>NC_080783.1:93285616-93593032 GCF_028018385.1 Neofelis nebulosa | reverse complement strand
AGAGAGGGAGACACAGACTCTGAAGCAGGCTCCAGGCTCTGAGCTTTAAGCACAGAGCCTGATGTGGGGGTCGACCTCACAGACTGAGAGATAATGACCTGAACTGAAGTCAGAAGCTTAGCCTGAGCCACACAGGTGCCCTACCCTGTGTCATTTTTAAATTTTTATATATCTATCCTTTATCTCTTCAGTTATTATTTAAACTAGTGGTTTGTATTCTGGTTAATGTTTTTAAACAAAACATGATTTTGGATTATTAACTCGGCCTACTGTTTTTATGTTCCCTGCCTCACTAATTTTGACATTTTTCTTCATTATTTACTTCCTCATGCTTCATTTGTATTTATTTTTGTTCTTTTTCTAAGAAATGGTTTTGGATAGGGTATTTAACTTATCTTAATAATTATGATATTTCTATTTTATACAACCTACTGATGTTTTCTTTGTGTTATAATCTATGAGCAATCTTTATAAATGTTCTCTGTACACTTAAGAAGGTTTATCTTCTATTATTGGTGTGAGTATATATGTACCTTACTGATTATACAATTTAGGTTTTTTAATATCTTTACTTATG
This sequence comes from Neofelis nebulosa, assembly GCF_028018385.1. Taxonomy (NCBI): domain Eukaryota; kingdom Metazoa; phylum Chordata; class Mammalia; order Carnivora; family Felidae; genus Neofelis; species Neofelis nebulosa. The sequence goes on along the minus strand of NC_080783.1, from coordinate 93,592,455 downwards.
TTTTGTCCACTTGTCCTTAGACTGAAAACGATTGTTAGATTCCCTATTATTAGCATTTGTGTCTGTTTCTTCTGCATCTTATATATTTTTTTCTGTGCACGGTTGCTTATATTATTTGGCACACGGACATTAAAAACTGCTCTTCACTGTGGAATGTAGCTTTTAACATTATCAGGTATGCTTATTTGACTCTTCTAATCATTTTTAGGCAATTTCACTTTGTTTGATATGAAGACTGCAACGCGTGCATTCTTTTTGTTTTCATTTGCCTGATAAACCTTTGTCTATCCCTTTATTTTTAGCCTTTTCCAATCACCACACTTTAAAAAAATGTTTATTTTTGAGACACAGAGAGAGAGAGAAACAGTGTGTATAGAGGAGAGGCAGAGAAAGAGGGGGACAGAGTATCTGAAGCTGGCTCTGCACTGATAGCAGAGAGCTCCATGTGGGCCTTGAACACATGAACTGTGAGATCATGACCTGAGCGGAAGTTGGACACTTAACTGACTAAGCCACCCAGATGCCCCGAATCACCATACTTTAAGTATGTCTCATATTCACCATCAGCATGGAGTTGGATTTTGCTTTGTGAGTGGATATAAACATTAAATTTCTTTTAACAAATGAATTAACCTTCACATTGGTTGATATGACTCTTGACTGGTCTCAGTTCTGTCATCTTATGTTGAATTATAGTGTATATAATGTCGTATTTACTGTGTGTCTTTATTTGGAATATACATCTTGCTTTTAAATATAGTTTTTGTATTTAAGAATGCTTGTATTTTTGTTCTAAGGACTATATTTATATTAACTCTTTTTATAGTGCCTTTTCCTCTCCTTTATCTAACCTAAGTTATTAGTATGTGTTATGTTAGTTTTACCCTCTTTTAAAATTTTTTAAAAATGTTTACTTATTTTTGAGAGAGAGAGAGAGAGACAGAGAAAGAGAGAGAGAGACAGAGAAAGAGAGAGAGAGAGAGAGAGAGAGAGGGAGAGAAAGAGAGACTAGCAGGGGAGGGGCAGAGAGAGAGGGAGACACAGAATCAGAAGCAGGCTCCAGGCTCTGAGCTGTCAGCACAGAGCCGGACAGGGGGCTCAAACTCATGAACTATGAGATCATGACCTGAGCCAAAGTTGGCAGCTTAATGACTGAGCCACACAGGCACCCCTACCCTCTTTCTTTTCTTTTTAAAATAGCCTTCACGCCCAGCATGGAGCCCAATGCAGAGCTGAAATTCATGACCCTGAGATCAAGAGCTGAGCTGAGATCAAGAGTCATAGGCTTACCTGACTGAGCCACCCAAGCACCCCTGTGTTATGATAGTTTTAAATTACTCTTTTCTATCTTATTCTACTTTTCCATTTTTCTCTTTCTTACCCTTTATATTTTAGGTGAATTCTTTCTACTTGTCAGCACATATAATATTTACATATTATTCTTCTACACACGCTCAGTATAATCTTAGTTTTACAGTTATATATATGAAATGCTTCAGTTCAGTCATTTAGCCAAAGCCTTCCAAATGGCCTTTGGTGGGATACAGCCCAACATCCAGTGGATTACTATGGTATGTCACAGCATATAAAGTATTTCCTGAATTTGGTAGGTTAAAAACTATTTGAAGAACAGCTCAGCAGGATATAATATTCTTGGTTCACATTTTCTCTTTACGTTTCTTGGTAATCACTACTTCCCTGCAGCCTTGATTTGTATGTTGTGTCTGAAAAGCCTGGTCGCCAGTTTATTTTTTGGCCTTTGTTAATTATTTTATCTTTTTGTCTGGTTACTTTTCTTTACTTTAAGTTATAGTAGTTTTTCTAGTCTGTATCTCAGAGTTGATTGTTCTGGGTCAGATTTCTTGGTGTATAGAAATGTATAGATTTCAATGTATACAATTCAGGTTTTCTTTTATTTTTAGAAAATATTTTTAGATTATATTTTTAAACACGTATTTATTCTAATGTATTTCCCCTCAAGGGACATCTAATATATTGGACTTTCTTGCCTACTTTCCACTTCCCATTATTAAAAAAATTTTTTTTTATTGTGTATTTATTTTTGAGAGAAAGAGAGAGTATGAACAGGGGAGAGGCAGAGAGAGGGAGAGACAGAATCCAAAGCAGGCTTCAGCCTCTGAGCTGTCAGCACAGAGCCCAACGCAGGGCTCAAACTCATGAACTGTGAGATCATGACCTGAGATGAAGTTAGACATTTAATGGACTGAGCCACCCAGGCGTCCCATCCACTTCCTATTATTGATTCCACTTTCTCTGGTCCACTGTTCTTCCTTCCTTACCTCGTCTTATTTCTCTTTGTTTTTTTCTGTAGTACTTTTTCAGTAGCCTATATTTTGTGTTCATTTGAATCTTTTCTTTCATGGACATCTTGTAATTCTCTATTTGTTTTTTGAAGTGATCTTTTCTTCTGTGTGTGTGTGTGTGTGTGTGTGTGTGTGTGTGTGTGTATTTTCCCCCTCAGTTCAATTAAGTCTCCTTTTATTTTATTTCTTCTTTTTTTTTTTTTTTTTTGTCCATTCTGGTCTTAGCTTCTATATTTCTGATTCAAGTAGGTTTTTAAAATATCTCCACATGTTTGTTTGAGGATATTTACTGTAGTTTCTTGTGCTATATTTCAATATATTTTTAGCTTCATTCCTGTCATTGGTGCTAGAGGATACTGCTTACCAGCAAAAAATCTTGTACACTTTCTGATTTTTCTTTATAGTTTTGAATGGATGTAGTCTGCTTTATTTCTGTTCTTACTCATTTCTTGAACACAGCGTCCGTTTCAAAAATATTCTCTGTCACTTTTGCCCTCTGTCAGTTTATGGATGTTGTTGTGAGTGGTAGTGGTCGGGGAAGATTGGTATGCCTTGTTTCATGTTTGCTTCCATAGGATCCTTTGTTTCCTCCCTCTATTTCCTTCCTTCCCTTCCTTGCCTCCTCTCTAAGACCTACCAGCCATTTTCTCTCTGTATGATAATCCCCCAGGGGATGCTTCTCTAAGACTGTCACTTCCAGGGCTCTTGTCTGTATGTGCACTGCAGGCTACCATGTTCTGACCCATATTCTGTATTTTGAAGTTATTGGTGAACTTTCTTCTTATTGAAATGATTTGTCTGCACTTTGCTCAAACCTTTCACTCCTCTGTAGTCTTTTGCATAGAATCTCTTGGGATGTTCCTCTCTTACTTTCTCCATCCAGTAGGTTGCATCTGTAGGTGGTCAGTGAGTAATCTGTTAGAACTTTTCTACTTATACATAATTTGAAGGTGTGCGTGTGTGTGTGTGTGTGTGTGTGTGTGTGTATGGATGTTCATGTTCTCTGTCTCTAGCAATGGTGAACATAGGGTCATGTGTGGTTTTATTTGCTTTTCTTTTTGATAATTTTTTGGTGCAGTGGTGGTGGAAGAAATTCATAGTTAGGCAACTGCCTTTGTTCTGCAAACCTAGAAGTCATGATAGGTTTTTTATGTTTTGTTTTCAATGCACTGTCAGATCTTATAAATTTGAGTTGGTAACCAGAAGAACTCTCACATGGATTGCCTGTAAACTTAATTTTGGCCTAAAAGACAGGGATTTAATTTTAAATCTTGACCATTCTGTTCTTTCATGTGTGCCTATTAGAGTGATTTTTTTAGAACATCGGTTTACTTCTCTAAAAAGAGGGTAGTGGCTAAGACCTTCAGGTCATTGCTAATACGGTTTTTATCTTTAACTGCTTACACACACATCCAAAAATATGTACTTACTTATAATTCTTGGTATTCTAAGAAATTTGGAGAAAATAGAATTCATTTTATTCTGGAATTTGCACTACATGTGCAAATGTTGAATCAATGTTGAATAATAATGTTTTCTAGAAACAGGAAATGATCACAATACTAAAAACATTCCATTTTAATATAATATCACTTTCAAGGACATTCCTTCTAAAAATTTCATATCTCAATATATCTCTGTGCTTATCTTTGTATTTATAGCACAATTTGTCCTTCTCACCCAACCAACTGAGCAGCTTTGTTTGTTTGTTTGCTTATTATTTTATAATATTTATTTATTTATTTTGAGAGAGGGAGAGAGAGAGAGAGAGTGTGTGAGCAGGGGAGGAGCAGAGAGAGAGGAAGAGAGAGAATCCCAAGCAGGCTCCATGCTGTCAGCCCAGAGCCCAAGGCGGAGCTTGATCCTACCAGGACCTGAGCTGAAATTACGAGTTGGATGCTTAGCCAAGTGAGCCACCCAGCCACCCCTGAACATCATATTTAAAATATAATTTTATTGGGCTCCTGTGTGTCTCAGTCAGTCAAGCATCCGACTTAGGCTCAGATCATGATCTCACAGTTTGTGGGTTTGAGCTCCGCATTGGGCTCTGTGCTGACAGATCAGAACCTGAAGCCTGCTTCAGATTCTGGGTCTCCCAATCTCTTTCTCTCTCTCTCTTCCCCTCCCCACTGTATTCTCTCTCTCTCTCTCAAAAATAAATAAACATTAAAAAAATAAAATTTCACATTGCTATTTTAGAATTAGTGCATGATGTTAGTTTTATCACCTATTGAAAAGTTTAAAATCATGTAAGTAAAAATAAGAAATTAAGAGGAAACGTTTCAGGTCAGGAGGGAATGAGATGATATATTCAAAATATTGAAGGAAAAACGAAGATGTCAACTAACAACTCTATACCTGGTGAGGCTCTTCAGAATGAAGGAAGGATAACAACTTTCTCACACAAACAAAAGCTGAGGGAGTTTATTACAACCAAACCTGCCTTACAAGAATTGCTAAAAGGAATTCTTTGAGTGGAAGTAAACAACACTAATTATCATCATGGAAACATAAAAAGATATGTAAAAAGCAAAAAAAAAAAAAAAAGAAAGAAAACAAAACTCACTGGTAATGATAAATATATAGCCATAGTTAAATTTTGCAATATGTTAACAGTGGTGCATAGATCACTTTACAACTCTGGTTTAAAAGTTATAGAAAGGATATAGTAAAAATAATGACTACAACAATCTCTTATTAACTACTCAATAAAAAAGAAAAAGCATGTAAATTATAATAGCAAAAACCTGAAATGTAAGTGGGGGTAGTGAGCATAAAGTTTGTGAGTTCCATCGAAGTTACCAGTTTAAAGAAAGAGGTTGCTATAAACTTTAGATATTTTATGTAAGTCTCCTGGCAACCACAAGGGAAAATCCTGTAGTAACTATGCAAAAGAACTTGATTAAGACAAAGAATACTGCCCAAAGATATCAAAACACACAAAAAGACAATAGAATAAAAAATAAGGAACTTTGAATCTACAAAACAAACAGAAAACCATTAACGATATAAGAACAGTAAGTCCTTACTTAACAATAGTTACTTTAAATTTAAGACATATAAAATGGCAGAATGGAGAAAAAAAACATACAAGATCTAACAAAACGCTACCAAGAAGAGACTCACATTAGCCCTAATAACACACATAGGCTTAGAGTGAAGGGATGGAAAAAAGTATTTCAAGCAAATGGCAATAAAAAAAAAATCCAGGGTACCTATACTTATATCAGACAAAATAGACTTAAACTAAATATGGTGAAAGAGACAAAGAAGGTCATTATATAGTGATAATTAGGTCAATACATCAAGAACATATAACAATTATAAATATTTATGCACCCAGTATTATAGCACGTAAGTATATAAAGCATATACTAACAAAGCTAACAGGAGAATAAACAGTAATACAGTAATAGTTGGGGACTTTAATACCTGTCAACAGTGTATAAATCATCCAGACAGAGAGTCAATAAGGAAACGGCAAATTTGTTTTTTTTGCTTTTTCATTAATATAATTTATTGTCAAATTGGCTACCATACAATATCCAGCACTCATCCCAACAAGTGCCCTCCTCAATGCCCATCACCCATTTTCCCCTCTCCCTCACCCCCCATCAACCCTCAGTTTGTTCTCTGTATTTAAGAATCTACTGTGGTTTGCCTCCCTCCCTCTCTGTTTGTAACTATTTTTTCCCCTTCCTTTCTCCCATGGACTTCTGTTAAGTTTCTCAAGATCCACATATGAGTGAAAACATATGATTATCTGTCCTTTGACTTATTTCACTCAGCATAATACCTTCCAGTTCCATCCACATTGCTGCAAATGGCCAGATTTCATTCTTTCTCATTGCCAGGTAGTATTCCATTGTATATATAAACCACATCTTCTTTATCCATTCATCAGTTGATGAACATTTACGCTCTTTCCATAATGTGGCTATTGTTGAAAGTGCTGCTATAAACATTGGGGTACATGTGCCCCTATGAATCAGCACTCCTATATCCCTTGGATAAATTTATAGTAGTGCTATTTCTGGGTTATAGGGTAGTTCTATCTTTAATTTTTTGAGGAACCTCCACACTGTTTTCCAGATCGGCTGCACCAGTTTGCATTCCCACCAACAGTGCAAGAGGATTCCTGTTTCTCCACATCCTCGCCAGCATCTGCAGTTTCTTGAATTGTTCATTTTAGCTGCTCTGAGTGGTGTGAGGTGGTATCTCATTGTGGCTTTGATTTGTATTTCCCTGATGATGAGTGACATTGAGCATCGTTTCATGTGTCTGTTGGCCATCTGGATGTCTTCTTTGGAACAGTGTCTATTCATGTCTTCTGCTCATTTGTTCACTGGATTATTTGTTTTTCAGGTGTTGAGTTTGGTAAGTTATTTATAGATTTAGGATACTAACCCTTTATCTGATATGTCATTTGCAAATATCTTTTCCCATTCTGTCGGTTGCCTTTTAGTTTTTGTTGATTGAGGAAAGGGCAGATTTGAATAGCACTGTAGACCTAATATACCTAACAGGCACACACAGAACATTCTATCCAACAAGAGCAGAATCAGAATACATGTTCTTTTCTTTATGTATGTTTTTTTTTTACTTTTTTAAAGAAAGAGAGAGAGAGAAAGAGAGGGAGAGGATTCCTAGCTGAACATGGAGCCCAACGTGGGGCTTGATCCCATGACCCTGGGATCGTGACCTAAGCTGAAATCAAGAGCAGGACGGTCAACTGAATGAGCCACCATGATGCCCCTACGCATTCCTTTCACATAAACATGGAATGTTATATAGATTAGAACACATGTTATGCCAGAAAGCAAGTCTTAGAAAATTCAACAGGATTGATATCATATCAGTGTCTTCTGTGTCCACGATGGCGTGAAACTTGAAATCAGTAATAAGAGGAAAACTAGAAAAATTACAAACACATGGATATTAGACAACACTGTCCTGAACAACCAGTGGATTGAAGAATAAAGGAAAGGAGAAATAAAGAATGTTTCCTCGGAGCACCTGGGTGTCTCAGTTGAACATCCAACTTTGGCTCAGGTCATGATCTCCCAGTTTATGAGTTTGAGCCCCACATCAGGCTCACTGATATCAGCCTGTCAGTGCAGAACCCACTTCAGATCCTCTGTGCCCCTCTTTGTGCCCCATCCCCACCCAATTGCACTCTCCCAAAAAATAAATAGATACTTAAAAAAAATTTCCTCAAGAAAGACAAATGAAGAAAAACAACATACCATATCCCATAACTAATGGGATACAGCAAAAGCAGTTCTAAGAGGGAAGTTTATAGCAGTAAATGTCTACATTAGGAAGCAAAAAAGATCCTTAATAAACAACCTAGCTCTGACCCTTAAAGAATATGGGAAAGGAAAACAAACTGAGCCCAAAGTTAGTCAAATAAAATAATTAATAGATATTAGAGCAGACATAAATGAAATAGAGAACAGAAAACCAATATAAAAGATTAGTAAACAGAGTTGGTTATTTGAAAAGATAAACAAAATTAACAAACCCATAGCTAGATTAGCCAAAGAAAAAATATAGTAACTTCTAATTTAGAAATTATAAGTGAAAAAAGAGTTGTTAAAAACTGATACAACAGAAATTGATAGGATCATGAAGGACCACTCTGAATAGCTATAATCCGACAAACTGGACAACCTAGAAGAAATGGGAAAATTATTAGAAACATACGATTTACTAAGACTAAATCAGGAAGAAACAGAAAATCTCATAGACCAATTACTATAAAGGAGATTGATTCAGTAATCAAAAATCACTCAACATAGAAGTGCCCAGGACCAGATGACTTTTCTGGTGAATTTTACCACACATTTGAAAAGGAATCAACACAATTCCTTCTCAAACTCTTCCAAAAAATTAAAGAGGATGGAACAGTCCCAAACTCATTTTAGGAGGCTAGCACTATCCTGATACCAAAACCAGGAAAGGACACAGCTAGAAAAGAAAACTATAGGTCAATAACCCTGATAAATATTGATGCAAACATTCTCAATAAAATACTAACAAACTGAAATTAGCAACACATTAAAATGATGGTATGCTATGATCAGGTGGGATTTATTTCTGGATGCAAATATGTTTCAATACACACAAATCAATCAGTGTGATACATTACATTAATGGAAAGAAAGAATCTCAGTAGATGCAGAAAAAGCATTTGACAAAATTCAACATCCATTTATGATAAAAATTCTTAATAAATTAGGTATATAAGGAACATATCTCAACATAGTAAAGGCATTATATGAAAATTCCACAGCTAACATCAAACACAGTGTTGAAAAGTTGGAAGTTTTTTCTCTAATATCAGGAACAAGACAAGGGTGTCCACTTTCATCAGTTCTATTCAACATAGTACTAGAAGTCCTAGCTAGAGCAATCAGGTAAGAAAAAATAAAGGTATGAGAATTAAAAAGGAAGAAGTAAAATTGTCTCTATTTGCAGATGACATCTTTGTATAGAAAATCCTAAAGATTCAACCAAAAAAACCTAAAACAAAATGAAACAAAAAAAACACCACTTGTTAGATTTAATCGATAAATTCAGTAAAGTTACAGGATACAAAATGAATATTCAAAAATTACTAGCATTTCCATACATTAACAACAAAATTTTTGAAAAATAAAAAAATAAATCCTATTTTACAATGACATCAAAAACGTTAAAATGCTTAGGAACATACTTAAATAAGGAGTTGAAAGATCTAACATTGATGACAAATCAAAGAAGACACAAATAAATGGAAAGGTATTTCATGTTCCTGGGTTAGCAGAATTAATATTGTTAAAATGTCAATATTACCAAAAGCCATTTATAGATTATGTTATCCCTATGAGGATTTCAATGACATTTTTTACAGAAATTGAAAATACTCCTGAAGTTTATATGGATCACATAAATCCCTAGAGAGCCAAATAAATCATAAGAAGAAAAAAGCAGGAGGCAGGACACTTTTTTATTTCCATCTATACTATAAATCTATAGTTATCATGGGCACCTGGGTGGCTCAATCGGTTAAGCATTGACGCCATTGGCTCAGGTCACGATCTTATGGTTCGAGAGTTCGAGCTCCTCATCAAGCCCTGTGTCAATGGTGTGAAGCCTGCTTGGGATTCTTTCTCTTTTCCTCTCTTTGACCCTTCCACTTTCTTTCTGTCTCTCACAATAAATCAATAAACTTAGAAAAAGTTATAGTCATCAAAATAGTATGGTACTGGAATAAAAACAGATAAATGGACCAATGGAACAGAATTAAGGGCCCAGAAATTAACCCAAACATATATGGTCAAGTAATATTTGACAGTGGAGCTAGAATACTTAATGGAAAAAAGAAAGTTTCTTCAATAAGTGGTTCTGGGATAATTGGGTACCATATTGTAAAAGAATGAAACTCAATCCATATTTTATACCACTTGCAAAATTTCCCTTGAAATAGATTAAAGAGTTAAATATCAGACATGAAACCATGAAAATCCCAGAAACAAAATAGAGAATAACACTCCTTGACATGGATCTTGGTAATGATTTTTTGGATGTAACACCTTAACAGCAAGAAACAAAATAAAATATATAGTGGGGCTATATAAAACTAAAAAAGTTTTTTTTCTGCACAGCAAAAGAAACTATCAACAAAATGAAAAGATAACATACAGAATGGGGAAAAAAAGTATCTGCAAACCTTGTATCTGATAAGGAGTTAATATCCAATATATTTAAAGAATTCATACAACTCAATACATATGTACATACAGACATACGTACATACATACATACATACATACATAATACATACTCCAATTTAAAAATTGGCAAAGGAACTGAATAAACATTTCTTCAAAGAAGATACTCAAATGGCCAACAGATATATAAAAAGATGCTCAACATCATTAGTAATTAGAGAAATACACATTAAAATTGAGATATTACCTCATGTGTGTTAGAATGACCACCATCGAAAAGACAAGAGATAAATGCTGGTGTGGATGTGGGGAAAGAGAGCCCTTGTGCACCGTTGGTGGGATTGTAACTTGGACAGCAGTGTGAAGGATCCTCAAAAATAAAAATTGAACTACAGTATGGTCTTTCAATTCCGTTTCTGAGAATATAGCCAAAAGAAATGAAAACACTAACTTTAAAAAGATATCTTCAGGGGCACCTGGGTGGTTCAGTTGGTTGAGCATCCGACTTCGGCTCAGGTCATGATCTCAAGGTTCATGCGTTTGAGCCCTGCATCGGGCTCTGTGCTGATCACTCAGAGCCTGGAGCTGCTTTGGATTCTGTGTCTCACTCTCTCTCTGTCCTCCCCCACTCTGTCTCTCTCTCTCACACAAAAATAAATAAACATTACAAAAAAATTAAAAAGATACCTTCACCCCCATGTTCATAGCAGCATATGTATAATAACCATTCATTGACACAACCTAAGTGTCCATTGATGGATGCATGGATAAAGAAAATGTGGATTTTAGAGTGTGTGTGTTGTATCTGTGTGTACATACACACACATATGTATACAGATGTATATATATACATGTGTATATATACACACACTATATATATTGTATTAAATTAGTATAATTGGATATTATTCAAGCAGAAGAAATGAGAAAACCCTACCATTTGTGAAGACATGGATGGACCTTGAAGGCATTGTGCTAAATGAAATAAATCAGGCAGAAAAGATAAATACTACATGGTCTCACGTATATGTGTAATCTTTTTTAAAAAAATGTTTTTTAATGTTTATTTTTGAGAGAGAGAGAGAGAGTGAAAGTAGGGGGGGAGCAGAGAGAAACGGAGACACAGTGTGTAATCTTAAACAAACAAAAAAACAAACCCTCCTAGAAAAAGAGATCAGACTTATGCTTGCCAGAGACAGAGGGTAGGGAGGTGGTAGAAACAGAGGAAGGTGGTCAAAAGATAAAAACTTCCAGTTTTAAAATAAATAAGTAAATAAATACGTACATAAGTACATAAGGATGTAATATGTAGCATGATGACTATAGCTGACAGTGCTCTGTGATATATAGGGAAGTTCAGAGAGTAAATCCTATGCGTGCCTGGGTGGCTCAGTCAGTTGAGTCACTGTTGATTTCAGCTCAGGTCATGATGTCACAATTTGTGGAATCGAGCCCCACATCAGGCTCTGCACTGACAGCACGGAGCCTGCTTGGGATTCTCTCTGCTTTTCTCTCTCTGCCCCTCCCCTGCTCGTGCTCTCTCTCTCAAAATAAATATTTTAAAAGAAAAAAAGAGTAAATCCTAAGAGTCCTCATCACAAAAAGAAATTTTTTTTTTACTTTTTCTTTTCTTCTTTATATTTTTATTTTATCTATCTGGTAAGATGGACATTAGCTAAACCTATTGTGTTCATCATTTCACAGTAATGTAAATCAAACTATCATGCTGTATGTTTTAAACTTACATAGTGATGTATGTCAGTTATTTTTCGATAAAACTGGGAAAAAATTCAGAGGCATTTCAATAGGTTGGTTTTATTTTATTGAGAATCAGAAAGAAAAAAAGTTAAGTAACTTAAGTAGCATCCCCTTGGTTCCACATTCTAACCTAACGTAAACATACTTTTTGTTAAACAAGACATCTTTTACCTCAGATGAATTTGGCCAAAAAAGCAGGTTATAGAAAAAAAGTAAACTCCTAATCTTCCAGCTAAAATTTCTCAGTAATCCTTAATATTTTTTCTTCATAATTTCAAACTCTTACATTTTCAAAATTGTCTTCCAGACGACATTTTAGAAACTCTGCTTACTTGAATGTCTTTACCTGCTGTATCTTACATTGTCATAGGCATTCTGCATTTTAGTCCACTTTCTAAAATATCCAGAGTTTCACATAAGACTTGCTATGTGCCTGTTTTTTCTTCTTTGGGCTATCATTCTTATTCTCTTTTCAGATATCCCAATTAGTTTGACCGGTGTCAGAAAAATGCTACTAGTTTGGAGTCAAAATCATTAAAATAAGTAACCTGTATTCTATCTTATTTCCCAAATGTATTCTTTTTTTTTTTTCAACGTTTTTTATTTATTTTTTGGGACAGAGAGAGACAGAGCATGAACGGGGGAGGGGCAGAGAGAGAGGGAGACACAGAATCGGAAACAGGCTCCAGGCTCCGAGCCATCAGCCCAGAGCCTGACGCGGGGCTCGAACTCACGGACCGCGAGATCGTGACCTGGCTGAAGTCGGACGCTTAACCGACTGCGCCACCCAGGCGCCCCCCAAATGTATTCTTTTTTAAGCCAATCTCAGTTCTGGTTCATTTCTCTTCATTTCTCCATTCACATTTTATTCCCCAGTGTTATTTTCATGATGTAATCTTGCGATCATTCTCTAAGTTAGAATCTGTTAGCTCAAAGCCACTGTTCTCTTGTTAGTCTGCTGTGATTGGGTGAGCTGCTACCAGATGGATAGCAGTGCTTTTGCTAAATCATTAGAATAACTGCTTTCAAATGGCCCAGATTAGTTGCAGTTTCACTTCCATAAAAATAACTTTTTAACTACATAACATATTTTGGAAGTATTAAATTCTATAAACAAACTACATAATTTAGAATAAGATTAATGAAAATGAACATACTTCCAATATTTGATACTTTACTCATACATTTTAATGACTTCTAACCAGTAATTTTTCCACGTGTCGTGTAGATTTAGCTCTTCGGGAATTTGTTAATTTATAGATTGGATCCTTATGTGGCTTTAACAAAGCTCTGTGTCAAATAACTTTTCAGGCTTCTTGTTAAATATGGCAAGATGAACATAATCATTTATCACTGCTATATTCTAGAACCCCACTTACCTAACAGTAAAGGAATAAAAAAGGCATAAACTCTCAAGGATGAGTATAATAGGGAAGGATCTGGCAGCTAAATAGAAATGTCACCAAATGTTGGGAGCCGGGAAGCAGACGGATGAGGGTTTTCACCGAGCGGAGTGGAAACCAGCTGAGAGTTCCCTTGCAGTTGAAAGATCTGCAGGAAGCAAATCAGTTTACATGGCGCAGCTGGAGGAGACACACAGCTATGTGGTTATCACATTTTCGCCTCTTCCGGGGCATGGAGGAAGATATTTCACTGTCTTCTATGCAGTTATATTGGAGCCATTTGACTGATTTGGCCAATGAAATGTAGACAGAAGTAATGTAAGCCACTTCTAGGCTAAAGTTCTAAATCACTTTGGGCCATCTTCCTTCTCTGCCTTCCCTTCCTGAAGCTCCATGTGGAAGCCGTGTATTCTAGACAGTGAATATGTAAGATGAACACAAACTAGACCCTTAAGTCTTCAGGTAGAGTGCTTCCTAGGAGAGTTCGCACTGAGCTGTATGCAAAAGGAAAATGAACAGTTATTTTGCTAAATCGTTCAGATTTCAGGGTTTATTACCACAACCTATTTGATTCTAATACAAGATTCTTTTTAAAATTTTTTTTAATGTTTTATTCATTTTCTGAGAGAGAAAGAGAGCAGGGGAGGGGCAGAGAGAGAGAGATAGAGAGGGAGACACAGAATTCGAAGCAGGCTCCACGGCCCAGAGCCTGACATGGGCCTCGAACTCACAAACCATGAGATCATGGCCTGAGCTGTAGTCAGAACGTTTAACTGACTGAGCTACCCAGGTGCCCCAAGATTCTTTTTTTTTTTAATGTTTATTCATTTTTGAGAGACAGAGACAGAGTGTGAGTGCTGGAGGGGCAGAGAGAGAGGGAGACACAGAATCTGAAGCAGGCTCCAGGCTCTGAACTGTCAGCACACAGCCTGACAAGGGGCTTGAACTCACAGATGATGAGACCACAACCTGAGCTGAAGTCGGACATTTAACTGACTGAGGCACCCAGGCGCCCCATTAATACAAGATTCTTGGGAGGCCTAACAATTATAGGCGCTAAGTAACTCTGATGATAGATGTGTCCAATAGGCCTAAAAGTTACTCCCTTACCTATAGAATGTAGTGTAAATATGAAACATCATTCTGTGAACATGCAGATGGAATGAAGATCTATACGTAGTTTGTGAGAGTGCCCTGACAGTTCCCTTCCTCCAATCAGCTTTCATGGAGCTAACATCCAGGTCTATACAATGAAGCAAGGACAGGGGAATTCCCATCTTGGGAAAAAGGTGAGCGTTAGGCAGTCTACCCTAATGGACAAACAATGTGAACGGTCACTTCACAAGAGATGAAGTCTGAATAGTCATTAAAGATTCAAGAAGAATATAAAGCTCAATGGTAAGCTCAAAAAACAAATGTAATTTTCCAACATTTTGAAAAAAGTAAGTCTGATAATACCTCTTTAAGGCATGTAAGAAAGGAGAAATCTCATAATACCTAGTACATTTGATTATATGAATATTTATGGCCCAACTCAAGGCAAAAATACTGAAGAAAATATTTTACACATGTGTAGGACAGAGACATAAAAAGAGGCTCAATTCATAATCCTTTGGAATTGCAAGAAATTAACCACAACCAAAAGGTGCAGTAATGGGAAAATGAATAAATGAATTGCTATATACTCATACAAACAGTAAAAATAAATGAACATTATCTGTATTTGTCAACATAGATAGATCTAAAAGTCATAATATTAAGTGAGGAAAATAATTTCCAGAATAATATGTTTAATAAAACATTTAAGTAAAACATTTAGCAACATGCAAGACAATGAATGCTATATGATAGTTATGAGCATATACATATTTATCTAAAGTATAAAAACATTGTAGAGAATACTAAAAATCAATGTCAGGTTAGTGGCTGTGTCTGAAAAAGACAGCTTGAAATGCATCGCAAGAGACATAGGGAACTTTATCTGAATTTGTAATTTTTTATTTATTTAACAAAATTTGACATAAATGTTCATTTCTGTTAGTAAAGTCTTGGAGTATGTGTTATATAACTCTACTTTTCTGAATGTTTGAGGTATTTAACATTATTTTAACTGTTGAAGTTTTGATGAAGGGAGGATACCTTTCTCTTGGTTTTTATCTTATATGAGTTTCTGTTCTTTTTTTTTTCTAAATAAAGAGATTTCCTTATATTTCCATAGGAAGTAAGAATTATTAGAGTAATTTTTAGTTTCAGTGATTTCCTTTACAGTGAATACTTGTGAAGTAATTTACAAATGATGTGTTCTGTAAATGTCAAGGAGATATAATTACATAGCATATCTTTTTTTAAAAAGACAAATCCACAGTTTATGTCTGTTTTATTAAAAATACCACCTTCTATGAAAAGTTTTATTCCCATTTCTATGTGTAGACAATAATATTTGTTATGGGCTTTAGTTTATAAGGTGATTTTACACATACTAAAAGTTATTATGACGATGATAGGGGGTGAGTAAATCACATTTTATTATTTTTTCCTGCAGATAGTGAAGCTAAGTAGCCGGGAGACTAAGGTCATGCTAACATATTGTGATGCAAACTTCAAGTCTCAAATATTTCTTTTTAAAAAAAATTTTTTTTCAACGTTTTTTATTTATTTTTGGGACAGAGAGAGACAGAGCATGAACGGGGGAGGGGCAGAGAGAGAGGGAGACACAGAATCGGAAACAGGCTCCAGGCTCCGAGCCATCAGCCCAGAGCCTGACGCGGGGCTCGAACTCATGGACCGTGAGATCGTGACCTGGCTGAAGTCGGGCGCTTAACCGACTGTGCCACCCAGGCGCCCCTCAAATATTTCTTATTCACCACTTAGTGCTTGTCTACCTATTCCAGTAAAATGGGATTTCACTGATCAAAGTAGACCAGGGATCTGTGTGGCAGCTTTTATGATTTTTTTTAACCAAGAAGGTAGGTTTGTGAGAATAACACTAAAAATAAGTAAATATGGGCACCTGCGTGGTTCAGTCGGTTAAGCGTCTGACTCTTGGTTTCAGCTTAGGTCGTGATCTCATGGTTCATGAGTTTGAGCCCTGCATTGGACTCTGCTGACAGTATGGAGCCTGGTTGGGATTCTCTGTCTCCCTCTCTCTTTGCCCCTTCCCTGCCCATGCTCTCAAAAATAAATAAACATTAAAAAAATAAGTAAGTAAATATGTAATCAGTGGAACGTATGCTCTTCCTAGTTCCAAAAATTAGGATCCCTTTTCAAAAATGCAAAATTTCCTGATCATTCCCTGCAACTCCTTGCAAGTCTTGTTATCCATTCTACTGATCCAGTAGGAAAAGTCATTCTGGGGAAGATGAGCAACAGAGAGTGAAAGCTGGTAAATGGGAAGAACCAAACCACCACAACTGTAGACAGAGAACTGTATTGTGTGGGACCTTCTTTATAAAAGGAATTAAGTCCATCTTGGAAGGTGAGACTTTTCTCTAAAACATGCAAATTTTGTGTATTTCTAAAAACACACAAATTGAAAAACATCACTAAATTTCTGTATTAGTGTGCTAGGGCTGCCTTAACAAAGTATCACTGACTGGTGGCTGAAACAACAGAAATTAATTTTCTCACTGTTCTGGAGTCTGGAGAGTTCAAGATCAGGTGTCAATGAGGTTGGTTTCTTCTGAGCTCTCTTTTGCTTGTAGACAGTTGTCTTCTCTCTGTGTCTTCACATAGTCCTCCTTCTCTGTATCTGTTTCCTAATCTCTTCTTGTAAGGAGACCATTCATACTGGATTCGGGCCAACCCTAGTGACCTCATTTTAACTTAATACCCTTTCTAAAGACTCTTCAAATAGAGACACATTCTCAGGTACTGAGGGTTAGTACTTCAATATATGAATTTGGAAGCCCATAACAATTTCTGAAAAGTGAAAACCTAGAAACTTCTTGATGTTTCTGTTGTATTATATACCAAAAGAGACAGTCTTCTCCCCCTACCTCCACAAGGCACAGAGACAGTACATTCTGATATAGGTGGGGCATTTTCAAGACAGGTTCTTCCTAGTATGTCTTAACCCCAAGCTCCCAAAATGTAACATTGGAGTGAGCAATGGTAATAAGGTATACATTGTCTTTTTTCATTTTGAAAGGAATATGATCTGAATAGACTTGAATACACACACACACACACACACACACACACACACACACACAAGGTTTATCTTATATCATTGTGACTTCTGAAAGCCACACTAACTCTCCATGGCTTCATGAAGGAATGAAAGATATCAATATGGAAACCTCACTATAATTTGCTTAAATTTGATCATGTTTTATTCTCCCCTGCACACCACCTTCTATAATCCCTTTCCCCGTTGGTGACTCTTCCTTATCAGCATTATTTTCACAAGTCACAAACATGGAGAACAACCATTACCTAATCCTGATTAGTTCATTACTCCACCAGGTTTCACTCACCCACTTTGGGAAGTCAGTATTTGAACATATATTGTCTTATGTTCCTGTCAAAATTATCCTTTTCTTCCCCAAGGTAATGGATGCCTTTGACATAATAAGGAAAAGGCTAACAACAAAAAAAGTAAAAAAAAAAAATAAGAACATTGATTAATATGTAAAATATTATTTTCCTGGTGGGGTCTGATTTTCCTCACTTAAAATTATTTAATGCTCAGTTAAATCCAAATTCCTTAGCTGATGATGTGAAGTCTTTCCAGACATACTTTTGGAGAATTCACAAACCTAATATCTATCCACTTTCCTCTTTGAATTTTATGCTTTATAAATTGACAAATTATGACAGTTGACAAATTGGTTTTTACTCCGCCCCCCTTTGGTGTGCTTATAAATGTTTAAGTACCTGTTCTTGGGGGTGGGGCATCAGGGTAAGGTGGGGCTTGGGGGCTTGATTAGTAGCATCTGTTGATTTCTGCAGTGTAAATACTCCTACCATGGCCAATTTTAAGCTATCTGAGTGAAATCAACTGGCTTGCAAAATTCGTGAAAAGTTACTAGTTAGTTCTTGTGAAACAGTACATCCAGCTCTGGCATAACACTGGTTTCCATCCCCACAAAGTTTTATATCAAGGCTTCAAATATACTATTTTGGTGACCTAAAATAGTCTTCTTTCTGTGCCTGGGAAGCTCCTATCAATCTTTAAAAGAAATGCAGCTCATACATCTTTCTCTCTCAGAACCCCTCACCCCCTCCCATCCTCCTGGCCTTTCCAGATGGTCTATCACTGACTCATCAACTTTTCTCCTCATCATTATAAATGATTTCATGTTGAATTCATCACATTGTTACTTATCCCATCTTTTTATTTATTTGTTTCCCAACTAGATTGTTAGTATTTGATAGCACCTGAATTATGCAAATGAGAAAACTGATGCTCAGAGCCTAATGGTGTGGGGAAACATGATACCACATTTGGTTTTTTCATAGCCCAGAATGAAAAGAGTGGATAGATCAATACTCTACAGCTTGCCTTTACCTTTGTTTGACCTTAGACAAATGATTTAGCCTTCTTGAGCTTAAATTTTCTACAATTGGAAATAATAATACACAAGCTCATGGGGTTGTTGCGAAAAAGTACCTGTGAGATACAGCACAGTGTGTGTGACACGTGGGAACCAGTCAGTAAATGGCAGCTGTAAGTTATAGTGCAGGTGACAACACACTAGAAGAACCTCCTTCTTCGTCTTCTTCTTTTTTTTTTGTATTTTATTATATTTTTTTATTTTAATTTTTTACATTTAAATTTTAGCTAGTTAACATACAGTACGATATTGGTTTCAGGAGTGGAATTCATCATTTACAACACCCAGTGCTCATCACAAGTAGCCTCCTTAAGGCCCATCACCCCTCTAGCCCATCAATCCCATCCCCTACCCATTTCCCTCCATCAACCCTCAGTTTATTCTCTATCAGTAAGAATCTCTTGCGGTTTGTTTCCCTCTTTCCTCTCCCCTGCCCTCCCACATGTTCATCTGTTTTGTTTCTTTAATTCCACATATGACTAAAATCATATGGTATTTGTCTTTTTTTGATTGATTTTGCTTAGCATAATACATTAGCTCCATCGTCATTGTTGCAAATGGCAAGATTTCATTCTTTTTGATGGCTGAGTAATATCCCATTCTATATGTGTACCACATCTTCCTTATCCATTCATCAGTCAGTGCACATATGGGCTCCCTCTGTAGTTTGGTTGTTGCTGGTAATGTCGTTATTTTTCATAATGCTTTGCACAAGGTATAAGTGTGTACATGTGTGTTTTGCTAGAGTGAAATCACTTCACAATTGCAGATAAAAGAGAACATACATTTTTAAGATGTATGTTCTTCATTATTTTATCATGATGCCTCTAACATTTTTTAAAATCCTTTGAAAGCTCATATCAAATTTCAGGGTTTTTTCCCCCCTTAACAGGCACTTCATAATGTTGGTTACACCCTACTGTTTTTTTTCTTCTATTCTTTCAGCCTTTGCACACAAGACTCCTTCCCTTTGACTGTCCAGTCCTGCATCATGCCGAAAGACTGTGAAACCACTGAGTGGTCGTCTTGGAGCCCTTGCTCCAAGACCTGTCGTTCAGGAAGTCTCTCACCAGGATTCAGAAGCAGGAGCCGGAATGTGAAGCACATTGCTATTGGAGGTGGAAAGGAATGCCCTGAACTTCTTGAGAAAGAGGCCTGCATTGTTGAAGAACTTTTGCAGCCATGTCCCAGGTATTGTGCATTCTTTGGCATGAGTATTCAGTGTTCTACAAAACCTCATTTCATGTGGTGTAGGGATCTCAACAATAATAACAGTAGCTGTGACTTTTTTTAAAAATTTTTTAACGTTTATTTATTTTTGAGACAGAGAGAGACAGAGCATGAACAGGGGAGGGTCAGAGAGAGAGGGAGACACAGAATCTGAAACAGGCTCCGGGCTCTGAGCTGTCAGCACAGAGCCTGACGCGGGCTCAAACTCAAAGACTGTGAGATCATGACCCGAGCTGAAGTCAGATGCTCAACCGACTGAGCCACCCAGGCGCCCCAGTAGCTGTGACTTCTAACCGTTGTGTCTTTACTCAGTATAGAGATCCATACTAAGCAGTCTAGCACAGTGCTTTAAGAGCATGGGCTGTGTTGATTCCCTGGGCTCTAATCCTATTTCTGTGATTTTCTAAATTTGTGAACTTCAGCAAGGAACTTAAGTATAGTGCCTTAGTTTACTCATTTAGCAGTACTAACTTCATCCAGAACCTGGCACATAATAATTGCTCAATAACCATTAGTTATCATTGCCTGACATGTCACACCTGATTTTTGTAACAAGTTAAGAGGCTATTCATAGCATCATCATTTTGTAAATGAGGTTGTTGTTGCTTAAATATTTTTTCATGTCACATAGCTAATGGGTGGTGACACCCCAGTTCTAATGCAGTTCTGTCTCTAAATGTTACTGCTACCCTATGAAACTGTTTCTAATATACAGCCCCTAGTACATTGTCTAATGTATACAGAGTCAATCCCTAATACATGCTACCCTATGACATTGTCTCCAATGCAGAGAATTTTGAGAAAAACATTGACCTAGATTAGTAGCTGTATTTTAATATTTTTATATTGTTTATATTTTGCCTGACTGTAGGTATGACCCTTGGTGAAGGCCTCCAGTATATTTTTCTCTGTGTTCTTGTATTATGGTAGGCCAAGTCTGATAATGACATAAGTCATTTGCAGCTGGCTATTCAGAAGTCTTTGGGGGACAAATTTGTGGTAATTCCTGCTGGACAGCTGCCCTGAGCTCTATCTGTTAAATATGTAGCTATTTTAGATAGACCTTTCCTATTGTTTTTTTGTAGTTTGTAGAATTTGAGAATCAGTTCCCCAGTGAAAAGCAAAATGAGGCAAAAAATATATCTTCTTGTAGCAATTAATCTAACAGTCAAACTCAACAGGCATTATTGATGAGCTTAGCTATTTCTTGCACCTGAAATAATGTGTATATCGGGTGGGGCAGGGGTAGAGGAATATAGGGACAAATGCCTGTTGTCAAATTCTTAGCCACTCACTTCCTCCACTTCACCATTGAAATCAGTGTGCATTCAAGTCCTCACATACTGATTGTTCATTTTTTACCAAGTTGACCCCTTAGATTCATATCATTCTGTACCTCAGAAGCAGAAGAGATAGATGTAGTTTATTATCCTTTACAGATTAACTTACTGTCTCACAGAATTCTCCCTAGTTGTGTGAGTATGTGTCCAGTCTTTAAAAACACTGATATTAGGGGGTGCCTGGGTGGCTCAGTCAGTTACGTGTCTGACTCTTGATTTTTGGGTCAGGCTGTGATCTCACAGTTGTGAGATGGAGTCCACATCAGGCTCCGTGCTGGGTGTGGGGCCTGCTTAAGATTCTCCTACTTCTCCCTCTGTCCCTCCCGTGCTCACAGTCTTACACTCTTTCTCTCTCTAAAAATAAAATGAAAACACTGATATTAAGGGACAGCATGGGATTTGGAAATGACATAAAGCCTGAGATCTTTGTTCTTTTTGATTTTGGGTAGACCTGGATCAAAATCATATTACCATCATTTATTAATTGTGTGTTTTGGGGAAAGCTATACAACTTCTATAAGACATTTCCCTTTTCAATAAAGTGTGTCTAATTATACTGCCTGTGTTGAGGGTTGTGCAGATGAGGTATGTAAACTGTCAGTCTCAGTACTCAGCACATAGAAGCACTACCAAGATGGCAACCCTTATTGTTGCTGTTTGGAGGTGTGTTCATTTCCTCCAGAAAGAGACTACCTCCTTTCCTTTGAAGGCATACTATGGTAATTTAAACAGGTAGGAAATTATTTCTTCTGGGTAATGTGAAATCTTTTTCACTATGGAGGCCTAATTCAGAAGGGTTCTCAATATTAGGCTTCTAGGAATAGAATCTGGGTTTAATGATGAAATAGACATTGATCCCCTTTTCCTTCATTCCTTACATGAAATGGCTAGTGACCTCTTCCAAATGTTAATTTATAGACATCCTTCCATTTTTACCTCTATTTTCTGTGTTGAAAATGATTACAGTTTTCTTAGAAGTCAGAACAATTTCTCTCTGATGATCATGAGAAAGTTGAGTTGCATCTGTATTTGTTAAATAATGGCTACTTTTTATTGAGTACCTACTGTTCACCAATAACTATATCAGAAATTTAACAAAGATTATTTAGAAGAACATAAAATTTCTCATCAAAATAGGATAGTTTTGAGAGTAAAAGGGATGCAAACTGATGTTGTTCATATTGAAGTCTATTTGGCTCAAAGTCAGTATTCTTTCCATTACTTTCATGATAGTTGTAGTGAAAACACATACACAGATAAAGGTATACATACACATATTCATGTGTTTATATGTATCATTTTTCCCAACAAAATAGTGTGGAATGGTAATAATTCAAGATGCATCCAAGATGAATTTATTTATTGTTCTTCATTTGATTGAACCTTAACATCTGAAAATAGATGTGACAAATTTCATTGGCAATGGACCTGACCTTCTAGTTCTGCTGTTTGGAAACATTACTTAGTTTGACATTTTTTAAAAACCTTCTCAAATGGTGAATTTGTAGGAAATATGAATCTTAGAAAAGTCACTGAATACCAACCTGTGTTTCCTAGGGAGAAAGGTATGTTAGTGACTGATTCCAGGAGAATGCATAAATAACAACAAAATTAACATTGGCTGACATTCTTATTTGTCTGAAATCTGAGCTGTGGCATCTACCACAGGTAAAGCACAAAGGCTGCGTACTAACTTTGGTTTCTAGTGTGACATGGTGATTAAAATTCATTGTGAACAAGGGAAATGGAAACAAAAGTCTATTAGGGAACAAAAATGTCCATTTTTCCTTTCCCAGAATTCATGAGCAAGTCATATATATCAAGCAATCCAATTCACCATATTTCTCCCCAGCAGGAAAATGTACATTTCTGTGACTCTTCATGGTGCTTTTCTAAAGTCTCTCAGAATGCTGTTTGGCTTTAACTTTCCACCATCTTTGCTATAGGAAACATGCTCATCCATTCAATAAATGTACATTGACCTCTTGCTATGTGCCGAGTTTGTGATACCTCAGAGAACAAAATAGTCAAAGTCCTCTCCTTGTCATGGGGCTTAAATTTTAGTGAAGGTACATCAAATAAATATAATAAATAAAATAAGCTATATACTGTGTGCATGAGCTATGAAAAAAAATCAGACATTACAGTAGAATTGCTGGGATGCTGGGATGTGGGGTCAGCTCAGGTTACAGAATTAAACAGAGTCATTACAGTTGCCTCATTTGAACTGGTGGGGGAACTTGAAGGAAGTGGGGAAATTAGCTTTTAAGTAATTAGGGGAAGAATACTCCAAGAAGAGGGAAGAGCTAGAGAAGTACCATAGGTCCTGCATATTAATACTGCTGTAAAAGTTCTTTAGCTACATAGCTTTGGGGCTATTCGTCTCACCAGCTAGACTCCAGCGGTAAACATTTTAGCTCTAAACACTACGAGTGCCAATCCCCGAGGCATGATCCCATGAAAGGAATGGTAAGCAAGAGAAGCCCATTCCACAAGTGCTCTCTGAGACCAGAACATCTTGGTAGTTCCTTGGGGCAACCAGCTTATGTAAACTTGAAAAGAGACAGAAGCTAGTCTGTTACACTAACATAGGAAATTATACAACTATAAAGAAGTTAGTGTAGTACAGCCTTAGGTTTGTTTCAAGAGTATGTTTTTAACCAAGACATGTATAGACTCCAAGAAACCCCTTCCTTCAGCATTCGGGCTACTTTTAGGTTTATGTCCATTCCAACATAACATTAAGCACTCACACTGTATATTATGAGGTGGGAATAGAAATGAGAGAGATGGGATAAGTCTGCTTGTCACTTGTCATCTTTTCTCTGGGTGTGTTTATCTCCTGCCATTGGGCATCATGACCTTAGGCACTATGCTATTCTCTACCTCAAAACATTGAAAGATATGTGTTTTATAAGCTACCTTGGTACTTGTGTTTTTTCTTATGTCCTGATTAACATCTGAAGTATTCGATCCTACATCTGAACTAAGAGGATGGTGAAAATCATTCTAAGACTGTAAATAAGGTGGCCCCGTTTACTAGATAGCATAAGGAAAGTTTTATTTATTTATTTACTTATTTATTTATTTATTTATTTATTTTTATTTTTTGAGAGAGAGAAAGAGAGAAAACAAACAGCAGAGAGAGAGGGGGGCAGAGAGAATCCCAAGTGGGCTTCAC
The DNA here is from genome assembly GCF_028018385.1 of Neofelis nebulosa. Classification (NCBI taxonomy): domain Eukaryota; kingdom Metazoa; phylum Chordata; class Mammalia; order Carnivora; family Felidae; genus Neofelis; species Neofelis nebulosa. The sequence goes on along the minus strand of NC_080783.1, from coordinate 93,567,949 downwards.
ACTGTCAGTGTAAAACTTGATGCAGGGCTCAAACCCATGAATCATGAGATCATGACGTGAGCTGAAAACAAGTGTGGGAAGCTTAACCGATGGAGCCACCCAAGCAGGCACCCCAGGGAAGTATTTTAAATGCTTAATGTCAGATAACTGAGGCATGACCTGATGCTGGAACAGCTGTGGCTCCAGATCCCTTGTGTTTATGTGGAGAGCCCATTAGGCTGAAGATACCATAACACACAAACATATTGAAAAGTGTCAACACCTTTCCTGGAAATGACACCTCAGATGACCTACCAGCAACTTTCACCACTTCACCAGGAGACAACAATTTTCATGCAAAAAAAAAAAAAATGGCTGTTCTGTCTCTTAAATGATCATTTAGAATTTGAAATTGAATAGAAGACAGCAGTATTAAAAGGTGACAGTGACTGATGTAGATTAAAACTCCCAAGAAGATCTTAAGGCAGAAGCTGTGTGGTTGATCCTATTACATATACTGTGATATTACTGCACAGAAAAGCCAATTTGTAAAACATTGTTTCACTGTTTGGGTCTGACACTGAATAGATTGGCTCTCATGATCCATCTGTCCTTGTCTCTGGTATGCATGAATTAATTTATCCTTATTATAATCTATCTGTGCACACTCACACTGCGAATGTGTCTGGGTCTCCTGCAGCCTACTTTGATTTCTCTGTACAACACCCTTCGTCCACAACCCATGACCAGCCTGATTCTCCCTAACATTTCTTTTAGGCACTCCACCCAACTTTAGATTTTCCAGAAAAAATTCTTTTTCCTTGAGAAAACTCTGGGGATTAGTTGACAGATCTTTGTAGATGATATTGAAACCAGGGATAGAGCTAAGGAAAAGGATGGCAGGGAAAACTTTGCTTGATTATTGGCTTTCTTTGCCCATTGGAATTCTGTAAGTGCTGGAACAGGGTTGCTATGTTGTGAAGAGATGTCCAACACCTGCTTCAGCCTGTCACTGTTAATTTCTAGAGAATTCAGGAGACTGAAAACGTTCAGTCTTTGTTCACTTAGTTTGTGCATATTAAGAATCTTGTAAAAGATCTTCTTTGACTTATGATGGAGTAACCTCTCAATAAACCCATGGCAGGATGAAACGATTGTAAGTTGAAAATGCATTTACTATACCTAACCTACCAACCATCATAGCTTAGCCTTACCTACCTTAAATGTGTTTAGAATGCTTACATTAGCTTATAGTTGGGCAAAATCATCTAACACAAAGCCTATTTTATACTAGTACTGAATATCTCATGTAATTTATTGACTACTGTACTGAAAGTGAAAAACAGAATGGTTGCATGGATACAGAATGGTTGTAGGTGTATCTATAATTTACCCTTGTGATCACATGGCTGACTGGGAGCTGCAGCTCATTGATCACGAGAGTATCAGATTGCATATTGCTGGGTGGAAAAAGATCAAAATTCAAAGTATGGTTTCTACTGAATGCGTCTCACTTTCACATCATTACACAATCAAAAATTTGTATGTTGAACTAGAGCATCCAGAACATGATTACCATATCCTTTAAGAATGTTTATAATAGTTGGTAATGTTCTTACAAATCATCCCATATGTAGGGATGTTTATTTACTTTTTTGTTTATTTACTTTTTTCCTCTACCTTCGAGTGGTTAGCACCTATAAAAATGCCTGGCTCATAGTAAATGCTCAGCAAACAATGAATGAATGAGTAAATGTTCAAATGTAGGGTAGTTCCAGAACAATATTATGCACATGGTACTTTCTTCCATGATTTTACTTATTATGTAATATGTGTGAAGGATTTAGAGTGATTTCTTATAAAGAGCAGCAGAAACTGACATCATCAAGGAGATTAAATAAGAACAACTACCCAGGGTAGGGATGGACACATGAAGCTTGATCTGATATTGTGCCCAATGGCCACCTTTCTTCTGCTAACAGTGTGCCTGGTTTTCCAGATAAGAAGTTTCTATTTTCATTCGGTTGTAAGAGTAGCTTCAGAAAGGGTGAGAAATGAGATCACAGTCTCAGTTTGTAAAAGTTTGCCTTCCAGAACAGAACGGCATGAATATCACCTACCATATCTTCTGAATCTGCTGTTGATCATCTACCACAGTGCAAACAAGCACTCTGTACCTAATAGGAACTCAGTATATTTTTTAAATGAATTCATGGATTCTTTAAGGATGATTTTTGTGTTGTTGTTGTTGTTAACTGTTTTGATTAAACAGTTTAAGGAATAAAGGAGTGATGACCTGGAGCCCTCAGGAGACTGTGTGTTAGATAAGAAACAATGGTTTCAAATATCTGTAAATTGTTTCAACAGAAGAAGACAGATGCTTTATTGAATCTATCTTTTACTGGTACATATTTTTTCATGAGTCCCTATTGTGCCACTTTAAGTCCTCTTGGATGGAAGATTTGTTCCCCTGTTAGTGTAAGAAAAGTTAACGTACTGCTAAGTGCTGTGCATAGTGATAGAAGTCTATTAATAATACATATGTGGAGTTTGGCTGGCAAAGCCAGCTGCTGAAGGGCAAAGAGCTTTGCACTTCAGAGTAGCTTTCCATAATCAATAGTCTCACTGTATTCAATAAAAAATTACTAGAGCATAAAATATATAAAGCTTGATCTGTTCCCTTTATTTTGGTCGTCTGTTCAGCAAAAAAAAATGACAAGTTAATTCTTTTCTAAATGCATTTACAACTTTAAAAGGGCAACAGACATTATCATAAATTAGTCATGCTGCAGTACACTGATTTTTAATATACACACATTTAATTTGAATACCTTGCACTAGGGCTTCAATTCCAAGAGTGTTTGCAAATCTATATGTGCTTAGTCAAAACATGACCATTAACTAATGCAATTATTCTTTCAATCTGTCATCATTAAATCGCTTAAGATTCTGTTCCATGTTGCTTTGCTTTAAATCCAAGTCTTTAGTAGGAGAAAAGAAATCCACACGTTAAGCAATTCTAAGCCTTGTGAAACTGATAAAGCATACATTCTAAAGGGCAGAGGTTGCTATAAAACTCTGATGGTCCTGCCATCCTGTTGCTATTAGAATCACTTTATGTCACATTAGTAGGATGGAGGTCTTTTAAAAAGAGTTGCTAATGTGCCTTCTTTTCTAATTTTGTCTTTGCTAATTTACGATGTCTCTACTCATTGCTTCATAGCAATAAGTTCATTCCTTACTCCTTCTGCTATCCCCCTTCTGTTTGAAGAATAGTTTAAGTACAGGATTCCTTGAGTTAGACAACATCACTGTCTGGAAGACAAGCTGGTTATCTTGGCAAATGAATTTCAGGGCCTCAAATCACTTTTCCTAGTCCACAGTTTGTCTCCTATATCTCTTAATGGGAATATGTATTTCTGCCATTAGAAATTTCTTTGACTTAATCTTGGTTTCTTCTTTTAAGCTGCATATACTTCTTTAGAATCATAACATATTTAATGTTAACATTTTCAGTATTTATTTTATTCCAATATAGTTAATATACAGTGTTTTATTAGTTTCAGGTGTAGAATATAATGATTCAGCAATTCTATACATCACCCAGTGCTCAGCATGGCAATTAAACTTGTAACTTTTAATATGTATCATGTGAATATACTTATTGACCATTTCCTAAAAGGAGACTTAAATTATAGGGACCATATAAGAATATTGGGCAATGAGTTTCAGGCATGGGAGAAGGATTTGGAAAACAGATTCTAGAAAGTAAATGAAGAAAAACTGAGTTTCTCAGTTATAATACATGGTTTCCCTGATGTCTGGGTTCTTGTCCCCTTTTCTGGGCTGTCTCATTTAAGAATTCATTGCCAACACACTGTGGTGCTAATACTTGGGGAAAAATAATTTGGAATCATTCTTCACTCCTCCCTTTCTCTCTCATCTCTATCTAATCCATTGGAAGGCTGTCCCTACCTTCACAGCATATCCAGAATCTGGTCACTTCTCACCACATTCACTATGACTGCCTCAGTTGAAGCCACCATCATCCTTCCTAGATGAGCAAAGCCTTCCAAATTTGTCTCCTTCCTTCACATCCCCCATAGTCTATTCTTCACTCAGTAGCCAGGGTGATCTTTAAAACTTTAAATCACACCATATTACCGTTCTCAAAACTCTGCAATGATTTCCTGACATATCTAGAATAACACTCACAGTCCTAACTCTGGCCTACTATGTTCTTTATAGACTGGCTCCTGACTACTCCTCATTTTCTCTCCCTCTTATCCTAACCCACCTGACCCAGCCACACTGGCTTCTGCGATACCCTAGAGAGTGCCAAACACTCGGTCTCTTGGAAACTTTGGATGTGCTCTTCTCTGCCTAGAATGCTCCCTGACCGCTCATTCCCTCATGCTCTTCAGGATTCTGAAGACTTCCCTGGTCATGGCACGGAAATAGCTCTTTCTCTTCTCAAGGTCAGGGGCTTTGTCTTGCCTACTGCTGTGCATTTCTATTGTCTGAAATCTTGCCTGGCACATAATTGGAGTTCAGGAATTATTTGTTGAAAGAAAGGATTAATGAAAATGTGGTTGTGTAAGTGATTCCCTTACTATTTGGGCAGGCCTCTTTCTTTTTCTAGGGAGTCCTTCTTTCTAGCCCTCCCCCTGCCTTCAGGCTCTCATACATATCTTTATGTTAACTAGAATGCCCTTGCATCAGCTCTTTTCCTTGTGCATTCAGTATTTGAGTTATCAGCATTCCCATTCTCAGAGGGTGGGGTTCCAGAGTGGTTGGAGGTGTGCTCTCTCACTAGTTAGTAGTGGGGACATTGGAGCTGTTTTCACATGAATGGATCATGACAAGTTTACTTAACACTCTAATCAGTAGGGAGCAACATGGAGAATTTGATTTCAAGCCTAAAGTTACCTTCTGTAAGGTTTAATGGGAATTTTAATTTTTATAGTTAGGGATCCTTTAATTTGGCTTATATATTATTTCTCTTTTTTTAAATTATATCCTGAAAGCACCAAAACTTGGCCCTATGTTACCACAGTGCTCTAATTATAAGTTGGCTGTAAAATATTCTCAAACTTTATTTTTGTTTGAGACTGAAAGAAAAAAATATATATATAGGCAGTATAAAACATTATCAGTTAGTTGTCACTGGCATTATCTTTGCCACCAACAAAAAGAGATTTTTTTTTCTTTAGTCCAGAACCCACTTCCTCAGACCAAGACCAACATTTACTTGTCCTCATAATGGCAGGACAGGTAGCTACCTATTGCCTACTGAACTTATTTTCAGTATCCTTTGATCGTGGTTCATTGGTTTGCCATTCGCTATTTTAATCTACCTGCCATTTCATTAAAGAAAAATAAATCTGACATTGAATCTTGCTCTTCCAATTACTTATGACCTTGGAAGAATTACTTCTTTTTTATTCCAATTATCCCATCTGTAAAAGCAGAAATAATATTTTCCTCAGGGTTTGTTGGGACACTTTAATGAGGTAACACACCTATTTTTGTTATTGGAGTGCCTGGCACAGAGTAGGCATACAGAAGGTATTGGTTGTTGTTATTATTACTTGAAGGCCATGTCATGATACTCTAGTAGTCCAAATAAATTAATGCCTTGGCTGTTGTGTTCAGACAGAAACTTTGAAAAAAGCAAATGGATCCTCCACAGTCACATTGCTAAGGGGCCATGAGGATTGACTAATGTCTTTCATTCCATGGCTGTCTACTTGAGGCATTTCCACAATCAATTAAAAATGTTTTGTGCCCACAGGAGGTAGGACTCTGGCCTTTGAGACTCCGCATATTTCCCTCCTAAACAGAAGGACAAAATGAGGGTGTGTTAAAAGGCATCAGAATTTGGAGAGAGAGGTGAAAAAGGCCTGTTCTTTGACAGGGACTCCACCATTAAAGATAGCGTCCCAGGCAGTCTGGATGCCGTCTTGTCCAGAGGCTGGAGGACCATTGCTGTAACAGCTTCTAAAGGAGAAAGTGAGTACCAGTTAGCCAAAAGGACTCCTTTGATTTCTCATTCTGTCAGTTCCTGGAGACACTTCCCCAGGTTGGTAGAGTTTGGACATTCAGTTTTCATGGTTGCAGGGTGATTTGTGACTACACATAGATAGGGCTTTCAAAAAAAAAAAAAATAAAGAGGATGACGAGAGACTGTGAAAGACAGATTTTAAAAAGGAATATAGGAGTCCTTACCTGGTGATCATTTTCCCTCTGCCACTTGCTTGTCTGGTATTTTCTCTTAGGTGGTAAACAATAGCGATAGTGATAAATGCCTTATATTTCTTTCGAGAATTTGTTGTTTGCCAGTGAATGGAATTTGGGTGTTGTTGGTTAATGAGCTACCAACAGGGTTTTTGTTACTTTACATAAAACCATAGTCATTAAACTTTTCTTCTCATTTTTCTCCATAATGACTTCCAAAATTCCTCCATTGCTAATTCTTCTAGGGTCATGATAAATTAATTGAAAAAGCTATTTATACAGCGTGACCCATTCCTTTCAAACAAGCAAAAAAATTGCTGTGACTTGCTGTAATTCTGAACTCTATGTTTCTTTTATACTCTGCTGAACTTTGGTTGCTGGAAGTTAGGCCATAGTATTCCTGGATCTCTAATGTTAGGACTTGAGGAAATCAATGAAGTCCTCATACATAAAATGTTAATGTGTGTGTGTGTGTGTGTGTGTGTGTGTGTGTGTGTGTGTGTTCTGTGGCAGCAAGGGGCAAAACCTGCATGTAGAAGGACAGAAGCAGAAAAGGAATTAACATTTACTGAACATCTATTCCATGCCATGTTCAACATTTGGTATTATTATGCCCATTTTAAAGATAGGAAAACAGAACTGGGCCACGGTTACATGCCGAGTAAGTGGCAAGGCACAACTCAGCTGTAAAGCATGCCTGTTGTCTATACCACACTGTTCCCTTTTTTGCCTACCTTATTTGTTAACTATATCATAGGAGGCTTCTACTCAGCTGCTGTTATCTGTCCCCCTCCTTAATGGCCAGAAGCTCTTTGCCTAGGGGATCTTTGGAGGAAAGGGATCTGAAGTGAGACCTTGGTAGCCATCCATCCCAACAAACCCTTACCTCATTGCATTTTTGCCCTGGAATACAGAGCCATCTGCCCTGGACTCAGGGGCATGAGGGAGAAGCTTTCTGCTTGAGTGAACATGGAGAACAGGGTGAGAACTTTGAGTGAGCAGAACAGGCTTCAGAAGTTTGCCTCTGGAGAAGACCTACCTTTGGAAATAATCAAACTTTTCTCAGTCTGTCACTCCCAGGAATTGGAAACAGGTTATTGTCTGTATCGTGTGCATAAGCAGAACCTGCACTGCGCACCCAAAGTCTTGTCCAGCCTACTGACTTACTTTTTTGCCTGGGAGAACCATGTGAAAATGAAGTGGGGAGGCAGAGGGAGAAGAGTTGTGTCACAGTGAACCCCCCAGGATTGTCCAAATTCTTTTCCTACAATGCGCTTTTTATAAGACTTCATGAGGGGCTCCTGGGTGGCTCAGTCGATTAAGCGTCTGACTTTGGCTCAGATCATGATCTCACGGTTCGTGGGTTTGAGCCCAGCATTGGACTCTGCACTGACAGCTCAGAGCCTGGAGCCTGCTTCAGATCCTGTGTGTGTGTGTGTGTGTGTGTGTGTGTGTGTGTGTGTGTGCATGTCTCTCTCTCTCTGCCTCTCCCCCTCTTGAACTCTCTCTCTCAAAAATAAATAAACATTAGGGGCGCCTGGGTGGCGCAGTCGGTTGAGCGTCCGACTTCAGCCAGGTCATGATCTCGCGGTCAGTGAGTTCGAGCCCCGCGTCGGGCTCTGGGCGGATGGCTCGGAGCCTGGAGCCTGTTTCCGATTCTGTGTCTCCCTCTCTCTCTGCCCCTCCCCCATTCATGCTCTGTCTCTCTCTGTCCCAAAAATAAATAAAAAACGTTGAAAAAAAAAATTAAAAAAAAAAAATAAATAAACATTAAAAATGTTTAATTATAAGACTTCATGACTGTCAGGTTTTCAAGCTTTTTTAGAATTATGACATTCATTGTGAAGGGGTTTGGTTATTATTAGGTTTCTGAGAGATTTGCTTTATTATTTTGATGTCTGTGACTTGACTTCTATTTTACTCTAGTCTCTGTAAGGCCAGTGTTTGGGTGACACACACTCATTTTTATCACTTTTTTTTTCCTTTTAAGTAGTCACAATGCTGAGAAATTTTTCCTCAAATCTGAAATGGGACAGCAGTTACAAGAATGTTCTTAGGTTTTGTTTATTGTTCTAGAAGTTAATGAGTCTATTGGTATTTATGTGAATGCTATAGGGTTCTATTAATGATGTGGGCTTGAAGAATGTTGTAATAATCCACAAAAGGAAATTCTGTCTGAAATAATTCTCCAGGTCTGAGTGCAGTGCTGTTACGATTGTTTGTTTTCTGCAAGTTGTGTTCAAACTCCGTTGGGTTTCCTCCCTGTATCTGTATGCGTGCGTGCATGTGTATGTATGTGTGTCTATTAGTATGTATCTTAGCCAGTTATAAACCAAGAAGAATATATTATTAAGTCAGTTTAAATAACAGCATGTCTGCATATATAAAACACTCATCAGTTAAATGTAGTGGTCACACTGATAACTCATTTTTAGTATGTATATCTTTATGCTAATGGGGTCAAACAAGTTGAAATACTGTCCTGTATCAAGAAGGTTGAAAAGTTGGTCATCCCTATCCATTTAAAATCATATATCCCAACTCCACACATTCACACACTACTCTACTATCTTTAAAAGGCCAACTTCCACATAGTCATCCAGAAGTTTGTGAAGTGTTATCCCACGAAAAGGGCTGCTATGGAACAGGCTCATTGGGTTTTCACATCCTTCGTCTGATTCTTCACTCTCTTACAGTACCTGGGATGAGGCACATCCCCTGTGTATCCACATTTCCTTTCTTCACTCCTCTTATTCCATACTGCCACCGGGAGAGGCTGCTGTGATTTTTTGCTCCTAGGAAATAAAAGGGATTTAGTATCAAAACCAATTGACTTTAAAAACGAACAAACAAACAAACAAAGCCAATTGACTTTTTTTTTTTATCTATAGGTGAAGATTTGGCCCTAGAACGATTATTACATGCATATGATATTGTGACTTAAGTTTTCTTTAGAATATTATATTTTCCTTACTTCTTCTTCTTTTAAATAAATCAAACCAAACAGGTATTCCTGGAGGACCTCTGAATGGAAAGAATGCCAAGTCTCTCTTCTCCTCGAGCAGCAGGACCCCTACTGGCCTGTGACGGGACCCGTTTGTGGAGGTGGGATCCAGACCCGGGAGGTGTACTGTGCCCAGAGCACGCCAGCGTCCACCGCACAGAGGGCCAAGGAAGGTAGGCAGCCAGTTCCAGGGACAGATGGTGCAGCTGACTGGAAGGGAATCAACTTTAAAGCTATCTCTGCATATTATTCTTGACATAATGGACCCTCAGCACTCACAGGTTTAGTATTTGTTTTGTTGAGAATTTGCAAACCAGTCCTAGGTTCTGCTACTTGTAATAATTGGCAATAGTTAGAAATAATAGCAATAATAATAACTTCAGCCTCAAAGGATCGTTGTGAAAATTAAATGAGAGCATATACCTAAGAGCTGTAGCAAAAATGAATTGCTATAAGCTAAGGGGCTGGTAGGTTGGAGTGAGTAATCAGTCATGAATTAGTAGCATTCTTTTTTCGTTTTCCTCCCAAGAGTGCTGTTTGGGTGAATTTGTGGATGTGGGAGTTTCTACAGGCCTATCACTTTCAAATGTCATGGATCCACTATTTTACTGGCATATTTTAAATAATGTGAAAATGAGAAGGAGACAGAGGAGGAGGGAAAACAGCCTTCTCCATAGTAGACTCTCTGACAGGCATGCACAGCCTTAGCAGTACCCCATTTGTTTTAGAGTTCGAGACAGTGATTACATATAGGGACTGAAAAACCAGCCCAGGTTTATTTCAGTCCATTGGCTGAAACGCCAAAAGTGAGCAGGAATGCTTCCACTCTAGAAGAACGTGTGGCATCGCAGCCACATTGGAGGACATGGCAGTTCTCTTTGCAGAAGTAGTCGAGGTGGGAATGTTTCCTTGAGTGTGCACATAAATTCCCTACTGTAGAAGGCAAGATGCATGCTTTCTTGGTATGGAAATGCATCTATTTTACCCCGTAAAGCTTTTCATACCAGGTACATTTTTGTGTGTGACATGGCCTCTCAACATTCCAGAGGCATCTCTGACCATAACCTTGGATAATTTAACTTCTCAGTTATAGAGGGATCATCTTAACAGAATCATTAGAGTTTGCTTCAACAATTAAAATTACAGTGTCACATTTACAGAGCTAGAGTTATTTTAAAAACAGTAATTAAATTTTCTTCCTTATCTAATGTCACATTTGGAAAGTGACAATTTACACACTTTCTGTTCCAGGGTAGAACGTGACTATGCTTACTTTTCTGACTTTGGACGAACAGAATTTAGAGAAAGAGCTCTAGAATATTCTTTAAGACCTTGGTAATTTTTTTGTTCCACCTTGTCATTTCTTGTCTTTACTGTTGTCTATAGTACTAGGGTTTTCGAGGGTCAGCAAGTGCATTAAAGACGTGGTATAGCTTACTACTTACCTTGGTAGTCATTAACAAAGGCTTTCTTTTGCTTTTGTATAGGAGTGAATGAGAGAGATTGGTCAGCTATTACTTTCCTTTCTCATAAATGCCTTAATTTCCTACTGTTATCATTTATAGATATACCTTGAGACCTCTGGCAACAAAAGAATTTCTTCTTGGTTCAAGTTAAACACAAGATAATAATTGAATTGCTATTGTAATGGACCAGTGAGTGTGTTTGCCCAATTAAAGAGGACAAATTTAAATATTTCTAACCTTTTCTGCTAATGCAATAATAAAGGCCAAAATTGGTGACAGTTTTTGCATCAGTTTCTGTGAACATCACATTTTTTTTTTATGTTAGACTGTAGAGGGAAAAGGAACTTTAATAGCACTGATTTTGAGAACTCTTTTCTCAATGACAATTGACTTTCCCACAGGTTAATTTTTCCTTAAACTCTAGGATACTCTGTTCAATCTTTGGACTGAAATTGCTTGACTTTTCTTCCCTACAAAATCCCACCATCTGCTGTGAGTTAGCTGCTCTGCATTTCAAGAACCTGATCTTAGGGGAACACAACCCTGGGGAAAACACCACAACCACCAATGAATAAAAACAAACAAACAAGCAAACAAAACCACACCAAAATAAACAACAACAAAAAATCACCAATCCCAAAACCAAGACCCATTTCCATGGATATCTTATGTAATAAAATGAAATCAAATCTAGATTCCGGAGTGAAAAAGAAAAATGCTAATTCTCCCCCAAGGGCCTCCTAGTTTCTTGTATATGCTTGATGTTGAGGCTGAATTCTGACTTTGATACAGTTCTGTTGGTGACTTCTTAGTGGTGTCCCATTCCCCATTTGACCTCAATTCATGGTGCTTATAGAAATGGCATAATATCTATGGCATATTTAACTGGTTCTTTTGTTCAGTGTTCATGTGATGTTTTAAAGGCAGCCAAAGTAGTGCTATAACAATCAATATGAGAAGCATTACCTGTAATAGGAGCCAAGCCAATAGAATTGGGAATGAAAATGTAGAAAAATATTTATGATTTTGTTTACCAGTTATTATTGTAGAGAGAATTGTGCTTCTCTTTTATAATTCAGAAATACCAGCAAGAGTGATGCTTACCTGTAAATCTGAAAGTTTGGTTTAGAGAGAGCACTTTCTTCTTGCCCTTTTCCGAAATGAAATTAAAGCCACTCAGCCTGCATTCAAGCATAGTTTCTCAGGAGATAAAACATTGAGATAAAGAACACACCTTCAAAATCTAATAAAGACTGGGAGGTAGTTATTTTCCATTCATGAAAACATGGCCTAGAAACTGAGATATCAACAAATTCGGAGTGAAATGACATAGAGATAGAATGTATTTATATGGTGAAGAAAAAATACCCCCCCCCAAAAAAAAAAACTAAATAAAAAATTTGGAGAAAGTATTGGTATGGCTGTAGTTAAGAAGAACACTTCCTGAATTTTTTTCTTATTTCAGATTCATTATTTGACATTAAATGGACACAGTTCTTTTAAGAACGGGACATCAATTGCATCCTCCACTCCAGTAAGATTAAATAGTTCTTGAAAGTCTTATGTCTTTATCATTTTGGACCCAGAGTTGACATAAGGAAGTATATGGTCAGATAAGAGAACATATCCCGAAATGCCAAGTAGTGTATAGCGACTTAGTGCATTTTGGGTCTCAGTAGTGTATGGAGACTTAAATGTTTGAGTTGCAGGCTTTAATTTTGAACTGTATAGAATTTTGATAAGCCACATAAATGTTGCTCCAAGCTTCCAATTTGTTAAATTATTTTTAAATCTATTGACTGGTTGAGTAAAAGGTAGATGAAAATCACACATTCTTTGTTTTTTTTTTTTTTTCAAAAATAATTTGTTAAGTAGCAACTATGTTTTAGGTTATGTACAAGACACTCATATGAAGGTGCTTCTCATTAAATTACAGGTTTAAAAAAAATTTTTTTAATGTTTATTTATTTTTGAGAGACAGAGAGAGACAGCATGAGCGGGGGAGGGGCAGAGAGAGAGGGAGACATAGAACATGAAGTAGGCTCTAGGCTCTGAGCTGTCAGCACAGAGCCCAACGCAGGGCTCGAACTCACCAGCCGTGAGATCATGACCTGAGCTGAAGTCAGACGCTTAACCGACTGAGCCACCCAGGTACCCCTTTACAGGTTTTTTTTTAATTGGAACAACAGTTGAACTAAGCATTATGCTGTAGTGTTGTAAGTAATGTGTAAGTAAGTAAGTAAATAAGTAAGTAAGTATATATATATATATATAATGGCTAAAACCATTTAATGGTGTCTGAGAACCCTGAGGTTCTCAAAAGGAGGTAATGCTCAAAGAGTGTGTGGGATCATTAGGAAAGAATGCTCTAAGTGGGGGCAGAGGGGACATATGGAAAGGAACAGAGACATTTGTGTTCAACACATTTGTGTTGGTAGCATGTGAATTGGTGTGAGGGAAACACAGAGAATAAGACCTTCACAGTGACATTGGAAACCTAGGCCTTTGGGGCTGTTCTAGAATTAAGACTTTGTTTTTGAGAATATGGGTACAGCTTTTCTTTCCCCACAGCATGTTTTTAAGCAGAGAAGAAGTCTCATATTCTTAACAGTATATAAGAATGTATAAATGTCAGTATACCAAAAGAATTCTCAGATATGCTCATGTCCTACTTGCACACTTATCTGATTATCCAAGAAGTTTTTAAGATATGAAATAAAGTAATTTACATTATGAACAGATGAACAGACATCCTAAGGGGCAATTGAAGGGGATATCTATTCCACCTTCATTTGAGGGCCTAGAAATGTCCTTTACATGTCTTTAGAAATTGGTTTTAAAGTCAATATGCTCATTTGGGTGTGAGAATAAGGTTTAAGGGAAACATGCACTTAGAACTTCCTTTAGTGTTGACTGGTAGAGAAGAAGTGTGTTTATAGCATTTTCTCTCTCTTCATGCTAAAAGAAAAGCAGAGATAACTGGATGAAATAATCTTTGCTAGTTAACAACAGGCTATTTGATGACAGTTCACATGAGACCAAAAGACAGAAGATAATTGGCCTGTAACCATTATACTTTGAAAAAAAACCCTCACTGTTGGGGTTATGGGTATAAGAGAAAGTCAGTGTTTGTATACTTCAAATGTATATATATTTCAAATATTCTCTCCAAATATTTTCCCCAAAAGTGTGAAAGCCGAGATAAGTTTAGGAAAAGAGTATTAGATATTTAAAGGCAATTATGTTGCCAGGAGTTTAAATTGAGATTGGTTTTTACCTGTTCTGTTTCATTGTTTGTGTATCTCACTTTAGTGACTGTTTTAAAATCAAGTATAACAAATTTATCCTACTGTGATTTAGCAAATGTTTATTGAATTACTGTGCTTAGCAAAAATATTGAAGAGTTCTTACTTTAGTACTCATGAAATTATCAGGCTGTTCTTGACATTAAAAATGTCCTAATTTATTTAGCTCAAGGTATAATTCACATGATTGAAATAGGAATAGGAATTTCTCAAACTCTTTTACCAGTGACCTTTCAGGTTTGCTAATCCTATTGCACTAAGCCCAGACCCTTATTACAGAACATCCCTTTTTGCCTGATTTCTAGCCATTGGTATTATTGTCTTTGTCACAACTAGGCTTGTAAAGCCCTTGAAGGCCATTTTTAGGGTCCTGCTTTGTATTCCCAAGTGCCAGAGCCCATCATAAATGGAAAATTGCAAATGTATATGCAATTCAAAATGAAAAGCTCATCAAGTGAGAGAGTGATGTATTAAGTTTTGTTGGATTCTTTTTGCTTTATGGGCAGCACAAAGAAGGAAATTGCTTTACTGTTAACAAAACCAAAATGATCTGTGGTTTGGATTTCAGCATTCCTTGTCAAGTCCAGGTGGTCCAGAGAGCCTGGAATGGAATCAGATAAAATGGAATATCTGAGAATCATGAAGTGATGGAAATGGTCCATGGGGAAAGATTGAGGAAGAAAGCAAAGGGGAAAACAAGGAGGGTCACTGGGCCAGGGAGATCATCTTGGACTGAAACAGTGAGTTTGCTGAGTGATCTTGGCCCATGACACTAGTTGATTTCTGAATAATTTCCAGAGTTAAATGTATTCCTTTTGTTCTCCAGAGAAAAGTGATTATGGATGCCATCAATGATTTTAAGTTATTTATGTCCATCAGTTTTAGTTTTGATTTTTAACAGTCTAGGAGGGGAGATGAGACAGTCAAAAAATAAGTACAGAACTGACATAAGGATATTAAGATAAAATGAAAATTTTAGAGAAGGAGAGATTAGACCAGCAGGATGTGGGGGACATAGGATAGGTTCATGAGGAAAAGCTTTTAGTGGACTTAAAAGAAGGACAGGAGTTTAGACAGGTATTCATGTGAAGGCGAAAGAATCCCAAGTGAAACAAACCATTGGAATAAAAGTACAGAAGTAGAAAGTCATAGAACATACTTAGAGCAAAACCAGTAATTAATTTGGACCTGAATAGAGGGCAGCGGAAAGTAAGCAACGTGGGTTGAGGGTAGCCAGATAGGCTTCTAGTCTGTGACGTTAGGCCTTATGATAATCAGATCATGAGGTGGTAGGAATTACACTATTACCTTCTTTATCCCTGTACAACATCCTGAGCTCCAATAACTTTAACCTTTCTAGGCCTTGGGAAACAGTCTCTAACTGACCAGTGTCCTACAGTCTCCCCCGCCACCACCTCCCCCTCTAACACAAAGTTACTCTCTGGCTCTGGCGATCACCTGGATAACCCCTCTCTCTTAGACATTGCTCTTTTTTGGGAACCTTTAAAGACCACATAGGGTCTCTGGTCGTCAGTGGTCAAAGCCCTGTATCTCTCACCTCGCTGTAATTGTTTGTCTGTGTGTACTGTTAAGCAGGCCACTACACAAGGTCAGGGACCATATCTGTTGTCCACCGTTATTTGCACAGCACTCAGCACCATCTCTGGCACATAAAAGATACTTGAATTCAAGTTTTGCCTCTTTGTATATTCCTTTACCACCTTCTTTCTTTCTCTTGGTTGATGCTCTACAAGCACATGGTAGCTAGTCCACTTTCAGACCTGGACAAGATGCCACACCGTGATGTGTGGAGTCTGGTTTCCTGAGGAGCAGCCGAAGGACTAGGTGTTGCAACCTGGCAGTGGAGATTTGGCTCCCTAAGGTGTGAACCTCCACCAAAAGGAAACAGGATTTAGGAGGGAGCCAGGCTATTTCCAGTGTACCTGTATATTATTCCAATATATTCTTGCAATCCTCCCAGAGCAGTTCTGTTTTCCAAATACAGAACCTGCTATATATCTTTGGGGTTCAATACAAAATGGTAGTCAGCACTGCAACACATCACATAGTATTTCTTCATATTTTCCTAGCTTTGTGCCTCCCACTTTCTGTCACTGCCTCCTGACCTTGTAACTCCCAGATAAAGTATTAACACCTGAATTCTTATTGCAGGCTCTGCTTTCTAGAGACTCGGCCACAGCAAAACAATGAATATGTGTCCAAAGAAATAATAAAAGGCACTGTGTTTAGGGATTGACGATACTAATCTAGATGAGACCTGGTACAAGCCTGAAGTACGGTGGGGGCTGTAAACAACTCTTTTCACTTTTCATATTCTTTCTCTCTTCTCCCTCAACCTCATTCTTCTCCCTCTTCTTCTATATAATTTCTGTCTTCCTCATCATCTAATTTTTTCATTTCTTCCCCTTTCTCGTCTTTTCCTCTTCTTTTCACTTTGCACATATCTCGAGAGCAGGAACAGTTTTAGCAACTGTAGTAGTCTTCACAGCAGTGAGCACATTGCCTGGCCAAAGGCAGATAAGAGCTCAACGGGAATTTCTTGAACAAATGAATAAACCCCCTGCATATAGTCATACCATTCGGTTTTAGGCATTTCTTTTCACTTCTGAACAATTTTACCCTTTACTTCAATTGTTCACATACACCTGCACTTCATTAATGAACAGTTAGATTCTCCTTTTCAGGGCAGAAGATTGTATTTAGAAAAACATGCTGAGACTAGTGCATTTACAATCTTTAGTTGGGTGTCTTACTAAACTTCATTTTGTCAGCTGGATTAGATTTTTCTCGGACACCAAGCCAAGAGGTAATGAGGTTCCTCTTGGCAGCGCAATTTCTGAAACAAGGTTACTCCTTCCAAATCTGTTTCTCCATCCTTGTTGAATATGTGAATGCCCTGGCAAGTAGGATATAGAAGAACCATCTGCTTATTGTCCAACTGTTCCTGCAGGAAAGTTTCACAGTTTCCTCCTCCACTTAATCTAGTATTTAGCATTTTTCCATGTTCTACTCTGAACTTCTCATCAGGTTCTGTCCTCAAGAGAGGTGTTGCTTACTAAGACCTCTGTGTGCTTAAGATTGGTTAAATTACTCCTTGTGTCTTCTGGCCATTATTTCAGGCACATTGGGAGGGGGTGCAGGACCAATCCCCACGTCAATGGAAAAGCAAGAAAACCAGCTGAATTGCAGTGCTGCTTCTCATTCAAACATTCTGTGTGTCTCTATGTGGAATGCATAATCACAATTCATTTTATTCTTTAGGAACTGTTTTTCTAACACTTTGATTCTATTTATGACTGTTGGTGAAAGGTATCCAAAGTGTCCCAATTCCTTCTAGACTCAAGACTCAGTACTGGACCCAGCTAGTTCTCTGTGAATAATACATAGCATTTTAAATTCAGTTTTCCAGATTGGACTCTTCGTTATCCTGCTCAATCCCATATGAGACTCTTTTCCAGTGTTCCAGAATTAGGAAATTGTCTTTCTTCCTCCCAAGTGCTTATGCTAGAAACCCGGACAGCATCCTTAATATTTTACTGTCATTCACCTCTTTGCACACTTTCAATCTAGTATCACATTCTGTTAATTCTACTTCCAAATATATATTTGTTTGTTTATTCTGTTTATTTCATCTATTTCCTCTTCTAGCATTATTTCTCACATGAACTGCTATAATAGTTTCCAGGCTGATTTTCCTCCTACTCTTACCCCTTCTACATTGAGGGGGTGTGTGTTTAATGTGGCTCAGCACGTGGGCTCTACAAACACACTACCTGGGTCCAAATTCTTACTCTCTCACTTATAAGCTGTGTAATCTTGGACAAATTCATTCTTTTACTTTTAATTTACTCATGTATTAAATAGAAATAATAATTCCTAGCTCATCAAATGAACACATACATACGCACACTTATACACCACTTAGAACAGAACCTTATACGATAAGCACTTAATAACTACTAGCTATGATTAAGTTTCTTCTCCATACTCCTACCAAATCAACCTTATAGGAAAGCTTATCTGAGTGTGTCATTCCCATGAAAAATGATTTCAGTGACTTCTTCTAAGTGAAAACTTCTTCACGTCACTCACAGAGCCATGTGTGATCTGGCCCTTGCCTACTTTGGCAGCCTCAGCCAACTTCATCGCCCCTTCCATTAATTCTATTTCAGCCACACTCTGTGGCTTTAGGTGAGTTTAGTTAACCTTTCTGTGCATGAGTTTCCATCTTGTGGCTAAAAGCTAGCATTGCATCATCTAGACAGCAGAGAACATGAGAATCACAGACCTAGAACTTGAACATCCTGATTCAGAACTGAGACACTTTAGCAGTCCAGTAAGGAGACTAGTCATTGTCCCTCTCTCAATGCAAAGAAGGACAGGGGGATTAGAAGTCCTTGGAAAGTGTCATATCTGGCTGATCAGACATTTTCTAGCTACAGTTGTATGCTTTGGAAGGGAAATGCCAGTCTTTGAGGGGCAGCTAACTATCTCTGGCACAGGCATTATTTCCTATTAATCGCACCCCTATATTATTCTTATGGAAGCAGTAACAAATTACCACAAATGTAATGACTTAAAACAATGCAGATTGATTTTCTCACAGTTTTGGAGGTTGGAAGTGTGAAGTGAGTCTCACTGGGCTAAAATCAAGGTGTCAGCAAGGCTGTGCTCCTTCTGGAGGGAGAATCCTTTCTTTGCTTTTCCCAGCTTGATGCAACTCTTACCTCTTGGCTTATGATTCCTTCTTCTATCTTCAAAGCTAGCAATGTACTCTCTTCAAATGTCTTTCTGACTATGACTCTTATGCCTCCTTCTTCTGTTTACAAGAACCCTTGTCATTACATTGGGTGTGCCTTGATAATCTGGGATCATATTCTCATCTCAAAGTCAGATGAGAAGCAATCCCAGTTCCTCAAGACCTTAACTCCCCTTTGCCATGTAACCTAACATTCACAGGTAGTAGACAGTAAGATTTAGACACATTTGGGTGGCCACTATTCTGCCTACAAAGTCCCCTCCCACTTCTCCTGAGAAATAAATAATATTTGGGGTTTATTACAATTAAACAAGAGGCTAGTTGTTATGAATATATGGGTTATGTGGTGTGATGTAAAGGGATTCAGAGGTCCAGTTAGCCTAGTAAGAGTGAACTTAGTTCTAAAGTGGGGATTGCCATGACTGAGCACCAGCACCCCCATTTCCTGGCTATGTGATGTGGGGCAAATCATGCAGCCTCCTTAAGAGTCCCGTTTTCTCATCTGTAACATGGAGATAACAACAGACTTATCAGAATTAAATGAGATGATCTATGTTTGAAGGAGAAACAATTACAGCATAGTGCCTGATACATGGTAAGCATTCAGTAAGCACCAGGTGTTGGTTTTCTCCTCTTTAGACACTGAAGGCTTTGCTTTTTTGGGCACTTACACATTTACTGAAGCCCTGCCATAGACTAGACACTGTATCAAATATTAAAGATAGAGGGGTAAACAAACCAACCTTAAATATTAGAAAGCCAAAGCCAATTTGAGAAACATAAAAACAAATCATGTGGGTTTAATATAATGAGTGTTATATTACAGGTGTGTAAAAAGCATTTTTAAAGTGTAAGATTAAAGGGGGGGGGTGCCTGGGTGGCTCAGTCTGTTGAACATCCAACGTAGGCTCAGGTCTTGATCTCACAGTTGATTTCGAGCCCTGCATCGGGCTCAGAGCCTGGAGCCTGCTTCAGATTCTGTGTCTTCCTCTTCTCTGCCCCTCCCCTACTCGCACTCTGTCTCTCTCTCTCTCTCTCTGAAACATAGATGAACATTAAAAAAAAAAAGTGCAAGATTAAAGGGGAACCTGGGTGGCTCAGTTGGTTAAAAGCATCTGACTCTTGATTTCGGTTCAGGTCATGATCTCGCGGATTGTGAGTTTGAGCCCCGCGTTGGGCTCTGTGCTGGCAATATGGAGCCTACCTGGGATTCTCTCTCTCCTTCTGTCTCTGACCCTCCACCTCTCATGCACACACACTCTCTCTCCACTTTAAAAAAAAATAAACATTAATTTTTTTTTAAATAGTAAAATGCAAGATTGAAAAACAAACAACCTAGAAGAAGAAAGGAGTATTCCCTTTAAAGTTTCTGTTGAAATGCAGACACTTCAGCTTCCTCATTTTTAAAATGAGAAAGTTAGAATATGATCCAAAGGCAGTCTCCTTCAATAATGGGATTATGTGATCTCTTTTCTCTGGGAAGGGATAAAGCTGAACAGCCAATAAGTATGACCCAGGCACTGGACTGGACACTTTATTGTCCTGTATCTACTATGGCATGTGTGTGAGGGATCACTCTTTAAGCTCCATAACAGTTAATACCCACTTGAGCTTAGTCAGTCACTGAGAACATAACACTACTCTGAGTTCTCTATGAGTGCTTTCAGAATTGACTGCTCATAGATTTGGTACTACACTAGAAATTTGGGATCCCACTCAAAGCATCCCTGTTGATTTTAATGCAAGAAGTCCACAAACCACGACTTAAGCATTCTATTACAATAGTTTGACACAGAAAAAATGGGAGATGTGAGAATTTTGGAATGGTGTAATAGAACCTGGGACAAAAGTTTTGATTTTTCAAAAAATTTCCCAGGGCTGTTCAGTTTCTTAATTGAAATGATCAGTTATAAAGTGACTCTCCAGGATTTCTTAGCATACATAGAAGCAGTTGAAAGACAAACAGGTCTACAAGAATTGCACAAAGCCATTGTAGGAAGATCTATTTGTAAGCTCAAACGTGAATAACTGACATACACACCTATCAAGAACTGTAAAGGATCTCACATATTACCCTACTTGCTAGCTAACATGTTAGCCTGCAACCGTTTCATAGATACTGGCAAAAAACATGAGATCCCGGATCAGAGACAAAGGACAGTTTGTTACCCACAGCTATGTCAGTAGCCAGAGTATTGTCATTTGTATTTATTTCTTGAGCCTCAGTTCCCACAGGGCAACATAACAACAAGCCACACGACACCGGCACACATAGTAAGTTCTGTGACAGGAAAGACATACTGAGCTTTAGAAAACCCAACCTTTTATAAGGTAGGTAAAAGAAAACCTGGCACAACCGTTGCCCCAGAGGATGACATTATCCTCTTCCGAGGCTATTTGCTATATAAACATCCTTGAAAAGATAGTCTGGAATAAAAGCTGTCAGTATCTTTAATTATAAGATACGCAAAAATAGGACAAGTCCGTGGAGGAATTGTCTCCCAGCAACAACACATATGCATGTACACACACACAGGCACACACACACACACACACACACACACATACACACACACACACACACACTCACACTGGTTCATATATCCCTTTCCATTAAAATGTAACTAAAATAATTGTATATAGTGAGTGATATGCCACTTTTACAAGGATAATCAGGAGCTAGCATTTCTACTACATGAAACAATAAAATGCCCTATGTCCTCCAAAATCTTTGATTGTCCAAGGCTAACCTCACATTTTGATGTCCTACGTTGTGGTATTAATTCATAGAAGGAAATATCATAGCCAAAAAAAGTAAAAGTAGCCACTACTTTTATTTAGAAAATTACCTCTCTGTTTTGAAAATTATAGCACCCACACTCTTGGGAAATATGTTCCATTTCCCTGAATCAAACATATTATAAAAGTATTGGGCTATTGATGCATAGCTTTATCCAACAAGCTATGAGACAAATTTGTTAAGGATAGAGAAATAAATATGTAACAGATTGGCTTCTCCTGCAGCAATTTTTTGAGATGTAAAATTTTTAAAATTATTCTGCCCCAATTGTTGGTTGTGGAGCTGATATTCTAGGAATTCTACTTCAGAGAATGTAAGATATTTATCTATAAGTTGCCCCCTATTAATCTCAAAGTAACAAACTTTTTCTTGGGGGGAGGTATCATCATGGGAACTTTCAAATGTATGCAAAGTGGAGATAATAGTTATTACATTTTGGTAAAGTGAAACTATATGGAAAGAAATATTGAAAGGGGAATTAAGTGAACAGAAGTCTGATTTGGTCTGTGCCACTGATGATGATACTTAACGTTGGGCCAGATGAGTTACCCAATTTTGGCTTCAATTTATCCCTTTATAAAGTAGGGATAATAGAATGTATTTATTCTTACCTCATAGGTATATTCAAAACTAGTGGAAAATATAAATGTAAAAATTAGTTACATTCAGAAGAAAACTTATTTATATGTAATAGTCTTTTTCTTGTTTCTGTAATGTCTCCTTTTCACTGAATTAGAATTGATACTACAAAGACATTATTTTCCCTAAATTCTATACCTGCAATTTTCTTTTGGCCAGTTAGATTGGCCAGACTCCTTCAGTATTTTTTAGATTGGATAAAGCTTGCAACCATATCTACCATTTTTTAAGACTGACAATTTCATTAAAATAACTTATGTAAGGGGCACCCTGGGTGGCTCAGTCGGTTAAGTGTCCTCTGTTGATTTCAGCTCAGGTCATGATCTCACGGTTCATGAGTTCAAGCCCCACGTTGGGCTCTATGCTGACAGTATGAAACCTGTTTGGGATTCCCTCTCTCTCCTTCTCTCTCTGCTCCACCTTCTCTCTCTAAAAATAAATAAATAAACTTATAAAAATAACTTATGTAATTACTTGTTGATGAAATAGAAATGTTCTACATTTATCTCTTTAGGTTATGAGAAACTATTATTTGAAACAAATAAAAAAAAGAAGTGGAATTTTGGAACTGAGAGATTTCAGTGTCATTTAAGCAATAATTATCAACAAACCTGGTGACCTGAATTACCAATGGTACTCGTTAAACATATTCCTTCTTGGGCTCCTCCCCTAGAGATTCTCATCCAGTGGGTCTAGTGTGGGCATGGAAATTTGTAAAACTTTCATATAAATATAAATGTAAATAAATAAATAAACAGGTGATTCTGATAAATAAGGAAGGTTAGGGAATATTAACACAATTTTATATTTTTGTCCTCAAATACGCAAATTGAGACCTTCAGTAGTTGAAACTTGCTGAGTCCTCACAGTCCATCAGTGCAGGCTTTAGACTTCTAACCCCTTGGCCAGTTCTCCATCCACAAACCCTGGTCTAACAGTTAATGTGCCCACAAAATATGTGCCTTCTCTACCTCACACTGATTCCACCCACCTACTTATTTACTCACTAGTGTAACATTTTCTTTCCTGCTAAATTTGGCATCTATTCAAGTTCCAGGGGCTGGAAAGAGCCCCAGGAATCAGAGAGCTTCTGTGAGAACTTGTTTGCAATGATAATAATTTTAGATGTCAGGGCTCAGTGTGGAGTTTTCAGCTTTAACATTGGAGCTTAATGACTTGCTAACTCAGATTGTTTTTAGTTAGGATTTTATGGCTTTCCATTTCTTGTTTATTCTTGTGTCTTATATAAGCCACATGGCTTTTCTTTATGACCCTGCAGAAAACCTCTATTGTAATAATACTATGTCAAAGATCTTTGAAAATCTGTAACCTGTTACAAAGGTGAAGATTATTTTTGTTTTTAACTCCATTTTCAAATGGTTTGAGGTGGACTTAAGGCTTGAAAGACATGGTAGCTATATAGCAGACATCAGCCTGCTTACACTATTCTTAACTCTGAAGCTCAATTTATTAATACTTCCTCCTGATTTTTCTTTTATCCTTGGCAGAGGGGCACATTTTATACAGTACAAATTAGACCCCATTGTCACTGGTCAACTTGTTTTGCTCTTCCTTTTATATCAAATAGAAGACTTCTTAGAGAAGCTTTAGTTTTCAATCCACTCCTTCTCCACCTCCTTTTTTAAAGAAGCCATGCACACATTTGTCTTTAAAAGTGTTTTCTTTTTAATTGGAATATAATGAAATAGACCTTTTTCTGTTGGTAAGATAAGGAAACTGTCTTATTTGTGTTCAAATAACATAGTATCAAGACATTTATTAACTGGCCAAAACTAAGTGACTGTCTCTAAGGTCCAGACTAACCTTCTGTTCTCTGTTTTATGCAGGTTAAGGCTAGAAGTCAAACTATAACATTAGCAGTGTTGTTGTGACCATTTCTTTTATATTTACTAACTGAGGTAATAGAATCATGATGTAAATGTAATTTGAAAAGATGTTGAGGAAGGTCATCGAGAAGATGTTGGATCTATGCAGTTGGGGGCTCCTCATCAAGATGAGTTGGATCTATGCAATTGGGTGCTCCTCACCCCATCCCCTGTCCTTAGGATGTGGGTTTTGCTTTCCATCTCCACTGCTAGAACCTGCCCCAAGGACTCAGCCTTGAGATTGTGATGTGATGTTGAGAATGCCTGGACAATATACATGACTGAACTCAGTTAAGACCTCTATATAAACGTTTAAGATTTGGCAGATAGGAACTTACAAACCAACAAAGGGGCTGGATTGGTTCTGTGGTACAAAATTTTCTGACAGGGTGGCTTCTTCTTGAAGCATCTTTGAGTGTGGTTTCAGATTGCATGCTAGAGATGACTAATTCATTACTCTGTAAAGTTCTAATTATTACATAGACTTCTCATATCCAATTGCTTCTTGTTAATTGCCATCCATTTCTCCCAGTTCTGCACTTAGGAGCTGCATAAAATTAATCTATTTTTCATATAAAAAAACCCTTCAAAAATTTAAACATAGCCACACTATACTCTTGACATTTTTCTCTCTATGCCAAACACCCCAAGTCTTCAACATTTTCCTCATGGGGCATATTTTCATGCTCTTTCATCATAAAGGATGCTTAATGAAGTCTAATAATTTCATAATGAAATGTAATTTTTTTTTGGTTACTGTCTATTTAAAAAATAAGCTTTGGAATTTTGCCTTGAATTATTATCATGCTGGATACACTTTGGAATCTATCCTCTATCCCTTGTGAACAATTATTAAAAATTGGTTTGTTTTCTCCTTCCACTTCTATGTCCAAAATTTCTCATCTAATCTATCTGAAATCAGTCTGAAAGCACAGAGTTCTGTGGGTGAACATAGGAGGATGGGGCTTTTGATGGGTCTTCCAGTTATGGAAAGTCTGAAAAAGGTTGGGCATGTGGGGCCTCACCTTCTCCACTTGATAAAGTAATAAGGGATTCCCCTCTTTGCCATACAGACTGTGTAGGAGGCTAACTTATTTTTCCTGTAGGATAGTGCTTCTCAGATTCTAATGAACATGCAAATTATCTGGGTAACTTTTTTTTTTTTTTCTCCAACGTTTATTTATTTTTTTTTATTTATTTTTTTTATTTATTTTTGGGACAGAGAGAGACAGAGCATGAACGGGGGAGGGGCAGAGAGAGAGGGAGACACAGAATCGGAAACAGGCTCCAGGCTCCGAGCCATCGGCCCAGAGCCTGACGCGGGGCTCGAACTCACGGACCGCGAGATCGTGACCTGGCTGAAGTCGGACGCTTAACCGACTGCGCCACCCAGGCGCCCCCTGGGTAACTTTTAAAATACATATTGTGATTTAGTATATCTGGGTTGGAGTAGGGATCCTGCATTTCTAGTAAGCTCCCAGAGATGCCTATACTGCTACTCCATGGACCATGCTTGGAACAGCTCTGTCCAATAGAAATCTAATACGAGTCACAAATGTGAATCACACATGGAATTTTCAGTCTCTGGTAGCCACATTAAAAAAAAAATGCAAAAAAAAAAATGGGTGAAGTGAAATTAATTGTAATAATGTACTTTATTTAACTCAACATATCTAAAATGTCATTTTAATATATGCAATCAGTATAAAATGATATTTTAAATTATTTTTTTTTGCTATGTATTAAAATTTCTATTTGTTTTATACTTACAGCACATCTCCTATTGGATTAGCCGCATTCTAAGTGTTCCGATGTGATATGTGCCTACGTGGCATCTGACTGTCATATTGGACATCACAGCTCTAGCTCTAGAAATTTGGATCTCACAGAACTAGAAATAACAGAAGTAACTAATATTTGCTGATGCTTACTTTGTGTATGACACTCTTAAGAGATGTGCATGCCATATAAATGCTGTAAATGAAGAATCTCATAAAATCCGTACAAGATTACTATACCACAAGTAACATTATTACCCACCATAGACATGAAGAAAGCAAGCCCTGCAATGAATGAATGGCAGGGCTAGGATTCTTATCTAAAGAGTATGGGCCTAAGTCCTTACCCACTGCTCCAGGGCAGAGGGAGGTTAGTTCTTAGAAAATGGGAGCAGCAGGCCTGGCCTCGGAGTGGAAATGCCAGGCCAGGTGATTCCCTGTGGAGGCATGACCACTAAATTCCAGTACTGAGTTTCAAATTTATTTTTATGTGATGTATTATCCTGTGTTTTTTTTTCTCTAGTACAGTTGATTGACTTCTAGAGTTTAGTAAGAGAAGCCACCTGTTGACAGTGCCTGTGGGAATTAAGTTCAATAGGGATGCTTGGGGGATCTTGTTAATTCATTTTCAGAGAATGAATGTGACAGAGCCACCTGGGTCAGCTAATCAGGGATCCACAGGAAGATGGGACCAATGTTAGGACATGCATTGGCATCGTGGGAAAATCCTCAAACCCACCTCTGGGGGTCAGTGCTTCTGACAGCCACTTGGGGTGAGGGCTTGAGTGATTTTGTTTGTATGCCAGAGAGAAACAGCCAACTTTCTCTCCCATCCCAACACTGGTTGAGACATTGATTATCTAAATTTGTTGTCTTTTCTATGCTGTAACTTAGCTTAAGCAGGAGGCTAATTTTATTTTGAAAAGCTGCATGGTCTTTTCGACTATTTTAGATTTTTTACTCCTTCTTAAGCGAGTTGTTTCTACTCTTTTCAGATGTAGACAAGGATTTCTTTTTTTTTTCTTTCAATATAATTTATTGTCAAATTGGCTAACATACAGTGTGTAAAGTGTGCTCTTGGTTTTTGGGATAGATTTCTGTGGCTCATTGCTTACATACAACACCCAGTGCTCATCCCGACAAGTGCCCTCCTCAATGACCATCACCCATTCTCCCCTCCCCCCACCCTCATGCAACTTCAGTTTGTTCTCTGTATTTAAGAGTCTCTTATGATTTGCCTCCCTCCCTCTCTGTTTATAACTGTTTTTCCCCCTCCCTTCCCCCATGGTCTTCTGTTAAGTTTCTCAAAATCCACATATGAGTGAAAACATATATCTGTCCTTCTCTGACTGACTTATTTCACTCAGCATAAGACATCCAGATGGCCAACAGACACAAGGATTTCAGTAATAACAGCAACAATGAGACTTTGAAAGGTAGTTACCTCTGGTGCCTAAGAGGGCGAGCTCTGGACTCAGAATGCTACACTGAAACTTTTGTCTGTATCCTCTGCTAGCTGTGTGCCCAAGACAAAGTCCCTTGCCCACTGTGAATGCCAGACTAATGATACCACTGGCCTACAGGCTGTTATAAGCATCATATAAAATAGTAAACATAAAATGCTTAGCTTAGTACTTGGTACTTAGGAAATATTCAGTGAGCATTAACTCTTATTAAACGCTTATTGCCATTCTTCCCCCATATCTTATTATTCTTTTGCCCAAGCTGAACAATCATCCTGTCGTTTACTTATTTTTCTTACCATAAAACTTTTAAAGTGCCCCTTCCCCTCTTTCGGCTTTCCTTAGCATTTTTATAGGCACACTTTATTCCAAGCCTCAACCCTTGTAACATTATTATAATGCCATGTTGAAGTCACTAATACGTATTCTTGGCTGTGTTTCCTTTTTTCTAAATTTGTGCAAGTCTTTAAAATGTGTGCTCATCTGAGAGTCTCCTGAGCACCCCACAAGGCCCCCTTGGATCTTTATTCTAGTTAATCCTCTTTGAGGCTTTTGCAATTTGGGATTTTTATTCTAGTTAATCCTCTTTGAGGTTTTTGCAGGATTCTTTTTGGGGGGAGGCTACACCTTAAAGTGTATTGTATCTTGAGAGATTTAGCTCATGACTTTTCTGTGATCCTTTTGGATTTCTAAAATCTGGTTTGCAAGTCTAGTTCAGACTTCCATCTGTCACAAATTCTATAAGGACTTGAACCTGGGTTGGAGGGGGCAGAACTGTGGTGGGTGGTCCCCACTCTTGACCCATCTCCATCCTGGAACAAGACTGATGTTCTGAATGCAGTCTTCAAACAGAGCTTGAGTGAAACAATGATTTAATCAGAAAATAGATGTTTTCCCCAAAATTTGAGGGAAGAGAAAAGTAAAGAGACACATCCTACATTAAGCAATTTAACTTAATAGTTTTCCTCATTAGGCTACACTGTCCTTCCTCAGGATCATCCTCCCAATTTTTATTCTCTGGTGGTCTCTGTTTTTCTACTCTAAAAAATATTGTTTTATCTATCTATCTATTTATTTATTTATTGAGAGAGAGAGAGAGTGCACATGAATGTGTGAGTGAGGGAGGGGCAGAGGGCACGCAAAGCCCTACATGGCGTTCTGTCTCACGACCATGAAATCATGACCATGAGATAATGACTTGAGCTGAAATCAAGAGTCAGATGCTTAACCAACTGAGCCACCCAGGCTCTCCTCTTCTTCTACTTTAAACTCCTACCTCTCCTCTCTTCCTCCTCCTTTTCCTTCTTCCTTTTCCTTTCTCTTCTCCTTCTTTCTTCTTCCCTCTCCTTCTCTTTCTTTTTTGAAGAAAATTCAGTTATTTTCTTGTTAACCATATTATACATAGTAAATAAAAAGTTTGGAGGTTAGAAAAATAATGTCTATATAAAGTGACCAAATACGATGTAGGGGACAGGATCTCAGTGAATCCCACTCAGACTGTTTACTGCCAATGCACTCATCATGTCTACACTACCAACAGATAACTTCTCCTTTGTCAGACTTTGTCCTGGGATAGCAGTTCCTTTCCCTACTCTTTTTACAATTTCAACTATAATGTACTGTGAGTAGAATTTTCCAGATGTTGTGCTTTTAGTTGAATGATATTTTCATAAAGTATTTACACAGCTGAAGTTCTCATTTTACCTTAACATATCTCTGTGATTTTTAATTGGGGTATAATTTACATATAGTAAAATGTTCAGATGGTAAATGTATGTTTTGATGAATGCATATCAAGACAAGTGTTTCAATTACCCCAGAAAGTTCCCTCTGCCCCTTCCCAGTCAGTCTCATTCTATTTCCAACCCCAGTCCCCATCAGCAACTATTCACCTGATTTCTATGACTTTAGTTAGGTTATACACTTCGAGGATTTTCTATAAATGGAATTATATAATATGTACTTTTTTGTGTTGTCTTTTACTTGGCATAGAATTTCTGAACTTCATCCATGTTGACCTTACATTGCAGAGTAAAATTCCCTTGTATGAATGTAGCACAGGTTATTTATACATTCTCCTGTTGGTTGACATCAGGACTGTTTTTCACTATTATTTACAAAACTGTCACAAACATTCTTGTGCAAGGCTTTTTGTGAACAAATCCTTTTATGCTTCTTGGATAAATACCTAGGAATGCAATTGGTGGGTAATGGGGTAGGGATAGTTTTATTAGAAAATTTCAAATCCTTTTTTCCCCAAATAGATGGTAGTATTTAACCTATTTGCTAGCTGTGTGTAAATATGAGGTTCTGGTTGCATTATGCCCTTTAAAACCCTCAGCCTGTTCAGTCTTTTTACTTTTAGCTACTTTGTTCAAGATGTGGTGGTGTCTCATTGTGGTTTTAATTTTCATGTCCTTGGTGACTAATGAAATGGAGCACTTTTTCATGTGCTCATCGTATATCTTCTTTTGTAAGGTTGGAATCTGTTACCCACTGGGGAAAGGATTGTGATAGATTTTCAGTCCAGGATAATAAAGTACCATCCATGTCCTCCAACAGATTGGCTGGGCTTATCATTCTTTCCAAAGGTTACTTCTCTTCTTCCATCTCATTTTGTGCCTCTCCTGAGCTACCCGCCATATGTTTAGATTCATTGATTTCTAAGCAGGTTAGCAGACCTGTGACATTTAATGTGAAAATGTGTGTGAAAACACTGTATCCTAAAAGAGTTACAAATGTAAATTATTTTCCTACCTCCTTTTTAATATGAAATTGTTGGGCTTTTTTGATGGTAGTTGTGTGCCATACTTGAGGGCCCTAGTCCAGCAAGTCATGGTGTCGCTTACTATATCCTACAAACCTCATTTTTGTACATTTCTCACTCATCCTGTATGGTAGTATCATTGCATACTGTTGCCAAGTATTTACTCCTGTGTATCACTAAGCATACCTTCTACTGTTTTTTTTTTTCTGTCCTATCATTTGACATTCTATCCTCCATGTATTACATTTTGCATCTTTATTTGGTCTGTTTCTTTCTGTCCTTTCATTTTCAGCTTGAAGTACACTCTATACTCTATAATTATTCATTGAGTGTTAACTGCTGTGTTAATATGCACCCCCTACTGTATGGGCATGTTGCTGTTGATCGAGGGCCAGTAAGGTACATGCGTAGAGTTATTTACAAGTAATGTTAACTAAATTGCACTTAGTCATATCCCCATTCTCCCAGCAGAACACCGGGAAAGTCGTGTACTGATCATTTTTATGTTGAAAAGACTGAGAAATTAGAGGATCTGCTATTCCGGATCTAAAGGAACATATTTATGAGGCAATTTGGATGCGGTGTAGAGACGATGTGATACAGAGGCATATCCACTCATGACCAGTGCTGCAGTGGAACATCTAGCAAACCAGGCTCAGTTAGAGTGGGCAACTGGTATTAAGGTTAGGTTAAACAGCAGGACAGAGGGTGATTTCCTCTCTGTTTGTAGTCATTTGAATTCCAGTTATGGAATCCTGAACATTCCACTCCACGCCCTTCTGTAGTTTGCCAGCCAGTGGACCATGATTCAGGGTGGTGAATAAAAGGAGAGTTAGAGATTCCTCCACACTGTCCTTTGATTGGTGCAGATGTTGCATTTGCCTTCATGATCCATTGTGAGATGCTCTAGGAAGCCCCCCATAGTGGAAATATCCTTGCTGAAATTCTGCCATTAGTAATTTATTTCTTTGGCTTAAGAGCTATGTTTAAATGAGAGCATCCTCAGTTAAAAGATAATACATTATGCCAAATACCTTATGACATTATATGTCAAGGATACTGAACTACTTTAATGAGAGCACATTACATTTCATTTTTACCCTTTCTAATGACATTTTATTTATACAAGAAATACATTGTTGTGAAAAATTAGATAGAGGATATATTATAGAGAAAGTTAAAAAACTCCCTCAAGCCTACCCCAGTAATCAGGGATAGCATAAATTAACTGGCATAAGTATTTCCTGATATAACTTTGTATACACACAGCATACACACACACATGCACACACACATGTATCTAGATGTGCATTCAGATATATATATATATATATATATATATATATATATATATATATTCTTATTATAAAAAGGAAATCATACCTGCCACAATTTTCTATAAGTTGCCTTTGGTCACTTGAGTTTTCCACAATAATATATATATATATATATATATATATATATATATATATATATATGCATACATATATATATATACACACACACACACACACACACACACACACAGATCCCTCATCATAACATTGCATAACATCCATGGTGCAGGTGAACTTAGTTAGTTTAATTATTTCTGCTAGAAGGGCATTTAGAACTTTCTTACAGCAAATAACGTTGAGGAGAGCATCCAGCTATCCTCAAATAATGTTGAGGAGAACATTTAGCTGTACATCTAGCTTTGTTCAAATGTCAACTGTCAATATTTTAATAAAATTCCTAGAAATAGAACTGTTGGATATGGGCATTTCAGATTTATTAGAAACAGCCAAAAATTCTTCCCCCAAATTCTGTGTCATTTCAAATTTCATTAACAATGTCCAAGCTTGCCAGTTTCTTCATATTTTTCCAGTACTTCATATTTCTGCTGACTGGGTGAGAGAGAATTATAGTCACCTTGTTTAAAATTTATTTCCATGACCACTAGTGAGAATTTATTTATCTAGACATATTTACTGAGCATCCACCATATGCTAGGAACTGTTTTTAGACATATGGAACACAGCCGTAAGAAAGAAACCAAAACCAGAGCCCTTCCTGTGGTATTTATATTCTGATGAGAAGAGAGACATGATGGATAATTTGACAAAAACATACATACTGGGGGATGATAGGTGCAATGACAAAAAATAAAGCAGACTATGAACCAAGATAATAATGAAGAGCTGGGTGAGAGTGTGTTCCACTTTAAGTAAGAAAGTCATAAAAATTCTTTTGCCAGAGGTAATATTTGAGCAGAGGCTTAAGTGAAGGAAGAGGGTTAGATTAACTCTCTGGACAAAATAATGTTCCAGGCAGAAGAAAAGGTGCAAAGACCTAGGGCAGCTGTGTGCTTGGAATATTCCCTGATGCAGCAAAGAGGTTCTCACCTGGAGGAGTGTGAGGCAGGAGAGACAGGCAGGAGGTGCATCCGAGACTCAGCAGGGGACTAGGGCAGAAGATGCAGAGAGGTGCTGGCCAAGGCAAGTGTTTAGGATTTTGTCTAGTGAGAGGAGAGATGTCAGATGCCTCTGAGCATTGTCACAGCCCAGTGTTGAAAGAAGGACAGTACAATGCAAGGGGTAAGGCTGCCTCAGGCAATAAGGGGCACCGTGTCTTTAGAGAATTTATAAGCAATAATAAGACCAATTAGAAAAAATAGAGAACAGTTGGTCATTGCCAGGTTAATTGGTGTTGGGAGGGGATGAGTGTGGCTATAATGGGATAGCACAAGAAAGCCTTACGGTGATATGGAGCAGTTCTTTATTGTGATTGTGTTTCTGGTCATGCGAATGTGCACAGGTGAAAAATTTCATGGAATCACACACAAATAAATGAATGTATATGAAGCTGATGAACTCTGAATAAGTGCTGTGTGGTATACCAATGTCCCTTTCCAGTATACTTACTATATACTAGAGTTTATAATATTGTGTGTGTGGTGTGTGTGTATGGTATACTAGAGTATATAGTATTGTATATATTTGTATGTTATATATATTAAATAAATATATAAATATATAAACATATAAATATACAAATATAAGTGTATATTTATATATTATTTATTTTTATATATTATTTGTATATAATACAAGGATAACTCATAGCATCCCACTTATGTTTAAAGTTCTTTATCATCACCCTTGTCTGCTGGGTATTTGGATAGTGGATATAGCGAGCTCAAGTTTTAATATACAATTAGACATAGACGTAGCTATAGGTTTCTTTAAATGATTACCAGAATCTTACTACACATAGTTCTTTGTTTTTTATTTTATTTTTGTTTTTACATATGCCACCCCATAATTGGATAAACAATACAGCAACAATATTTTTAATCAGAGAAAGAATTGCTACAAAATGTAACAGATAACTTTAAAAAATAAACAGAAAGGAAGATGGAGAAATTAAAGACAATACCTAAAACCCTGTTTATTGTACTGTCTTAGAAATTCTAAGTTTTTATTTGATGTTCTTAAATTATCTAGACAATAGACACATATAAATAGCAATGTTTGAGGTTCCAGTCTAAAAGGGTGACATAGGAAGACCCTGAACTCACCTCCTCCATAGAACATGCCAGATGCCATCTATTTATGGAGCAATTCCTCCTGAAGAAGAACAGAGGGCTGGCTGAACAGCTTCTGTACAATAAAAGATAATGAGAATGGCAAATGGGAACATCAAGAGAGACAGAGATCTGGTAACAAAGGGAACCCCCAACCCCGATGCTGAGAACCACAGTGAGGAGGGATAGTAATGAAGGACCAGGAGCAGATTTTCTGTGTCTTTGGACACAGAAAAAAATAAAAATTAAAACAAAGCAAAAACAAAAACAAAACCAAGGTTTAAAAAGCAACTGGAATATAAAAGAATCAGCCCTAGAACTCTGCCAAACAGTGAGGGGGGTGCTGGAACTCTCTTTGGATGGGAGAGGCTGACAAACATAGTCTGTCTCTTCCTCCATCTTGAAAGCACAGGCTAGTGAACAGTCCGGGCACCCAAACTGATCTGCCACCTCAGTGACCCCAGGATCCTATCCCATAACATGTCCAGCCATCCAACAGGGTGGCCACAGGCAGTGCCCACTGAGACACCCCTCCCTGGTTAGCACCCACTACAATTCCAGCTTTGGCTTCAAGGTGACACAAGTGCCAAGCACCCCAGAACACTTCAGACTACACCACTTTGGCTTCAGATGGCCTGTTGGGTCACCCCTGATGCACAGTGCTCCAGAACTTCCCAGCTGAAACCTGCTTTAGATCCAGTTGCCCTGCCAGAGTGCCTCCTTTGCAGAACGTTTTGAAAAGCCTTGGCCCTTGCCTGCATCGGTTCCAGCCATCCCGCCATGTCACACCCTGCACTGAATACCCTGGAACACCCTGGCTTACACCCAAGTTGACTATAGCCATCCCTCTAGGTCACCCTCAGTGTGGACAGCCCTGGGAGAATCCAACTTGCAACTATTTCAGCTTCAGTGGTTCTGCCAGGGCACATTTTGCACAGAGAGCCCAAGGACCACGTCAGTCCACACTCACTTTAGCTTTAGTTGACCTACCAGGGCTCCCAGTGTGCAAAGCACCCCAGGACTCTCTGGCCTGTATCGCATCTTGACTGGAGGCACTCTCTGTGCAGAGAGTCATGGAACATCCTATTTTACACCCACTGTGGCTTTAGCTACCTTGCCAAAATGTGCCCTCCATTGAGCCCAGGGCCTGTTGGCTTGCACCCACTTTAGTTTCAGTGATCCTTCCAAGACATGCTCTGAGCAGGGAGCCCAAGGACCCCCTGGCCCACACACTGCCTCAGTTCCAACCACCCTAACAGGGTACCTCCTGCACAAAGTGTCCCAACACACCCCAGTGTGCACCCATTTCAGCTTCAGGTGTCCTGTAGTGTGGCCATAAAACATCCCATCTTTCACTTCAGCTTTATCTGTCTTGTGAGGCCATCCACTGTGTGGAAAGACCCGCAACCTCCCAGCCTGCACCCTGACTCAGTTTGAGTCAGTCTACCAGGGAACTCTGCAGAAAGCCTCAGACATCCCAGATAATACACACTTTAGCATTATCTGTCCTGCCAACCTGCTTTCTGCATATAGAGCCTCAGGACATGCCAGCTTCTCCCACTTTAGCCTTAACCATCCTGTCATGGCACCTGATTCATGGAGAGCCCAGGGACCACGCTGATCTATGCCCACTTCAGATTTAGCTATCCTGCCAGGACGTCCACTGCATGGAGAGTTCCAGGACCTCCAGCCCTCTCAAGCCACAGCTCCAGCCAGACAGCAAACACACAGTTTACATAGGGAATGATCATACACAAGACCATTCCTTCACGTTTAGGAGAAGTGGTTGTTTCACCTAATCCATAGAAAGAAAAAGAATCAAGAAAAATGGAAAGATAGAGGAATATACTCCAAAATAAAGAAAATCACAAAATCTCAGAAAAAGAAATAAATGAAATGGAGATATGCCAGATAAAGAATTTAAAGTTATGGTCATAAAGATGCTCACTGGGCTGGAGAGAAGAGGGGAAGAACTCAGTGAGACCTATAATAGAGAGATGGAAAATATAGAAAAAAGAACCAGAGTTGAAGAATACAATAATTGAATTAAAAAAAAAAAAAAACTAGAGAGAAATAACAGTAGTTTAGAGGATACAGAATAGATCAGTGATCTGAAAAACAGGGTAATGAGAAGCACTCAGGCTCAATGACAAAAAGACAAAAGAATGAAAATAAATGAGGAAAAGTTAAAAGACCTCTTGGACAACATCAAGCAAACAAACATTCACGTTTTAGAGGTCTCAGAAGAAGAGAGAGAGAGGAAGGGGCAGAAAACTTATTTGAAGAAATAGCTGAAAACTTCCCTAACCTGGGGAAGGAAATAGCTTTCCAGGTTCAAGAAGTACAGAGAGTTACATACAAGACAAACCCCAGAAGGTCCATGCTATGACATACAATAATTAAAATGTCAAAGGCTAAAGATAAAGAGGCAATTTTAAGACAGCAGGAGAGAAGCAAAAAGCAGTCTATGAGGGAAACCATAAGTCCATCAACTGATTTTTCAGCAGAAACTTTGCAGGCTAGAAGAGACTGTACTGAAAGGATCAAACAAACCTACAACTACATAGCAAGAGTATCACTCATATTTTAAGGAGACATAAAAAGTTTCCCACACAAAAGTTAAAGGGTTTATCACTACTAAATTGGCCTTACAGGAAATGTTAAAGGGACTTCTTTAAGTGGAAAAGAAATGACCATAATTAGATGTAAGAAAATTATGACTAAAAAGATGTTAAAGGGGCACCTGGACGGCTCAGTTGGTTAAGTGTCTGACTCTTGCTTTTGGCTCAGGTCATGATCTCAAGGTTGTGGGATTGAGCCCCATGCCAGGTTCCCTGCTTACAGCACAGAGCTTGCTTGGGATTCTCTTTCTCTTTCTCTCTCATTCTCCCTCTGCCCCTCCCTCCACAAAAAATAAATAAACTTAAAAAAAAATATGTGAAATATGACAGCATATACATAAAAATGGAGGAATGAGTAAGAAGGTTTTGGTTTATTTTTTAAAATGTATTTGAACTTAAATGACCATCAACTTAATATAGACTGTTATATACTTAGGATGTTAGACATAAACTTCATGGTAACCACAAACCAAAAACCTATAATAGATATATAGAAAATAAAGTTTAAATACAAACTTAACACTACAAAAATTCATTAATTATAAAGAAAGAGAGCAAGAGAAGAAGAAAGGAACAGAGAAAAACTATAAAAACAGCCAGAAAACATTAACTAAATGGCAATAAGTACATACCTATCAATAATTACTTTAAATGTAAATGGCCTAAATGCTGCAATAAAAAGACAGAGGGTGGCAGGATGGATAAAAAAAAAATCCTTTTTAAAAAAATATAATTTATTGTCAAGTTGGCTAACATACAGTGTAAAAAAAAAAAAGACCCTTCTATATGCTGCCTACAAGAAACTCACCTCAGACCTAAGGACACATGCAGACTGAAAGTGAAGGGATGGAGAAATATTTACAATGCACATGAAACCAAAAACAAACAAACAAAAAAATCTAGGCTAGTAAACTCAGACAAAATAGTCCTTAAAACAAGACTGTAATAGGAGACAAAGAAGGGCATCACATAATGATAAAGGGATCAGTTCAACAAGAAGATATATCAATTGTAACTATGTGTCCAACATTGGAACAGATAAATAAATAAATATTAACACATAAAGAGAAAAAAATTATGGTAATTCACAATAGTAGAGGACTTTAACAGCCCACTTACATCAGTGGATAGATCTTCCAGGCAGAAAAATCAATAAACAGTGTCTTTGAATGACACATTACACCAGATAGACATTGCAGATTATATACAAGATATTCCATCCAAAGACAACAGAACACATATTTTTTCAAGTGCTCATGAAATATTCTTCAGAATAGATCACATGTTAGGCCATAAGACAATCCTCAATAAATTTAGGAAGATTGAAATCATACTATACATCTTTTCTGGCCAGAATAATGTGAAACTAGAAATTAATCCCAAGGGGGAAAAAAAAACCTGGAAAAAGCACAAATGCATGGAAGCTAAATGGCACGATACTAAACAAATAATGGGTCAACAAAAACAAATAATGAGGAAATAAATATCTGAGAGGAATGAAAATGAAAACACAATTGTCCAGATTCTTTGGGTTGCAGGGAAAGTAGTTCTAAAAGGGGAATATTTAGCAATACAGGCCTACCTCAAGAAACAAGAAGCTCAAATAAAAAATATAACTTTACACTTAAAGGAACTAGAAAAATAAGAATAAGCTGAAGGGCATCTGAGTAGCTCAGTTGGTTAAGTGTCCGACTTCATCTCAGGTCATGATCTCACAATTCCTGAGTTCAAAACTTGTGTCAGGCTCTCTGCTGTCAGTGCAGAGCCTGCTTCAGATCCTCTGTCTCCCTCTCTCTCTGCCCCTTCCCATGCTCTCTCTTTCTGTCTCTCTCAAAAATAAATAAATTTTGAAAGCAAAAAGAGAACAAAGCTGAAGGTGAGTAAAAGGAAGGAAATAATAAAGATCAGAGCAGAAATAAATTACATTAAGATTAAAAACATACAGTAGAAACAGTCAATGAAACCAGGAGCTGGTTTTTTGAAAAGATAAAGAAAATTGATAAACCCTTCCCCAGACTCGTCAAGAGAAAAAGAGAAAGGACCTAAATAAATAAAATCTGAAATGACAGAGAAAAAGTAACAACTGACACCACAGAAATAGAAGGGATTGTAAGAGAATGGTACAAAAAATATATGCCAACAAATTGGACACTTTAGAAGAAATGAATAAATTCCTGGAAACATACAATCTTCCAACACTGAATCAGGAAGTAATAGAAAATCTGAACAGACCAATTATTAGTAACAAACTGAACTGGTAATCAAAAAAACTACTAAAAACAAATGTCCAGGACTAGATGGATTCATAGGTGAATTCTACCAAACATTTAAAAAAGAATTAATACCTACCCTTCTCAAACTATTTCAAAAATAGGAGAGGGAGGAACACTTCCAAACACATTTCATGAGGCCAGTAGTACTCTGATTCCAAGACCAAAAACCCTACAAAGAAGAAACTATAGGCCAATATCCCAATTAACATAGATGTAAAAGTCCTCAGCAAAATATCACCAAAGTGAATTCAACAGTACATTAAAAATATTATTCACCACAATCAGGTGAGATTTTTTTCCTGAGATGCAAGGATATTTCAATATTTGCAAATCAACTGATATGATACACAACATTAACAAGAAAAATGATAAAAACCACATGATTATCTCAATAGATGCAGAAAAAAGCACTTGACAAAATTCAACCTCCATTCATAATAAAAACTCTCAACAAAGTGGTTTTAGAGGGAGCATACCTTAACATAATAAAGGCCATGTACAAAACACCTCACAGCTAACATCATATTCAATGGTGAAAAACTGAGAGCTTTTCCTCTGAGATCAGGAAGAAGATAAAGATGTCTACTCTTACCACTTTTATTTAACATAAATAAAATGGCCTAGCCACAACCATCAGATATGAAAAAAGAAATAGGAAGCATCCATATTGGTAAAGAAGAAGGTAAACTGTCAGCACTTGCAGATGATATGATACTATACATAAAAAATCCTAAAGATTCTATCAAAAAACTATTAGAGTAATAAATGAATTCAGTAAAGTTGCAGAATACAAAATTAATACTTAGAAATTGGTTGTATGTCTATGCACTAATAACAAAGTAGCAGGAAGAGAAATTAAGAAAACAATCCCACTATAACTGCACCAAAAAGAATAATACTTTAGAATAAACTTAACTAAGGATGTAAAAGATCTTACTTTGGAAACTATAAAACACTGATAAAAGAAATTGAAGATGACACAAAGAAATGTAAAGATATTCCATGTTCTGGATTGGAAGAATTAATATTTTTAAAATGGCCGTACTACCCAACATGATATACAAATTCAATGCAATCCCTATCAAAATACTAACAACATTTTTTCACAGAACTGGAACAAATAATACTAAAATTTATACAGGACCACCAAATCCCTGAATAGCCAATGCAATCTTGAGAAAAGAAGAACAAAGTTGGAAGTATCACAATTCCAGATTTCAACATATAATACAAAACTTTAGTAATCAAAACAGTGTAATACTGGCATAAAAATAGATGCATAGATCAACGGAATAGAATAGACAGCCAGAAATTAACCTATAATTATATGGTCAATCTATGACAAAAGAGGCAAAAATGTACAATGAAAAAAAAGACAGTCTCTTAAAGAAATGGTGCTAGAAAAACTGGACAGCTACATGTAAAAAAAAAAAGAAAAGAAAAAAGAAACTGGATCATTTTTTAACAATACACACAAAAATAAAATCAAACTGTATTAAAGACCTAAATGTGATACCTGAAACCATAAAAATCCTAGAAAAGAACACAAGCAGTAATTTCTCTGACATCAGCACTAGAAACATTTTTTTTTAGGTATGTGCCTTAAGTCAAGGGAAATAAAGGAAAAAATAAACTATTGGGACCACATGAATATGCAAAAGCTTTTGCATGGAGAAGGAAACCATTAATAAAAGAATAAGGCGACTTACTGAATGGCAGAGGATATTTGCAAATAATATATCTGTTAAAGGATTAAAATTCAAAATACATAAGAACTTACATAATTAACACAAAACAGAACAAAGCAGCAAAAAAAAACCCCAAATAAAACCCAAGCAATCTGATTAAAAAATGGGCAGAGGACCTGAATAGCCATATTTCCAAAAAAAAAAAAAAATACAGATGGCAACAGACACATGAGAAAGATGCTCAATATCACTAATCATCAGGAAAATGCAAATCAAAATCTCAATGAGATATCACTTTATACCTGTCAGTATGGCTAAAGGCAAAAAGACATGAAATCAGTATTGGAGAGAATGTGTAGAAAAAGGAGCCCTCATACACTATTGGTGGGAAATGTAAATTGGTATAGGCACTGTGGAAAACAGTATTTATGGAAAAGTTTTGAGGTTCCTCAAAAAATTATAAGTACCATATGATCTAATAATTCCACTACTGGATATTTACCCAAAGAAAATAAAGACACTAATTTGAAAAGATATATGTACCCCTGTGTTTATGGCAGAATTATTTATAACAGCCAAGATACAGGAGCAAACTAAGTGTTCTCCTGTAGATGAATGGATAAAAAAGATAACAAAATGGAATATTACTCAGCCATAAAAAAGGAGGACATCTTGCCATTTGAGACAATATGGATGAGCCCAGAGGGTGTTATGCTAAGTGAAGTAAGTCAGACAGAGAAAGACAAATACTGTATGATTTCACTCATATATGGAATCTAAAAAAAAAAAAAAGAACTCAAACGAATAAACAAACATAAAGCGGAATCAGAACTATAAGTACAGAGAACAAACTGATGGTTGCCAGAGGGGAGGGGATGGGGGATGGGAAAAATTGATGAAGTGGAATGGAAAATATAGGCTTTCAGTTGTGGAATGAATAAATCACAGGAATAAAGGACACAGAATAGGGAATATAGTCAATGATATTGTAATAGCATTGTATGGTGACAGTTGGTGGCTACACTTGTGGTGAGCATAGCATATTGTATAAACTTGTTGAATCACTATGTTGTACATCTGAAACTAATGTAACATTGCATGTCAACTATACTCAAATAAAAATATTTTTAAAATGTGATGCTTATCTTTTCTCATTTAATAGTTATAACTTTTATGTTTTTTTAAATTGTATTGCACTGGCTAGGAAATCTAGTATGATGGTAGGTCATAAAATGTTAGCTAGTATCCCTGCCTTGTTTCTGACTTAAATATGTAGAGTTTTTTGCTTCTAAATATGATTTAGTTGTGATTTGTGTTAGAGAGCACTTATTACATATAAGAGTTTGTTTCTACATTTGTTTTAGGGATTTGGGTGTTTGATTATTAATGGTTGTGGAATGTACATATAAATCAATAATATTTACATCACATATGTTATACCTTATTATACCATATATTATATTTTTATACACAAACGCACACACACACACACACACACACACATATACTGTGATGAGCTTTTGAGTTGCCTTCCTCAAGGAAAGGAAACTCTGTCTGTCCATGCAGTAAGGTACATTAACAAATACCCCAATAGTAAGCCATTCCTGCATTGTTAGGAGAGAAAAAATTTTGCTTTTTTAATTTTTTAATTCTTTTAATATTTTATTACACTGCTGGATTCATTTTGGATATAGTACAAGAAAGAATATTTTAATCATTTAAATCATTTTAATCATTTAATCATTTTATTTTTGCACTTTTATTTATAAGAACAATTTCATTTTTTTAAAGTTTTCATTTTAATTCAGTTAACATACAGTGTTATGTTAGTTTCAGGTGTACAGTATAGTGATGCAATTTCATTATGTAAGAATTTTTCCCTCTGATGTCCTCTAGTGTCAGATTATAAAACACAAAATGGGATCAGTTAGATGATAAGAATGGAAATTTAATATGGAGTAGAAAGAATAGTAACTTCAGAACATTCATAAGTCCAGGCTTGTGTCCCATCAATGTGTATATATTGGCCAAAAGGCAGCAAGAAGTTCCCTAGTACCTGGGATCTCAAAAAATGAGACACCAACAGGTCACGGCTACACTTGTGAACTAGCATAACATATAATTGTTGAATCACTATGTTGTACGCCTAAAACTAATGTAATATCATATGTCAACTATACTAAAAGAAGAAGAAGAACAAGAACAACAAGAACAAGAACAAGAGGAGGAAGAACAAGAGGAGGAAGAAGGAGAAGGAGAAGAAGAAAAGAAAACAACAACAATAACAACAACAGGAAAAAATAAGAGACAGAGAGGGAGAGAGAGAGAAAGGGAGAGGGAAAGATTGTCCTACCAAACAACTTCATGATTATGCTCAGATTATCACATGCTTTTTCTGAATTTCTCCCCACCCCCTGTCTCTGATCTTTTTTGGGAGGTATAGTACCTATCTCATGTACAATTGGCTCTAGGCACATGAATGCCTAATTACATACTTACTTGATAATAATCCTTAGTTTTTATGTGTAAATCTAATTCAGCTGATCAAATTGTAGAGTCACCAAGATAAGGGATTTTAGAAGTTTACCACTTTGTTGCAATTTCAACTCAGTTGGCACAGTCTTACTTGACAGTGATTTGTGTTAAGTAGGCCTTTTCTGCTTCCAGGATATTTCCTTTTGTAAAGAATATAGCCTTTCCTTTTAAAATTACACTGGGTATTGCTAAGAGGTTACAAAAGGAAAGTGGCCTAATTCAGACACTTCCACATTGCTTCTATTTAAGTTTTTGGACTTTAGAATCATTAACAAATAAATTTAACATTTTGACCTTCAATGCATACCTCTATTAACCTCACTCTGAACTCCACTAGCCACTGTTCATTCTGTGTCATAGTGTCTTATTTCTAGTAAACTACAGTGGCTAATCTCAGACCCTAACAATCTGTTACTAATTAGTTCTTCCATCTACTGTGTTTTCATTGATGTGGGATATTTCTTGATCAGTCACTTGGAATTGTTTTTTCCTTTATAAAATATGTATCTCTTAGGTTTAAAACAAAGCACATATCTGATGCGTTTCTTCTTCTTGTTGTTGTTGTTTTTCTTTTTTTCTTTTTTTCTTTTTTGAAGTTTTCAAGGACAAAACAATTTACCTTAATCTATGGCTATAACAATGGCTTCTAATTTCCAAGGGGAATTCTTAAGCTGACCTGACTCTATATGTACTTATTCTTCTTTAAGATTGTGTATGAATTATAGGCAGCATAAGCTGTGTTGTGTGAATTAGAAAAAGTCTCCCCTTCTTGGTGGAAGTTTAGGAAAAGATACCCTTCTGGGCATAAACTAGAGAGTGTAAATTTGTAAGAGGAGCACCGGTTGGATTTCAGCCCTACTTGCCCTTTGGCAAGGTGACCTCTTGCAGGCTTAACCT
Organism: Neofelis nebulosa; assembly: GCF_028018385.1. Taxonomy (NCBI): domain Eukaryota; kingdom Metazoa; phylum Chordata; class Mammalia; order Carnivora; family Felidae; genus Neofelis; species Neofelis nebulosa. The sequence continues at coordinate 93,524,266 of NC_080783.1, read as the reverse complement.
GTCCAACCCTTGTAGAACCTGGAATGTTAGGATTTTCCAGGTATCCTCGTACTCGTTCAACTGTTCACCAAGTATTGACTGCCAATCTTTTTTTTTATGTAATATCTGGATTAGAATTGAAATTCACATAACCATGTTAATTGACTGATGTGTTTATTCAGTATTTCTTGGATACCTGGCTGTCAGTGATGAGTTGGTGTTGCAGTGGTGAGCCAGACAGTGGATGTTCTTATGGAATCTGTGGGGACTTAACTCAGTCCATGTGTTATTATTTAATATTTTTCATCAGCCTTTCATCATAGGTGGAATGTTTCTTTCAAACCGATTATTGAAAAAAAAAGCGCTGTATATGTTTTTCTTGGTGATAGGCACTTGACTAGCTGAAAACTTGCTAATAATGAGTCTCAGGTGGAAGTAATCCAGGGGTAGACTGGAAGATGGCGGTGTAGGAGGACGCTGGGCTTACTGCGTCCTGCTGATCACTTAGATTCCACCTACACCTGCCTAAATAACCCAGAAAACCGCCACAAGACTAGCAGAACAGAGTCTCCGGAGCCAAGCGCAGACGAGAGGCCCACGGAAGAGGGTAGGAAGGGCGGCGAGGCGGTGCGCGCTACACGGACTGGCGGGAGGGAGCTGGGGTGGAGGGGCGGCCCGCCGGCCAAGCAGAGCCCCCGAGTCTGGCTTGCAAAAGCAGAGGGGCCAGATGGAGTGTGTTCTGACAGCAAGCGGGACTTGACATCTGGAAGGTTATAAGTTAACAGCTCTGCTCGGAGAGCGGGAGGGCTAGAGGACAGAGAGGGAGAGTTGTTGAGCCCCCGACGACAGAGCTCAGCTTGGTGGGGAACAAAGGCGCTCACCAATGCCATCTCCCTCGCCCATCCCCCAGCCAAAATCCCAAAGGGAACCAGTTCCTGCCAGGGACTTGCTGGCACTGCGCAAACACCCAACGATGTGCTTCTGCAGATCCACACCTCCAGCGGCGGGTCTGACTCCCTCCCGCTGCCGCAGGGCCCCTCCCGAAGCGGATCACCCAAGGAGAAGCGAGCTGAGCCTGCCCCTCCCACCCCTGTGCACCTTGCCAATCCACCCCAGCTAATACGCCAGATCCCCAGCACCACAAGCCTGGCAGTGTGCAAGTAGTCCAGACGGACCACGCCACCCCACAGTGAATCCCGCCCCTAGGAGAGGGGAAGAGAAGGCACACACCAGTCTGACTGTGGCCTCAGCGGTGGGCTGGGGGCAGACATAAGGTCTGACTGCGGCCCCACCCACCAACACGAGTTATTCAAGACAGCACAATGGAAGTGCCCTGCAGTTCTGCACCACTCCAGGAACTATCCAAAATGACCAAACGGAAGAATTCCCTCAAAAGAATCTCCAGGAAATAACAACAGCTAATGAACTGATGAAAAAGGATTTAAACAATATAACAGAAAGTGAATGTAGAATAATAGTCATACAATTAATCGCTGGGCTTGAAAACAGTATAGAGGACAGCAGAGAATCTATTGCTACAGAGATCGAGGGACTAAGGAACAGCCAGGAGGAGCTAAAAAATGCTATTGAACGAACTGCAAAATAAAATGGAGATGACCACAGCTCAGATTGAAGAGGCAGAGGAGAGAATAGGTGAACTAGAAGATAAAATTATGGAAAAAAGAAGAAGCTGAGAAAAAGAGAGATAAAAAAATCCAGGAGTGTGAGGGGAAAATTAGAGAACTAAGTGATGCACTAAAGAGAAATGATCTACGCATAATTGGTATTCCAGAGGAGGAAGAGAGAGGGAAAGGTGCTGAAGGTTTACTTGAAGAAATAATAGCTGAAAACTTCCCTGATCTGGGGAAGGAAAAAGGCATTGAAATCCAAGAGGCACAGAGAACTCCTTTCAGACGTTTAAAGCAGATATAATACCTATCCTTCTCAAGCCATTCCAAAAAATAGAAAGGGAAGGAGAACTTCCAGACTCATTCTATGAAGCCAGTATTACTTTGATTCCTAAACCAGACAGAGACCCATTAAAAAAAGAGAACTACAGGCCAATATCCCTGATGAACATGGATGCAAAAATTCTCAATAAGATACTAGCAAATCGAATTCAACAGCATACAAAAAGAATGATTCACCATGATCAAGTGGGATTCATTCCTGGGATGCAGGGCTGGTTCAACATTTGCAAATCAATCAACATGATACATCACATTAATAAAAGAAAAGATAAGAACCGTATGATCCTGTCAATTGATGCAGAAAAGGCATTTGGCAAAATTCAGCAAACTTTCTTAATCAAAACCCTTGAGAAAGTCGGGATAGAAGGAACATACTTAAACATCATAAAAGCCATTTATGAAAAGCCCACAGCTAACATCATCCTCAATGAGGAAAAACTGAGAGCTTTCTCCCTGAGATCAGGAACACGACAGGGATGCCCACTCTCACCGCTGTTGTTTAACATAGTGCTGGAAGTTCTAGCATCAGCAATCAGACAACAAAAGGAAATCAAAGGCATCAAAATTGGCAAAGATGAAGTCAAGCTTTCACTTTTTGCAGATGATATGATATTTTACATGGAAAATCCGATAGACTCCACCAAAAGTCTGCTAGAACTGATACATGAATTCAGCAAAGTTGCAGGATTCAAAATCAATGTACAGAAATCAGTTGCATTCTTATACACTAACAATGAAGCAACAGAAAGACAAATAAAGAAACTGATCCCATTCACAATTGCACCAAGAAGCATAAAATACCTAGGAATAAATCTAACCAAAGATGTAAAAGATCTGTATGCTGAAAACTATAGAAAGCTTATGAAGGAAATTGAAGAAGATATAAAGAAATGGAAAAACATTCCGTGCTCATGGATTGGAAGAATAAATATTGTCAAAATGTCAATACTACCCAAAGCTATCTACACATTCAATGCAATCCCAATCAAAATTGCACCAGCATTCTTCTCGAAACTAGAACAAGCAATCCTAAAATTCATATGGAACCACAAAAGGCCCCGAATAGCCAAAGTAATTTTGAAGAAGAAGACCAAAGCAGGAGGCATCACAATCCCAGACTTTAGCCTCTACTACAAAGCTGTCATCATCAAGACAGCATGGTATTGGCACAAAAACAGACACATAGACCAATGGAATAGAATAGAAACCCCAGAACTAGACCCACAAACGTATGGCCAACTCATCTTTGACAAAGCAGGAAAGAACATCCAATGGAAAAAAGACAGTCTCTTTAACAAATGGTGCTGGGAGAACTGGACAGCAATATGCAGAAGATTGAAACTAGACCACTTTCTCACACCATTCACAAAAATAAACTCAAAATGGATAAAGGACCTGAATGTGAGACAGGAAACCATCAAAACCTTAGAGGAGAAAGCAGGAAAAGACCTCTCTGACCTCAGCCGTAGCAATTTCTTACTTGACACATCCCCAAAGGCAAGGGAATTAAAAGCAAAAATGAACTACTGGGACCTTATGAAGATAAAAAGCTTCGGCACAGCAAAGGAAACAACCAACAAAACTAAAAGGCAACCAATGGAATGGGAAAAGATATTTGCAAATGACATATCGGACAAAGGGCTAGTATCCAAAATCTATGAAGAGCTCACCAAACTCCACACCTGAAAAACAAATAACCCAGTGAAGAAATGGGCAGAAAACATGCATAGACACTTCTCTAAAGAAGACATCCGGATGGCCAACAGGCACATGAAAAGATGCTCAACGTCACTCCTCATCAGGGAAATACAAATCAAAACCACACTCAGATATCACCTCACGCCAGTCAGAGTGGCCAAAATGAACAAATCAGGAGACTATAGATGCTGGAGAGGATGTGGAGAAACAGGAACCCTTTTGCACTGTTGGCGGGAATGCAAATTGGTGCAGCCACTCTGGAAAGCAGTGTGGAGGTTCCTCAAAAAATTAAAAATAGATCTACCCTATGACCCAGCAATAGCACTGCTAGGAATTTACCCAAGGGATACAGGAGTACTGATGCATAGGGGCACTTGTACCCCAATGTTTATAGCAGCACTCTGAACAATAGCCAAATTATGGAAAGAGCCTAAATGTCCATCAACTGATGAATGGATAAAGAAATTGTGGTTTATATACACAATGGAGTACTACGTGGCAATGAGAAAGAATGAAATATGGCCCTTTGTAGCAACGTGGATGGAACTGGAGAGTGTGATGCTAAGTGAAATAAGCCATACAGAGAAAGACAGATACCATATGTTTTCACTCTTATGTGGATCCTGAGAAACTTAACAGGAACCCATGGGGGAGGGGAAGGGGGAAAAAAAAAGAGGTTAGAGTGGGAGAGAGCAAAAGCATAAGAGACTCTTAAAAACTGAGAACAGGGGCGCCTAGGTGGCTTGGTCGGTTAAGCGTCCGACTTCGGCTCAGGTCATGATCTCACGGTCTGTGGGTTCGAGCCCCGCGTCGGGCTCTGTGCTGACAGTTCAGAGCCTGGAGCCTGTTTCAGATTCTGTGTCTCCCTCTCTCTCTGCTCCTCCCCTGTTCATGCTCTGTCTCTCTCTGTCTCAAAAATAAATAAACGTTAAAAAAAAAACCAAACTGAGAACAAACTGAGGGTTGATGGGGGGTGGGAGGGAGGGGAGGGTGGGGGATAGTTATTGAGGAGGGCACCTTTTGGGATGAGCACTGGGTGTTGTATGGAAACCAATTTGACAATAAATTTCATATATTGGGGGAAAAAAGAAGTAAATAATCCAGCTCGAATAATGGGGTTTTTGCCCACCTAACTGAGAAGGAGAATACCCATTTCCTGGAGAAGAACATCATCTCCATGATAAAATATGCCTTGAATGAATGTAAAGTATAAATGTGAATGGGATATGATAAGGTTAATGAAGGATTGATTGATTGATTGATTTAGCTAGAGGCAGCATAAATGAGTAAACTAAATATCAGGACAGAAGATTCTGGATTGATACTTCCACTAACTAACTGTTGGTCTTGGATAAGTCACATATCCACTTTGGTCCTTGATTTGCTCATTTTTATAAACAGGATATTGTATAAGATATCATTAAGAATCTCTTCCATTCCAAGATTCCAGGAAGGAGCATATGTTTGAAAGGAAGAGATTTTCTAAGTAGGCTACTATTTTCTTTAGGATCTGGCTCTTTGAGACATAAAACTTCCTTAGACCATGAGTGTCAACTGAGGAAAAAAAAAATGAGAAGTCTCTCTTCTCTAAAAATGTAGCAACATATATATATATATATATATGTGTGTGTGTATGTATATATATACACACGTGTATATATACATGCATATATATGTCTACATATACATATACATATACATATGATCATTACAAATATAAAATTAAGAAAATAATTCTAGATGAAAGGTGTCTTATATAATTAATTGACAATCAATATTAAGTCAAGAGGACAAAATTGGTTACTTCTACTACTAGAAGATGTGGTCTTATCTTTTGTCTCAGGACAAGTAATATGTCAGAGAGTGGAAATGGTGGTGTTGTGAGTGTGTGTCCTGTTTGGATTCTGTTGAGTTAGAATGGAAGCAAGATGATTTTGGGTAGGTAGTGCTGGTCTTCAGATGAGGTACTTCCAGATTCTTTGTAATCTCCCATGGAGAGAGCTCCTGAAGGCTCCCTGAATTTGTGCTATGTTCACTACTTTAAGGGTTTTGAGCTACCAAAGGTCTGAAAATTTTCTGAACAACCCCTACTATTCTTTCAGTGTTCCCCTCCTCCCAAATAATAGTCATAACAAACATGTCTTACCTTTAGGCTTCATTTAGGTTGAACCACACAGTGTTTGTTAGAGCACCTGAATTAACAAAATATAAATACTAAAAAAAATTTAATGATTGCTGCATGTAACCACATCTCTTTTTATGTAGTAAAAATCTATATTATTTTGAAAAATCTATATGATTTTGAAAATAGGTAATAACCCTTTAAGAGTCAATGTTTAGTTGAATTTAGGAGCCTATAAATACATCCATGCTGCTTTTTAAAAAATATTTTGTTTAAGTTTATTTATATTTGAGAGAGACAGAGATAGCATGAGTGGGAGAGGGTCAGAGAGAGAGGAGACAGAGAATCCCAAGCAGGCTCTATGCTGCCAGTGTAGAGCCCGACTCAGGGTTCAAGCCCATGAAACTGCGAGATCACATCCTGAGCTGAAACCAAGAATCAGATGCTTAACTGACTGAGCCACCCAGAAGCTCCATCCATTCTGCTTTTAATATAAAATCAACTAACTGCATTTTTAAATTGAATAATTATTCAATGCTTTCTCTTTCAAATTAAGACTTCATAGAAGACAGTTATAATGTTTTAAAACATAAATCACTGTCCTTTTGATCTCATAGCCTATTTTGCTGTGATGATATATGCAAATGTAAAAATATATATATATAAATATATAAAATTTTGATATAAAAATGTATAAAAATGCAACTTAAATTTTTTTTTAATGTTTTATTTATTATTGAGAGAGACGGAGAGAAAGCAGGGGAGGGGCAGAGACAGGGAGAACAGAATCTGAAGCAGGCTCCAGGCTCTGAGCTGTCAGTACAGAGCCCAGTGCGGGGCTGGAACTCACAAACTGTGAGATCATGACCTGAGCCAAAGTCAGATGCTTAACTGACTGAGCCACCCAGGCACCCCCAAAAAGTGCAACTTCTTAAGGCAGTTTTTAATAATATGACTAGTATTTAAGCAAAAATAAATAAATAAATACAATTATGCAACATATCGGCTATTTAAAATTGTCTGTATTCTCTGAATGCATCAGAAAATAACATACCTTATTGGTTAATAGAATTATCTCTCGCTTATTGCAATGAAAATATCAGCATATAGACTCTAACTTCAAGAAAAACACAGGTATTTAGAAGCACTGTAGTCAAATTGAAAAGATAGACTCTAGCCTAGAGCCATGGAAATGTGTGATGAATCCAATAGGTTTGGATTTAGAGCCTTGAGCTGGAAGAGTCTAATATGGTGTTGAAGAGAGCAAACCAGAATCACACTGGCTGGGTTCAAGTCCTGACTCTGCGGGTATACTGATTACTGAAGCTTGAGACTATTTATTTATTTATTTTTTAATTTTTTAAACATTATTATTTATTTTTGTGAGATAGAGCGTGAGCAGAGGAGGAGCAGAGAGAGAGGGAGACACAGAATCTGAAGCCGGCTCCAGGCTCTGAGCTGTCAGCACAGAGCCCAACGAGGGGCTCAAACCCACAGACCATGAGATCATGACCTGAGCCGAAATCAGACACTCAACCAACTGAGCCACCCACCCAGGCGTCCCCAAAGCTTGAGCATACTTTTACACATTCATTTGTCTCACCGGTAACTGAAGATGCTAGTAATACTTACTTCAACACAACCTTTTGCTAATTAAATCAGAATACATTTGTAAATTGGTCAGCATTCAATTTAAGTTCAATGTGTGTTCTACTCCGTTCATTCCCAGTGGGGGATGATACCTCCCCCAAGGGGACAAAAATTGGTGCATGGAATGTAAAAAAAAATCTTACACTTTTTATATATAAAGCATATACATATACACAGTATATTTGTGGTGTGAAAATGCCATGGGGGAGGGAAGGGCCTTTAGGGAAAAGGTGTTTACAAAAGGCTCCTTAGGAAGGATAGAATGTAACAAACGTGAGAAGCATTGTCTAGTCCTTATATTTTACAGAAGCTCACATGCTAAGAAATTTACCCGATTCACATAGTAGTAGATTCTCAGTGTAATGTTTTTTTAAAAATAATCATATTTGCCAATTGCTTTTTTTTAAATGGTACCCCATAAATTATTTAGAGTACTGATTCCCCAACCTGCTAATTAAAAAGATTTTTGAAGACATAAATTTTTACTGTACTCTCTGCTACCCCTTTATCAATTTTGACCCAGTGTTTCTGAGTTGGGACTGTGTTAGGCTCTATTGGGTTAGGCAGGTTGAAAGCTATTAATTTACAACGTTGGCCTTGACCTAATGAAGAGCTAGCTATGTAGTATAGGACTTGCGATGCTTGAATAGGCCTGGGAGGAAGGAGCTTTCATCCAGCTTTGCAATGCAGAGGTTTTGGTTTGAAAGTTTTGTTTTGCTTCAAAAATGTATAATGCAGTTCCTCACACAAAAGAATGAACTGTTCTGCCTTTTAAAAATTATTATGCGGTGTCTCATTCGTATCACTACTTAGGGACCTGGTGAATCCCACGAGCCTTCCTTTGAAGTTGAATTAACTTGTTCAGTCTAAAATGATTTGCAAATATAAAGTAGCATATGCTAACAAGGATATCAGGTACAGTGAGGCCTTCAGTATCCCTTCCTTTAAAAACAGGACAGTGTGCCTATTTATTTTAGAGACAAAGAGTTCTTCTCCTGGCCCTCTAAAATAAATACCGCATATTTTCCCTTCTTTTTCTTTTCTTTTCTTTTCTTTTCTTTTCTTTTCTTTTCTTTTCTTTTCTTTTCTTTTCTTTTCTTTCTTTTCTTTTCTTTTCTTTTCTTTTCTTTTCTTTTCTTTTCTTTTCTTCTCTCCTTTTTTTTAAGAGCTTTAAGAGCTCTTGGAGCTTTGGAGTTTGTGATATTGGTTTTAGAGATTTGTGTTGCCTCAGATAATATGGATTTCCCCTTCTGGTTACCATTATTATAAGTTTCCATTCAGTTACATCCAGGTTGAAATACCCACCTTCTAAACCCACACAGACAAAGGTCCACCTTGCTTGCTTCTGGGGGAACTAATAGGGCATCTTGTGACAGTTCTGAAGTCTGGGAGACCCAGCTCTGCTTTCTGCTGTCTCCTTCTCACCCTCCTTACCAGATCTTCCTGCTCCCTTTTCTTCCTCTGAGACTTCTGTATCTCAACTATATATTTTTTTCTTTTATTTCTCAAAACATCCTCTTCTGACCAGGTTTTTGCCCAGTGGACTTAGGGCACCCTGCTGTCACCTCTGCCCTTTCTCAGTTGCTGGGTTGGATATGGTGATAAAGAGAGAGGACTGTGCTAGGGATACTGTGTGTACCCAGTGGAAGGTGAGCTGGGCCCACATTTGCTACTCTTCACTGGTTTCACTCTTCAGCTACCTTAATGGTTTCTTTGGGCATCGTTTCTCTTTAAGAAATCTTGTGAACTCATTGTAATTCCTTAGGGATGGCCCTAAACCTAAGTTTTAGGATGAAAATAGTCATAGTCTAATTTCATCCCCTCCCTCAAATCTTTACCTTTCAAAATCACATGAGAAATACCTACCTAACTCCTCATCTTCCTTTAACAACACTTTTTTTTTAATTTTTGTTTTTAATGTTTATTTATTTTTGAGACAGAGAGAGACAGAGCATGAATGGGGGAGGGTCACAGAGAGAAGGAGGCACAGAATCTGAAACAGGCTCCAGGCTCTGAGCTGTCAGCACAGAGCCTGACGCGGGGCACGAACCCATGAACCGTGAGATCATGACCTGAGCCGAAGTCGGACGCTTAACCGACTGAGCCACCCAGGCGCCCCTAACAACACTTTCTTGAGGTTTGGTCTTTACTACTGATATTTTTAAATTACGTTTTTTTTTTTTTTCTATTTTATCTCACTTCAGAAATTTTGGGAAGTGGACAGAATATTCATCTGTTTATTTTCCTGATCAATTACTACTGTTTACAGCAGGGGTTTTTCTATCATAATTTTTATTACAAATACAAAATCATAGTATAGTGTAGTATTAGAGGATAGGGGCTTTTAAGAACCCTGGACCTGTGTTGGTCACTTATTAGCTTTGTCATTTTGGACAAATAATTTATCCTCAGCTATGTCATCTACAGAATGGAAATGATAATGATACTTACTTCCAATGATCGTGATGAATGAATGAGAAGTTGCATGTAAGTCCGTTGCACAGCGCCTACAACCAAGTAGGTTACTAGTGTGTATTAGGCTATTATTACTAACCTTAATCAGTAAAATAGGCATTTATGGTCATTCCTGGGAACACTTTTCTTATTCAGCTCTTCCCATTGGTTCTATGGGAAGATGAACTCCAGGTTTCAAATCTGTGAGTATGAGGAGGACTTTTGCATGAAAACCCTTTTAAAAGCTGTACTTTACCCATGTTGCATACTTATGCCACTGACATCCTGCGAAATTCTTCCTCTTCCCTGCCTCTCTGCCTTTTCACTTTTTCTCCTTGCCTGACCACTTCCCCACCTTTCATTGATCTCCTTTCTATCCTCTCTCATCAATAATGGTATTTTTAACTTCGTACGCTGTGAAAGATGCCATTTAGGTCAGCTTTTGCTCCTTCCACTCTTTCTATACCTTACTTTTAGGTGCGAGCTAAAAGGCTGAAAAACAATTAGAAAGAAATTCTCAGAAGAGGAATAGAGAGAATATGTGATAATAGAAATATATGAATATCAGGCCAAAGGCTGCTATATTATGTAATTATTTGATATTGATTCTGATTACTTTCCGAAATTGTACAGCTACCTCATTTATTTTGCCTTCATTTGTATTCTGAATCTTGTTTTCCATCTTCACCTATAGTGTTTTTACTCTGTAGCATTAAGGAAATCACTAGGCATTTTCTGAGTGGCTTTATGAAATGAATGAAATTTGGAAAACTCTCTGATATGTGGTCACATTTCATGTAATTATTTCTAATTGCTGGAATTATTTTTAGATATTAAATTCACAGTACATACACCTGCATCTTCCTGCCAAATTGTATTGCACAGAAGTTTGCCAAGAGAGTCACAATATGGCTAAAATTAAGCTTTATTAGGTATAATAGGATGAGATGTGATTTAATTCTTTAAGCTGCCTATAAGTGCTAGAAGACAGATTGCTTTTATTCCATCCACTAAGTTAAAAGAATGATCCATTATTTTGCAAATCCCAGTGGCAAAAGGCAATTGAAATAATACATGAAGCTTCTTGAAGGAAAATAGCTTTCTGGTTAAAATTGTAATATTATTTATCTTTCCCCTTCAACCATTTGACTCCTTCAGTCTGTAGAAGAGGCCTATTTATTTTAGCAGTAAGGTGGATTGAATTTCTGCCAAGTCAGTATACTCCCTAAATGAATATGTCAGAGGCAATATTGTTTCTCAAAAATCATTTAGAAAGCAGCATTTTTACATAAGTAGGCTCTTTCATTAGTTTTGAATTAAATCTTAGCAATTGCTGTTTCTATTATGGTTGTTCTTGGAGAGCCCATGGAATGAGGGGATTCTGAGCTTTAAGTGAAAATTCCCTTTGGGGTTTACAGTTCCTGCATTTGATTTGGAAAATTGAAATGAATATGACTTTTTTGTCTAGCTTCTTCCTGAAGGCTTATGTCATTCTAGAAATCAAGTATCTTACGTAAAATCAACTGTAGATGGAATACATTGTTTGCAGGAGGACTTTGCTATCCCTAAGATAAAAAGCAGCAAAACAGTCCAGGTTTCAAGAGTTCCCAGGAAGTAGCAAGCATCACCTCTAGTTTCTTTTCATCTCCACCTCCTTGAAAATAGTAGGAAAAAAAATCAGTATCTTGTGACTAATTCCTTGACCATCTTTAAGACACTTCTTTCTGTGAAGAAGGAAAGGTGAGCTCCATTATGCCATGGCAGAATTACCTCAAACACCTTCTGAATTTTCAAAGACTGACTTTGTTTTTCATCCAGTAATAGATATATTAAAAAAAAAACAAGAAAATGCCACTGGATCCTGTGATAGCTCTTTTTACTTTAAGCAAATAGAACTCATTTTTGCAAATTAAAGGGTACTAGGTTATTAGTTATAATTAATTAAATATTATTTTGCAATTTCAGTTCAGTCTCTTCTTGAGGAATTAAGAGGTGTTGATATTTAGATCTTACAAAATGGTCATCAATAGGGGTGGGGGATAATATACTCGTATTGAATCTTTGCCAACTTATTTCTGTGCTAATTCAAATTAGTTCAGATTAGAGCTTGATTTAGTTTCAAAAAATAAAATGTGAAGGTACCCATTTTTCTTTACAATGGCAGTCATATGCTAATGTCACAACAGGCATTTTTCTTCTTAATTACAAATCGTTTTGATTGAATTTGTATGCTCATCTGAAATCACCTTGTCATTAAGAAAATCATGAACTTTGTACATTTCCAGAATTAAGAACAGTTTTGTGTGTGTTTATTTTTAAAAATTAAACATATCAGCTACCCAGCTTATTTTCCCTCTTATTAATTAGCATTCTGTTCATGGAACAATTCATTATTTAAGACAACTTTGCAATCATTAGTAGCAGACTCAAATTTCTTGTAAGTCAGGTCAATTTAGTAATTTCTTATTGCAAAGGAAAAATGCCAGGTTAGGCACCAAAATATTCAAAGTATTAATGACTGTTGCATATGTACAATCACTTATAATATTGTAATAGCACTTGGAAAGCTACCACTATGTAGCAATCTCAATTTCTGAGTTGAAAATTATTTTGGCTCTTTAATACTTTGTGACCATGAGAAGTCTTTATAGGGACTAACTTTGCTGCCTACAAAACCTAAATAGACTGTAAAACCTTGGGTAATTGCTTATCTAGTCAGGCAGTTGGTCAACACAGGAATGAATGGCAGAAGGCATCAAGGTGACATGGTCTAAAAGGCATCTGGTATAAGAGAGACAAGTACAGACCTGCACTGATTAGAGCAGGGATTCATTGCATCTGAGAAGACAGAATTGGTAAAGAGAAGTAAAGTTGTTTCAGTCAGTAAATCCAGAGAAAGGATTTCATATGGGTGGAAAGACCGCAATTCTTGCTACAGACATCATGGCTGGAGTTTGGCCAAGTAAAGTGCATAAACCATCCAAATTCAGGTGGCCCATCTCACTTCCACATCCTACCCACCTCCCAAGATTATTTTATTACAATGTGAATAGCCACAAATAAAAGAAGTAAACATTATTTTGAAGTGGACCAAAGTTTGGTCTCACTACCTCTTGCTTGGTGGGGGAGGAATGGACAAGGATTTGGAGGAGTTTAAAAATAGTGATGAAGTAAAAAAAAAATAGTCATGAAGTAGGAGAAGGTTTTGGATTTTATTTAAAAGGTTATAGTGAGCCTGCAGACTTCATGGAAATCTTGGATCTGTTGTGTCACTGACTGCCTCCATTGTAGTCACTGTGATTCATAAACAAAATATCCTTAGTACAAGCAACCTTGTGTGTCCTGTCTGATGGCTCCATTCCATGGAAGGAAATTCAACAGGGACAGGTAGAGGTGAGTCAACCACCCGAGACAAGGCTCAAGTTCTGCTCTGCCTGAATTTGCTAACTACCTAATGTCTTTGGTAAAGACTACTTAATGTCTCAGTTTTTTGGTAAAATTGATGAATTAAACTAAATTAGCTCTAAAGCTTTCTTCTAGGTCTAAATAGTCAATAGGTATAGAAATATTCTCTGTTTGCTGTTCTTAGGGAGAAAACTACCTAAGTGGTCTGAAACTGGTAAGTGCTTTGTGAATTGCTTATGATTTATTTCCAGAACAAATGTTGCCCAGAGGGTCTGAGATACAGATAGGTTGGCCCAAGTACATTGACTCAGTGCAGAGATGAAGCATCTTAGACATGTTGCCTGGGACTGGGATAATTTATCTGTATGGATTAAGATCTGTCTGTCAAAACAGTAGGTGCTAAAAAGGCACGAGTGTTCTGACAAATGGCCTCATTTCCACCCCTGGGCCTCATAATTTTGTCACTTAATAGTCTCCAGGGAACCCCACTCCCTCCAGCTCCTCTCTTGCATACTATGTCCCTCCCTGCTTCCAAATCTTAGGCATACCCTTATCGCTAATATCCAGCAGTCAACTGATTGACAGTTAAGTATTTATCAAAGGGGACCTGGGGTGACTTAACCCCATACCTCCCAAACATTCTTAAAGCTCTCCAAAAACATGTCAGATAAACATAATGATCTATAAAAACAATGTCTTTGACATAGGACAAATTCCCAGTCTCTTTCCAGTTGTACTGCCAATATGAAAGCTTAATTATTACACAGACATTCAGGAGCTTCTAATGATATTAGTGAAGGTCTCCTCTGGGCATAGGTGCTGCAGTGGTAGATTGATTAGTTTCAACTGCAGGGCTCAACCTCAAAAAAGTTGTAGCAGCACATGTCTCCTGGGTCTTGGAGCTGAGAAGTTGGGGTATCTTCTAAGCATTGATCACCAGACACCTAAAGCCTGTCTGGTGTTGTAGTAAGACAAAGGAAAAGAGAAGTAGCAGTAATAGCTTTCTAGTCTTGTTGTTGGGTCTCATGGATTCATGTATGATTAGTATTAACTCACACAGAAATATGAGTTCCATGGGGACAGAGACCTTGTCTGTTTTACTCACTATTCTGGTTTCAGCACCTAATACAGTGTTGACACATCGTAGGTACTTATCAGTGTACGTTGAATATCCTATGATGAGGCCACATAGTGCAGTGATTAAGAGCACAGACTCTGGAGCCAGGCTGACTGAGATCCCCATCTCAGCTCTGCAACTGACTGATTAAGATTGTGGGCAAGTGAGTAAACATTTCTGTGTTGCAGATTCTCCATTTAAAAAAATAATGTTTATTTATTTTTGAGAGAGAGACAGAGTGTGAGTCGGGGAGAGGCAGAGAGGGAGACACAAAATCCAAAGCAGGCTCCAGGCTCTGAGCTGTCAGCACAGAGCCCAAAGTGAGGCTCAAATCCATGAACCATGAGATCATGACCTGAGCCAAAGTTGGATGCTTAACCGACTGAGTCACCCAGGTGCCCCTAGATTCTCCATTTTTAAACTTGAAATAGTAATAATATATATCTCAAAGTTATGCAGGTTAAATGAATTGATGTTTGTAACCAGTGCCTGGCATGCACTGTAAATGTGTGTTAAATAACTAGATTAATTAGTTTATAGCCCCACTTCCTTTACCATCACTACTTAGGTTTTTTTTGGGGGGAGAGTAACATTTGAGTTTGTGAGAACATGTGATAACAAGCACAGGCCCAGACCCAAAGGCATTTCTGTCTTAAGACCTCTGGGTGTACAGCTTTCCATTCCTGCAACACTCTGAAGCATCACTTTCCGTCAATTTCGCTAATGTGCTACTTGACTTACCCTTCTTGATTGATAGTTCCTTGAAAGCAGACACCATCCAAGAGGGTATGATTTAAAGTGGGTACTGATGGTTTTAGAATGAATGCATGATGTAGTCAGTGAATGGCAATCTTGTGTGTTTTCTCTTGCTCACCCCTGGGAAAGGAATCACAGACCCCTTACCCAACTTAAAGGGGTGGTGGTGGTGGTGGTGGTGGTGGTGGTGGTGGTTGGCCTTCTTTTCTCTCTCTTTCTCTCTCTCTCTCTCTTTTTCATTTTATTGAAGTATATTGAGATTCTTCTTTATCCACAATCCACTAGTGTCATAGGTACGTTCTATTCCTGGACACTCTAACCTTCCATCTCACTGTCATTCTGGCCAACCCAGTCTCTGTTTGATCACCACCTCTGCTCAGCCTTCCCAGTAACATAGCGATTAACCCCAGTTTTGTTCTCTCTTCCTATCCTCACCTCCTCCACATGGCTTGTGATCTTTGACATTTACATTGGCCATGTTGCTTTGCCCTTGTCTTTTATTTTAAGTCAGGTCACATCCTTTTGGTAAAATATACAAGACTTAGTCAGAAACAAAGCATTCTTATTTTTGTTCACGAACTTGTTTTTCCTGTTCACCTTCATAAGCACCTGAAGCTGCCCCACTGTTCGTTGGAAACACATCTTTCCCCATGGGAACTTCTAGAAAACACACAACTTCTAGAAAACACTATTTTAAATTTTGATGTTGTTTTCATTTATGTTCAAGTTTCTGCTGGTCCAAGATGTGATTTCTTGGTGTCTTTACCACATTGAATTCACATCCATGTAAAGAGTGAAGAAGCAAAGTAGATAGTGTGATTTACCACCCAGTCCTGTCACACCCGTCTTTGTCTTTGAAGCACTTTTAATCTGCTTAACCGGAGGACATGACATATGGGAAATATTTAGACAGTAGTACAAGTCATTTCATAAGATAAAACTGTCCAAACTTAAACCATTTGTTCACAAACTCTGAATTGCTCCAAAACCACCTTAGTGTGAGATCACTCTGTCCAAGCCTCGTTATGCATTTGGCTATTCTTTTATTGTGTCATTTGTTTCCTAACTACTATCAGGAGCTCATCTTTTTCATTTTCTGTGTATTTTCATGGTGCCCAGAATGGATCTGCATGGAAAAGTCACTTGGTGAATGCTACTCATGGCCAGATGGTCACTGCACCCTGAAGTGACCCAGTTCTGGGCACACTCTGGGTGCAGGTGCACAAAGAAGGGCTGGAAGCCTCCTAGTTTGGCATCTACCCATGGCTTCTCAGACATTCTTTGTGCTTCTGGGTAGCCTCACTAATGAAACTGACTTTGAGGGGCTAATTCTGTAGCCATAGATCCTGATTTTTCTTCTTTTTGAAGAACCATTTTTCTGCTATGTCTTTGAGAGCTCCACCCCTCAGGGGAGTAGATTAGTTATGCTAAACACGCCACCTCAGAGGTTTGATTTTGATTTTTTTGCAGAAACTCAGTCATTTCTATAGTGGACATAGACTCATCTTGAAACTTCACAAGCCATTTAATTTGTTTAAATCATAACTCTAGATAATTTGTATCTATATTTCCAGTCCTCTCTTGAATTCCCAGGGAATACTCTGTGAAGCAGGAAACTCAGTGAATTCCCTTTGTGCTATATATATCTTTTTACCTTTTTTTCACCCAAAATGCTAATGGCATAGAGCTAAGCAACAAGTATGGGAGAGTGTTTATGTTTTGTTTCTATATACTATTGAACCATGTGGGCAAGGTAGGCACACAAATAAAGACATTAGTAATTCTAGAATCTGGGTACCTGGGTGGCTCAGTCAGATAGGTGCCTGACTCTTGATATCAGCTCAGGTCATGACTTCGTGGTTTGTGAGTTCAAGCCCATCATCAGACTGCACTGACTATGCAGAGTCTGCTTGGGATTCTCTCTCTCCTTCTTTCTCTGCCCCCTCCCCTGCCCTCTCTCTCTCTCTCTCTCAAAGTAAATAGATGAACTTAAGATAATAATAATAATTTTAGAATGTGACACAGATCATTATATTTTTTCTGTTTTTTAGTCTCTAGACCTGTGAAAAAGACATTATGTCTGGGACCTGCCCCTCCAGCCTCTCAGCTCTGCAATATCCCCTGCTCTACCAACTGTATAGTATCTTCCTGGTCTGCCTGGGGCCTGTGCATCCATGAAAACTGCCACGATCCTCAGGGGAGAAAAGGTGAGTGTCTTGTTTGTGTGTGCTTCATTTACTTCCTTTGTACACACAATTCATTTACTTCCAATGTACACACAATTATTCTGGTAGCTAAGTAGCCGATTAAGCCTGCTTAAGACAATATTTGTTTGTAAAATGCAGATAACTAGCTCAAGCCTGACAGCATTCAGTTATTAGGGAGGCCATTGGGGAGATTTCTATGGAGCAAGAATCTGACCTTTATTGACCTTCCGGTTAGGCTCCTAGCTGTGAAATGACTATCACTCAAATAGGATCTAACAATGTTTTGTATGTGTAATGCTTATACTGAAGAAATTAGACATGATTTCTGTAACCACATCAGGAAGCAACTGTTGTGCATATCTATTTATTCTCAGATTTCCACATGCTGACTTTGATGTTCTATTTCAGATTTTCACGAGGGGCATTTATGCATGTTGTTTACTTTTTGATGTCCTTGGGCTTAAAGTGAAAGCTTCAAACTTTATGGGTGTATTTAATTTTGTAGGTGTCTGTAGTCTTGTTTCCTTTACTTTGCTGTTATATACACATCTTCATCTTCCAAAGTTCATTTTTAGTGATGCCTTGACTTTTCTTTCATTAACCCTTCAGTTTGTATTGACATTATAGCCCCTAAATAACAATAAAAAGGAAATACTTCTTTTTCTGAGAAAAAAAAATGAGCTCCCAAAATTTAAGTTGTGTTTGCTAAGCACTAATCCTAGCTGTCATATAAAGAAAGAATACATGGCCAAGTGCTTGATGCTATAAACTTGGTACTCTCAGCTTAATTCTGTGTCCATTTGAAAACCCACATTTCAGAGGGCACCTGGGTGGCTCAGTTGGTTGAGCATCTGACTTTGGCTCAGGTCATGATCTGACGTGAGTTAACGTCAGTTAACTCATTAACCGTGAGTTTGAGCCCTGCATCAGGCTCGCTGCTGTCAGCACAGAGCCCCCTTCAGATCCTCTCTTCCCCTCTTTCTGCCCCTCCTCTGATCATGCTCTCTCTCTCAAAAATAAATAAACATAAAAAAAAGAAAACCCACACTTCATCAATTCCCAGATTTCTCACATGCATCCACGTGTGTGTCCAAGTTCACACACCTGTGCCTCTGGGCTTTTCTCTCTCTCTCTCTCTTTTTCAATGTTTATTTATTTATTTATTCTTTCCACACTTCAGGTTTCTAGATCTAATTATGTCACAAAATTGGTGTGTACATTTTATGTGGAGGAATTTTTTCCCTCCAAAACATGGTAATAAAACAGTATAGTGCATTATAAAGGATGGGATCTTATTTTTATGATCAATTAATTTTGTCTAGCTTCATTGAAATACAATTGACATATAATACTGTGTAATTTTAAGGTATTTGACATACTGATTTGATATAAATGTATATAGCAAAATGATTGCCACAATAAGGTTAGTTAGTACATCCATCACCTCACATAGTTACCTTTATCCTGTGGGAAGAACTTTAAAGATCTACTATCTGTACTTCCATGTTCATTGCAGTGTTATCCACAATAGTAAAGTAAAAGTAAAGACCAAGCGACTACTAATGCATAAATGGATAAAGGAAATGTGATACACACACACACACACACACACACACACACACACACATATATGAGTGAGTATATAGGAATATTATTTAGCCATAAAAAGAAGGAAATCCTGCCATTGTGACAACATGGAAGAAAGTTTAGGACATTATACAAAGTGTTATAAGTCATACGGAAAAAAGACAAATCTTGTGTGATCTCACTTATAAGTAGATTCTTAAAAAACCCTGAAATTATAGTAACAGGGAGTAAAATGGTGGTTTCCAGGGTCTGGCTGGTGGAGAAGATGGGGAGATGTTGATCAAAGGGTCCAAACTTCGAATTATAAGGTTAGTAAGTTCTGAGGATCCAATGTACAGCATTATGAGCATAATCAAAAATATTGTATTCAGTTTAAAGTTACTAAGAGAGTAAATCTTTAAAATTCTTACCATGAAAAAGAAAAAAAAATTAATTTTGATTTTAGATAGTAAAGTAGAAAAACATGTCTTCCTTAATGCTTCTGGGAAGAGTCATGAATCTCATTGGCTGCTTTGTGTCATATGCTAACCCTGACCCAGTCATTCTAATTGACCAAGTCCCAGGCATGTGACCACCACTGGAGGAAAAAGGCTCACCAAGCCTCACAGACTGAGAGTATGGGAAAGGTGGCTCCCTCAAAGAAATATGAGGTGCTGATGCTACAAGAAGGTAGAAATAATGCTGAGGTTAAACTAAATAGATATTTATTAAGTGCTTTGTCCCCTTTGTTCTGAGCCAGAGAATTTCTACAGTGATTCAGAGAATGCTCTCTTCCTCATTCTGTATTGCAATTTTTGTTACGCAAGCCAAATTTTCACAAGACCCTTTATGAAAGTGCTCTTTCAACTTTTCTTTCAATCTTCGTTTTCCACATAACCCTACTGGTCAAGGAACTCAGCTGGGAGACTCACAACATTTGGACTGTTCCACGTGTCCCTTTGGCTCAAGATGCTTTAATGCCAAAGCTTTTCTTCATTAATCCCTATTCCTCTCTTGTATGAGTCAACTCTTGCAACTGCACCCTGGTCCTTAATTCATTAGACATCACCTGTTGCGAGTTAAATTGTGCCCTTCATCAAACAAACAAACAAAAAAACACCTTCATTCCTAACACCTTGTATATGTGAATGTGACCTTATTTGGAAATAAGGTCTAATGGCTGATGTCCTTATACCATGAGGGAAATTTTGACACAGTGATACACAGGGGAAAATTTCATGTGAAGGCAGACATTAGAGTGATGCCTCTATAAGCCAAGGAATGCCAAGGATTGCCATCAACTACCAGAAGCTACGGAGAGGTATGGGAACAGTATTTCCCTAGAACATTCAGAGGGAGCATGGCTCTACTCACACTTTGATTTGGGGCTTCTAGCCTCCAGGAATGTGAGACAAAAAAATTCTGTTGTTTTACATCACCCAGTGTGGTGCTTTGTCATGACAGCCCTAGGTTACTCTTATACTGCCCAACTTTGCATCAGCGTTTGAGCTCAGCAAGGATATAATACTTCATAATATTTCAAAACTAAAGTATAGAGAAGTTAACCAATTTGTCCTATCCCACAGTGACTTAATAATGTCCAAGCTAGCACTGAGAACCTGGGTTCCTGTCTCCCTAGTCCATTGTTCCTTCAAACCTTGGGCTTAGTGCTTCCCTCTGTGGCCTAAGGAAGTTTGGATCAAGGCACAAGTCCAACACTGAGCTTAGCAGAGAAGCTCTCTGCCTACATGCACCACATTGGCCAGTGGGACCCATTAGTCTTGAGAGCCAATCATTGAGCCAGTATAGAAGATAAGGCATAGGGTGTGGGATTAGCTCTAGTGTATCACCTTTGAAGGGAGAGGGAAAGTAAACTGCAGCTCTGTGAGAAAGGAAAGGTGTGCCAAGAACATCTTGGGAGCAGCAGGTAACTGGAACGTGTATTTTTTTACTCAAACAATAAACTTGTCAAGAGAGGCTCAGCCTTTGGAGCTGAAGGAAAGGGTGGAGGCAGTACAACATCTCACCTGAAGGTAGTAGTGTCACTGCAGCCACTTGCAGAGTGTAGGGTCATGTTGGGATTGATGAGAACCAGTCTCTGTTTTATAGGGCACATACTTAGGCTAAATGACCTGCCCTAGACACTAAATAATCACAGACAGGGGAGCATATACACAGCAATGATTGTTATTCACGTCTGGGAAGTTTGCTATTTTATAAGTGCTTCCTAGAGCAGAGACAATTTTTATTTTTAAGGTCTTGTTAAAATCTGTCAGGACCACCTGCCTCTAATCCCTCCTGGGAAAAATAAAGAATGGAGTTTTCCCTCTAGCGAAATGATTCTGTGCCTACAAAGGGACCGAGCATATTATGATGATCTTTTTGTTAATTCTGCTGACTTGTGAACCTGAGGTCTTGGATCTTCTCGATCTCAGTCTGTCCCACGGTCCTACCATGGGGTCTCTCGGAGACGCTGACTGGCACAAACTAAATGTAGTTCAGAATTCCACGGAGGCTGGAATACACAAGCTAATGCATTAAACATCACAAAATTCTGGGGTGTAAACTGGACTGTTTAGCTTCACATTTGAATTCCCTACCCTAAAGAAATGCAGTGAACCTAGGAGCAGAAGTCTAGGAGATACATACATTCTTAGATATTTTATATTCTTATATATATGGAAGGTGGAAGATTTGAGTGAAATATCAAACAACAGCAAGAAAATGAATGTGTAAAGTTGGAGATAATTACTTTTTTCTCTTTGCTAGTCTTTTCCCCAGTCACTGTGTTATTGCTTCGGTATGTTACTTTTGTTCGCATTTAAAAAAAGAAAGTAGGAAAGAATGGGAAAGCAGTTAACGTATTACCTAATAGAAGAAATTAGTTACTCTAGAAATGATCTTAACATGGCTGTTATTCTAAGGCAGGCACCCTTCAGTCAGGAATCCTGTAAGGTTTGTGGCTGTCAGCCATCTGAAATACATTAGAAAATCAGCCTCGTACCCAGCCTTCACACTTTCCACCAGGTCTGTGATAGGCAGACGAGGGGAACAGTACTCAGCAGGTTGGTACTTGTCAAGTGAAGCTAGGACACCTTTCAGAGGAATTTAAATTGGATCAGGTTTTAACATTCATTGCTTTATCTTTGATATACTCCCAGGGAGTTATAATTAGAGGCATATGAAAGAGAAATAACCTGAAAAAAATTGCTGATGGGTGAACTCTACACATAGGTATACCTTTAAAAAATTCTTTTTGATACAGTGACATACACTTATATGACATCCTTGTCCCTTTAAGACATATTCCAGAAAGACAGATACCCTTGACCACAGAAGTTGTTTTTTTCTTTAATTTTTATATTTTGAGAGAGAGAGAGAGAGAGAAAGAAAATGAGTGGGGGAGGGGCAGAGAGAGAGGGAGACACAGAATCCAAAGCAGGCTCCAGGCTCTGAGCTGTCAGCACAGAGCCCGATAAGGGGCTTGAACTCACAGACTGTGAGATCATGACCTGAGCTAAAGTCAGACGTCTAACTAACTGAACCACCCAGGCTCCCCGTACAGAAGTTTTAAAAAACAGTTTGATGGAGGCTTCCCAATACAGAGTCATATTAGGTAACTGCTTATGTGATAGGACTTCAGGGATTCCTTCACCAGCCACCCCTCCCCCCCATATGGTATTACCCTCAGTCATACACCTAAAGTTCTAAAATCCCCATAGGAAAAGACATTTTGAAACTGAGAAGCCATGACTGTCTTTACAAAGACAGTCTTTTATGCTCTGAAACAAATCAATTTAGATAACACAGCAAAAGCAGGAGAATACTGTATGTTTTAGATCTTTGTATAACAACGTGGGAAATTTTCCATTTTCCATCCTTGCCTGCTAGATAGATCCACTCTTAATGAGAAGTCTATAAAATCATTTTGCTTTGTTACAGAAAATATGTATGCTAATAGTTTTTTTTTTCTTTTCCCTTTTTCCCCATATCTATGTGTGTTAGGAGAGGGGGCTGTGCCTACTTCTCCTTTTAAGTGTTGAGAGCTCTTATGCTCATGATCACCCTATCATTACTTTTTCATATTTTCTGAATTCAGAGAAGGGTGGAAAGTAATATTGATAGACTAAAATGCTACTCTTGCAGGAATGGTGGTTGATTTCTAAAGAGTTGGAATGAAGGATTCAGTGTGCTCAGGTTCTTTGGATCAAGGTTGTTACCCCATGTAAAAGGTTCCCAGAGAGGAGGAGCAAATGGGATGCTTGAGATAGAATAAGTTTCTGTCATCCTTGGCCAACCAGCAGGCTACTGCTTCAGGCCTGTCCCAGTGGAGTCAGTGGGGAGACACGGTGTTGACCATGGACAGCTCCACTTTTGGATCACTAACCCATGAGGATGTACAATCCTCAGACCTGAATTTACCTCCTGTCTCCTTTCATTTTTCCATGGCTTCATTTAAAAAACTTTGACCCATATTCTGCCATCTGCGCTTCTTCCCTTTTCTCTTCCCAACCCACAATTCACTCTTTTCTAATTCAGTAGAATATATACTATGCCAGTAGACTATATACTAAACTTTGGGTTCATAAAAGAAAAAAAAAAAAAAACCTTGCAAATACCAGTTTCATTAAAGGTGAATTGACTCTGTGGTCAGGAAGTGATTATTAAAACTCCTTGCTACTTAGTACCTAAAATATCACTATCCAATCTGTATACCTCCATTTTAAGGAAATGACCCATAGGCCCTGCAGATTCATTATATGAGGTGGGGCTAGAACACATCATACACAAGAGCTGATTTAAATTCTTTCTTATGAAGAGGTAATGACTCAAAATTCCTTGGCTTAATTTCATACGTATCCATTTAATCAATAATGTGCTTTGGGAGCAGTGATAAAGTATCATTAATCTTAGTTTTCACATGCATAAAATGAGAATAGTAACTTATAAAATAGTTTCAAAGATTTATTAATTTGGGGTAATATAAGTAAAGTGGCTGGCACCATCTTGGGATAGGGTAGATGTTTAATTAATGCACGTACCTTTTCCCCTTGTTGGACTATATGCTCTGTGAAGAATAGATTTATGTTTTCTGTTCCTTCTGTGGCTTCCCACAGTACATTACAGTGATCTACATATGGCAGTTAATGTTTACTGAATGATGCTATCTGATTAATATGGAATTCAGCAAATGAAGGTAAGTGGTTGGCTGGCCCCAGCCACTGTGGAGTTAGCAGTTGTGTATCTTTCAGAACAGAAGCACCCAGGGGAAGCATGATGTGTATTGCAGACATGAACACCAATGTGTGATTCAAGTTAAGCACTAACAGGAAACTGCAAGGTTTTTGTTCTAATGCTGAGCTTCTGCTATGATTTGATTCTAGTTAGAGTCAGGACAAGGGCAGTACAAATGAAAGACTAGAAGAATTTATTGACTGAGGAGATGTAATCTATAGATTTATGGTGAGATGGATGCAACTTGATTTGTAGAGGAAAATTTTACATACCCCTTAATGGCACTAAGCTCTAGGTTAAAGGATATCCAGAATCCTCAGGAAAGACTGCTAAGTTTCTGACACAGTAGTGAAACCTTGTAAATCATGGAGACCTATGCTATGTCCTGCTCAAAGATACCGACTAAATAAGAGCAAACATAAGAGGATAAGTAAGCAGTATATGAACATTATTTGTAATAGTAGGGGTCATTTGGGGTTCCTGAGTAGTTCAGTCAGTTAAGCATCTGACTCTTGATTTTGACTCAGGTCATGATCTCACGGTTTGTGAGTTCGAGCCCTGCACCAGGCTCTGTGCTGGCGGTGCAGAGCCTGCATGGGATTCTCTCTCTTTCCTTCCCTCTACCCCTCCCCTGCTTGCTTTCTCTCACTCTCTCTCTATCTCCCTAAAAATAAATACATAAATAAACTTTTTTTGAAAATTAAAAAAAAAGGATTTGAGTTCATCCAAGTTGTGTGGCATTGAGAGCTTGGAGTTCATTATCGTTGGATGAGCGTCAGGTATAGTTGAGAACCTTGTATGTTTCCTATGTCTCTTCTGAAGGTGGCCCAGGAAGGGACCTAAACCCTTCTGCATATTTTATGTTGACTAATTAATGACATAGACTTGTAGGTAAGAAGTATGGCAGAAGCCATCTTTTGTTTTAATTGTCCCTGACCTTAATATTTTCAATGCCATGATCATGAATGTGGTCTCTGATTGGCTGAATGATGCCTTCTCCTATGTGGCTGATCATCAAAGTAAGAATCAAAGACTCTTTTAAAAAGAGCTCTTTCCTCTCTCTCTCAAAATAAACACATAGACTTAAAGTTGAACCGGTGTGGCTCATTTGGTTAAGTCTGACTCTTAGTTTTGGCCCAACTCATGATCTCACAGTTCATGGGATCGAGCTCTACAGTGGGCTCTGCACTGACAGCACTAAGCCTGCTGAGATTCTCTCTCTCTATCTCTCTCTGGCCCTCCCCAACTTGCATGTTCTCTCTCTCTCTCTCTCTCTCTCTCTCTCAAAATAAATAAATAAACTTAAAAAAATAAATAAAAGGACTTCATAGGTTAGCCCTAGACCAAGAAAACCCAAAAAGAGCATTTGAGGTGGTTTATCTAAAATACTTTCCCAGCCCTGTAATATTCTAAGGAAACGTGGCTCCCTTTTATGGCCTAAAACCATGTGTCCATTAGTTCACACTTCCTTGGTTGTGCAATTTTACAGGAGTGAATCTTTTGCCCACTACACCTTGAGCTTTGTAACCTTTCATTTCATTACTATTGGTGGGAAAATAGGCATGGCTTTGGAAAATATGGGAGAGAGATATACCTGGCTTTGTGACCTCTCATGGTCCCTAATTGTTCTTCTCCTTGACTCTTGTGGGAATAGTAGTAGGGTATCTAACTCTCAGGCTGGGCATTCAGTGTTCTCAAGCTATTTTCCTATCAAAGTCTGTCTGTCTGCTGTTTCTCTCTTTTAACTCACCCGAAGGAATAAGTGAATAATTCCTTAAAATGTTATCTCCCAATAAGACTGGTTTCATTAAAAAGAAGGAATTAAAAGAAAAGAATTAAATTGGTTAACAGAATTTGATGTGTTAGAGAATGGAAGTTAAAATATGAGGTCCATGGAAAGCAGGCATAGCCTTTAGAAGTGACATGGTAGGGCACCTTGGTGTCTCAGTTCGTTGAGCATCCAACTTCGGTTCAGGTCATGATCTCACTGTTCATGAGTTCAAACCCTGCATTGGGCTCTGTGCTGACAGCTCAGAGCCTGGATCCTGCTTTGGATTTTCTGTCTCCCTCTGTCTCTGCCCCTCCCCCACTTTCATTTTCTCTCTCTCCCCCAAAAATAAATAAAAATATTTTTAAAAGATTAAGAAAAAATTTCAGAAGTGACATGTAATAAAGGCCAGAGATTAAAAACTCATAGACTAAAGAGTTGTATCTAGTTCTCAGTCACTTTTTTTTCTTTAATTTTAGGACACTTTGTTTTTTAAAAATGATAAATTAGTTAAAAATGGAGAGATTTCATATAAAAACAAAGCACAACTTGGATTTCTGTCTCCTTAGATAAATTCCACATTCCCTCATGGCAGCAGCCAATGGAAACAGGATTATGGCCACCTGTTACAGAGCAAGCATACATCTTCCATTTCACCACACAACTCAGGACTCCTTACAGTTGTACAATTGACTCATTTCCCTCAGTTTGTACCTGTTTGACTCTTGCAACACTGAGTTTATGACTCTGTAAGCTTATAGAGTCGAAGGCCCATATATATCCTTATTACAGGTGATGTTGGGCTGTAGTCCCACAATACATTTTTTTTTAACTGAATAATAGTCCAGGGACCCATGTCTAGCCAAGGTGAGGAATGCAGTCCAAAGAGATGCTGTGTTTACAGGGAAGGCTGACCTGGAATGTAATGTCAAGGAAGGGATACAGGGAAATCTCCGGGCATAAAGCTGTGAATTTCTTAGTTACCAGGGATATGTCAAAATGTAGATGTATTTCAACTTAATGTGGAATAAGCAAAATGTCAAAAACAACAGAAAAAATAAAATGTGGATTTATCTATGTTAGGCTATTTCTGTGAGTCTTCATTTATTTCTATTGGTGTATTGATGCCATTGGACCAGTGCTACTTGCTACTCCATTTGATTGTGTGTTTGTGTATGGCCTCTCCAAGATTGTTAAGTCTTGGAAGACACAGTCTCTGCTCTAGTTCTTTTCCATTTTCCCTTTCTTTTTGTATCCCCCTACCCCATTTCCCATAAAAGAAAACACCTTGAACTCATACACCTTTTAGGACTATAGAGATTAAAATAAAAGTTTTATCTCTTTTCTAGTTGCTGCTGGTGTTTTGTTTTGTTTTGTTTGTTTTGGTGGATAAAGTTGAATCCTGTGAAACTTTTTTTTCTTTTCTTCTCAGGATTTAGAATGAGGCAGCGCCATGTCCTCATGGAATCCACAGGGCCTGCGGGCCACTGCCCTCATTTGGTGGAGTCTGTTCCTTGTGAGGATCCAATGTGTTACCGATGGCTGATGTCTGAAGGCGTCTGTATCCCCGATCATGGAAAATGTGGCCGAGGACATCGCATCCTGAAGGCTGTGTGCCAGAATGACCGAGGTATGAGGCAAAGACATATGTGTTGTTAAGTGAGAGCTGCCCTATTACTATTACACGTCACTGCTCTCAAACAGGTCGTTTTCCCAAGGGAGGGAAACAGCTTTCCTATCCTTGAATACTTATGTTGAGGCCACATGCTAAATTGCTGCAAAGTAAGCAGTCTTGAGTTAATGTGAGGCCACATAGTCCAAAAGAAAAGTATATGATTATGCCTCAGTGCAACACAGTGAAGCTAGAGATTTTTGTGCAGTTCTTAATTTATCAAGACAAATAGAATACAGAATTCCTCTGGGTAGTTTTCAACTTATCAATACCAAACAAGTTTTATTTGCCTTTTTTGAGGTCAATATGTAACATGTTTTATATATTATTAACAAATACTACCTTGTAAAGATTCCAGGGCTACAATTCTCTCCAAGTTAAGGGGAAAAAATACTAAGCTATATCTTTTCATTTATGGAACATTCAACTACACTCAGTTCTAGACATAATACTGACATTTCTAAAGAACTGTTTTAAAATCTAAATTGTCAAGATTTGCAAAACTGTAAACAGTGGTGTCTTTGCTTCATTGTCAAGCTTGTAGTACAATGGTTGTTTGAAATGAAGGGTGATTTAGAAAACATGTAAGTCACATGGAAATGAGGAAAGTGACATTTGTAAACCTTTATCCTACAGTTAAAAAAAAATCAATCTCTTGGAAGAATATTGGTATGTTTATTAATCCCATTTATAATGCTCTTGATGGGGGGCGCCTGGGTGGCGCAGTCGGTTAAGCGTCCGACTTCAGCCAGGTCACGATCTCGCGGTCCGTGAGTTCGAGCCCCGCGTCAGGCTCTGGGCTGATGGCTCGGAGCCTGGAGCCTGTTTCCGATTCTGTCTCTCTCTCTCTCTGCCCCTCCCCCGTTCATGCTCTGTCTCTCTCTGTCCCAAAAAAAATAAATAAAAAACGTTGAAAAAAAAAAAAATTTAAAAAAAAAAAAAAAAAATAATGCTCTTGATGGGTGGAGGGAAACGTTTTGACTTACGGAGTGAAGTAATCCATAGAATAGAAGGAAATTACAAAGTGGATTCAGAGTGGCTATTCGCATACACACAGGGTTGACATTCAGCAATGGTTTCCTTGTTTCCCTCCTTCTTGTCTCCCCCTGCAGCCCTCTTTCTCTCTTTCCCTCTCTTCCTGCCCTTACCTCTCTCACTTTCTTCTTTCTTTCCTTCTCTAATCTTCCTTTCCTCCTGCTTTTGATCTGTTTTCTTTCTTTCTTTTTTTTTTCTTTTTCTTTCTTTCTTTTTTTCTTTCTTTCTTTCCCACCACCATAATTAGCAGATAGACATTTTGTCAGGCAGTGTAATCAGTTATCTCATGAAAGGTATTTGTTTAATTAGAGGTCAACAACAGGCTGTATTAGCTAAGTTGTTAAAACTAATAGTGGCTTCTAACATTACCAAATAATTTTTGAATTGTGGTGATATATGTACAACTTATTAACAGAGGCAAATAAGATCACTGTGGTATTGCTTTTCTTTGATTTCAGGAAGAGTAGTATAGAGGTTTAAACCTGGAGTCTAAATCAGCCAGGTTGGAATTTCAAGTCTACTACTCCCCTGCTAGATGAACTCAGGAAAATTAATTAACTTGTGGAGGCATCCTTTCCTTCAGATTTAAAATAGGGGTAATAAAATCTACCTCTCACTGATTGTGAGAGTTAAACTGGTTATATAAAAGTGATTAGTGAAGTGTCTGGCACATAACCACTCAAAATAAGCTATAAGATTATTTTTCTTATAATACACATTTATTACTGTTCTCTGCCCTGGGGGAATTGTGCAAAGAGCATTCTTATATAATATGAAAATAATGATGAGTATTAGAATAACCATATCACTTCTTCCTCCCAACCTCCAGCTGTGGAATCAAAAAGATGCTTTGTGTGGTTGAGTCCCAAAGACAAATTACTGTCAGGCTTTGTCATCTCACAGCAGGTATTAGAGGCTTGTCATGATGTATTATGTCTATAGGGCTGGGGAGTTTTTCACAATTTCACAATCTGTGTCTTCTGTAGTATTGCAGAGTGTGATATGATTGTGATTTATAATTAGAAATACATATTCTTCCCATTTCCGGTGCAGAGATGCTAAAACTCTTGGAACTTCCTGAGCAAAAAGAGCAATGGGAGCATCTTTTGTTACATTTGGTCTTTTGTCCTCAATTCCTGAAGTTGCTTCTGTAAAGGTGAAATGGGCATGTTATTACTCAAAAACAAAAACAAAAAAAAGAGAAAGAAATGAGTGTGTTGTTATTCATAACAAGCACCATTCTCCCACATTTGGGTTTATGGTAATGAGGTGATTTGTGGAAAGCACCTAAGGATGAGAGCTGGTTGCCAGAGGAGCCAACCAAATAGAGGGTTGGAACTTTCAGTCTCACCCCCTGATTGCCAGGGAGGGGAGAGAGGGGAGGTTGAATCAAACACCAATGGCCAATGATTTAATGACTTGTGCATATGTAAAGAAACCTCCATAAAAAATAAAAAAAATAATAATAATAAAAAGAATTGGGGGTCTGGAGAACTTCCAGGTTGGTGAACACTGTGGAGATTTGTGGAAAGTGGCAATGGAAATTCCACGCCCTTTCCCCATATCTCACCCTATTCATCTCTTCCACCTGGCTGTTCCTGAATTACATCTTTCACAGTCAACCAGGCATGTAGTAAGGGTCATGTAGTAAGTAAAACAGGTTTCCTGAGTTCTGTGAGCCACTCTGGCAAATTAATCAAAGCCAAAGAGGGGGTTGTGGGAAACTCAAATTTGTAGCTGGTTGGTTAGAAGCATAGCTCACCTGGGCTTACAGTTGACCTCTGAAGAGGAGGGTGGTCTTGTAGGACCAAGACTTTTCCCTGTGGAATCTGATGCTATTTCTGGGTGATGTCAGAACTGAGTTGAATATTAGGACGTCCAGTTGGTGTTGGAGAATTCCGTGGTGTGGTGTGGGGAAATTGTCCCACCTCCCCCAACACACACATACTGTCCCACTGAAAATGGATGCAGAATCCTTTCTACAGAGATATCCATTTTACCATTGTATAGCATTTCTAGAGTTTTATTGCTTATCTCTATGAAATGGCTAATTTTCAACATTGACCTAACTCTTGATTTCTATGGGGAAAAGTAGAAATTACTACTGGTTCATATCAATTCCATGAAGTCTTTATGGTGTTTTCATACTTGGATGGCTCCTTAATCATTTGTGGGGTATCAGCCATAGTCATGGTTACAAGAACATGCTAGCCTGGTAGCTGAAGTAGTCTTTTGTCCAGTGAGAAATTGAAAATGTGGTCTGGTTGCACATTTTGCAATTCAGCTTCTTTGAGATTCTGGTTAATTTATGATAGAAGTTGAACAGAAAAGTGCTTCTCTTTAACTCTCTGCATATTATCATGGTCTTTCCGTATCTGCAGGAACTGCCAGAACTGTTGACACTCATTTAAATGCTTGGAGAAGGGAAAAAAACAGTTGAGATATATTTAATAAGTCAGCTGTGATTTTTTTTCTAGTAACATTTGGTAGTTTTCTTTTCATCTTTCTGAATTTATTATTGTTTTATATGCCCTTTATTTCACAATTTATTTAGAGTTAACTGGGTAAGACCAAAATAAGTATCTTCATTTTGGTAAACAAACAAAGAAATAAACAAAACAAAACAAATTCATATTAGATCTAATCAGACTTAAGTCCTGCTATAATTTGTAAGGGTAACTTTTTCATATATGTGTGTATATATATATATATATATATATATATACACACACACATATATATGTGTATGGTATGTGCACATATGTATATGATATATACATACACACACATATGTGTGTATGTGTGTGTGTGTGTGTGTGTGTGTGTGTGTGTATAACATTGAAACCCCCTTGCAAAATATCTATATCCCATTCAGATTGTGGAACCAAGAGATTTCCACATAGCCATGATCAGGATTCTGTAGGCCTCTTCAAAGTGTCTTCTTGGGCATTTGTGCCACTAGAAAGAATATTTGTCTTTCCCAGAAGTGTGTTTAAGTAATTAGTTTAGGGGCACCTGAGTGGCTCAGTCAGTTGAATGTCCCGACTCTTGATTTTCATTTAGGTCATGATCCCAGGGTCGTGGGATTGAGCCCTGTGTTGGGCTCCTCACTGAGTGTGGAGCCTATTTAAGATTCTCTCTCCCTCTGCCCCTCTCCACCTCTCATGCTCTCTCTCTGTCTCTTTCTCAAATTAAAAAAAAAAAATTAGTTTGGAGCCTTTGAAAATCTATAATCTCTGTCACATTGAAGCCAGTAAGTAACAATTTGAGATAACCAAAATTTGTGGGCTAGTTTAAGAATGTAATCGACTTTAGACTATCAAAGATCCAAGTAGTCATTTATGAATTTCTACAGTCTGTGTAGAGGTATGTTTTGACTCATGCTCTACTTTGATTTATTAGTGAGTGTCCCGTCTTACTGAAGTTACTATTTCTCATCCAGCCTGTGATTGTAGCAAACAATGGGTTAGTAATACTTATTTTTAGGAAGAAAATTGTATAAAAGATTGCACGAATGAGTATTCTGATTTGTATCTGATTTCTAATACTTTGGTCGATGAACTTTGATTTCTTTCCTCTGCACAACATCTTATCACTAATCTGGGTCAATAGAAGTTTACTGAGTATAGAATATACATAGGTTTTTCTTGTCTCATTGACAAGCAGGTTTCCTGCAAGTCAAAGTAGACATTTGAAAATAAATGGACTGTGATGCAAACTGGTTGCCCAACCTACTTCTCCTTTAGATTATCAGGTTAATATGCTGGGTTTTAAACTTTGTTTCTCAAATGCGTAACTAGTTCATTGTTGCCAGGTTTCACTGGCAGTTGATGAAGATGTACCACTATATACCATCCTCCCAGAGTAGGTTGGGAAAATCCCCATAATGCTAGGGCAGTGGACAACATTCCTAGTGACTGACATATGATCACTATTTATCATCTTTCATGTCTCTGTAATGCAAAGTGGACAGATGACATCACAGGGTCAATGGATAAACACCGGACTGTCTACTAGGCAGTCAGACCTTGAGTACTCACCAAGTGCTTTGCTCCATAATTTGCAGAGTAGGTTATCTTGAGGAAAAAAAAAGAGTGTCTGTATATTTCGGCAAACATCTTTATTTGGAGGTAATGTGGTGTACATTCTGTACTTGGAAAAAGCAAATACCCGTGTTGGTATAACACAGAGTATTAATACATTAAGAAGAACAAAGTTCACATGTTGACAGGTACACGGAACTAGGGTTTTCCAGTGTTACTGGAATGCCCCCTTCCATAAAGGGATACTTATTTTTCAGTTGCACTAGATTTTCTCCATGCAAATATTTTCCTTAAGTGGCGTATATATTTGCACAGAAAGCTTGGGGAATGATTTTCCATCATTAAGGTTACTTTGCTTTTCATTTCAGAGGCATTTTTCTGTGAGTTATTGCCTTGCATCATTAACCTTGGACAATCCAAAAATGTGATATTTAATCTTGGATAAAATGGCATGTGCTCATAAGCATGTACTTATAAGTACCCATAGGATGACTTTAATTGGTAGAAAGCATGCTAGGTTAATCATTTAACTGAAGTGAGTTAATTTTTTTTAATGTTTTTAAATCTATGATTGAATTGGAAGTTTTGTTTTATTTATTTTTTTATCTTTAAATCTCAAGAAATGTTCTTTAGATTAGCTTTGAAAAGAAGGTCAAACTCCAGATAACAAGTTATTCATTGGAATTCTAAATAAAACCCCTTTTGTGGTTTCAAGTACTATTTTCTAAACCCTTTGATCATGTTGTATGTCATTTTGGTCATCGAGCACTGCTTTACTTCTCTTCTATGCTTCTTCTTTGTCTTACAAGGTTTTCTAACTGCTATTTTAGCACAATATTTATTTTCTTATATTTTAGGAAGACAAAAGAATAAATTATCGGTGAGATATTTCTTTGCCACACAAGTACTAGTCTGTGGTCTATCAACCTGCTAAAGAGACTCTACATATTAGAGCCACCACAGAGATTACACAGCCTCAAAATAAATTTCAAATAAAATTTGAAATATAAAATTTGAAAATAAAATTTTTCTAAAAGTTGTGAGCACTTTCATGGAAATAAGTGTGTAGCTAATTAAGATGTGCATTTTGGAAGGGATAAGAGTAATTTTAATTGTTTAAAGTTATAAGAAAGCAACTATTATTTTCATCTTATGTTATTTTTATTTGTTTCTGTTTTGAGCAGAAACACACACACACACACACAAACACTTATATACACACATACACACACTTACCTTTGCATAAGGTTTGGGAATTTAAAAACTGTATTGCCAGGAGTTCAGAGGGATCGAAGGATAGGGAAATAAATATGGACATGCATTTTATATTAGCAGTGCAAATCCAGAGACAGCCTTTTTGAAATAGCTAAACTTAGCATGCACTGTTTCCTGCTCAGATCCTCTCAGCCATTTACCATTTCTGTGTATATCAGCCCCCAAGTTCCAGCTGACATGACTTGCTTCTGTTTGCCGGGGGAATTTCTCTGCCCACAGAAGTGCAGTCAGCAGTGCCAGGGAATTAACAATCCCAGGGAGCAGCCTTCAACCCATGATTGGGAGTTGTAAAAATCATTGCCCTTGCCTTTCAGATGGGATAACGTTGAGATGTATGTTCTTTGCTGTTTCCGAGAGCTCCCACTGAGAGGAAGCTCCACCTACTCATCATGGTGACTTCCTTTGA
This sequence comes from Neofelis nebulosa, assembly GCF_028018385.1. Taxonomy (NCBI): domain Eukaryota; kingdom Metazoa; phylum Chordata; class Mammalia; order Carnivora; family Felidae; genus Neofelis; species Neofelis nebulosa. The sequence goes on along the minus strand of NC_080783.1, from coordinate 93,489,908 downwards.
TCACACACCCTCTCTCAGCCTCCTTCCCTGTCTCATCCCCTACTGTTGCACTGGTTCTCTGGCGTAACTCCCCAATATACACTTGCCCAAGAATCTTTGTCAAAGGGTTTATTGTGGTATGACTCAAACTGAGACAAGGATGTGTGAAAAGATATTTCATGGATCCATTCCTGCAGCAGATAGAGGATCCAATTCCAGTCGTACCATGTCGATAATATTTAAAGAAACAACTTCTTTGGAAGAGATGATACTGCCAATCATGAGATCCCATTCAAAATTTTGAACAACCCTCACTATTTACAAGTATTTGGTAATATCAGATGGCTTCAGTATACTGCTTCTGCACCCCTCCCCCATCCCTTGAAAGCATAAAACCATTAGTGAATCCCATTTCTTTACCAGTTAGACAATACTGGTAACTTATACAATCCTCCTGAGTCTTGTTTTCCAACAATTGAGTTATTTTATGACTCTCAGGGGAAGGCTAGCTAGGTTATTCATGTTTTCATTTTATAGTGGATTCCAGAGTGTATTGGAGTATTTCTAAATAAGGACAAGAGAAAAACAGAGGTCTTTGGAATGTTAAAGGAATTATTTGTGTAGGAAAATTGGGTCTGAAGTGTTTGGGGAGCATATTTCTCTATCTCCTTTGTTATAGATCAGTCATTCAAAAACTACAGTGTGAAAATCCCCCAGTGGGATTATAAAAACACTAGTCATCAGAGAAATGCAAATCAAAGCAACAATGAGTTATCCCCTTACACCTGTCAGCTTGGCTAATAACAAAAAGAAGAAATAACAAGTGTGGGTGAGGTTTTGGAGAAAAGGGAACCCTTGTGCCTTGTTGGTGGGAATGTAAACTGGTACAACCACTGTGGAAAACACTATGGAGGTTCCTCAAAAAATTAGAAATAGACTTACCATGGGATTCAGTAATTCTGCTACTGGGTTTTTACCCAAAGAAAACAAAAACACTAATTTGAACAGATATATGCATCTCTGTGTTTATGGCAGCATTATTTACAATAGTCAGGATATGAAAGCAACCCAAGTATCCATTAATAGATGAATGGATAAAGATGTGGTATATATACGCAATGGATTATTACTCAACCAGAAAGAGGAATGAGATCTTGCCATTTGCAACAGCATGGATGTACCTATTATGTTAAGTGAAATATTTCAGGCAGAGAAAGACAAATACCATATGGTTTTACTTATATATGGAATTCAAAAACAAACAAACAAACAAACAAACAAACAAACAAACAAAAACAGACCTATAAGTACCAAGAACAAACTGCTGGTTGCCAGAGGGGAAGGGGTGGGAGGATGGGGAAAATGGGTGAAGAGGAGTGAGGGGCACAGGCTTCAGTTATGGAATGAGTAAGTCATGGGGATGAAAGGTACAGCACAGGGAATATAGTCAATGGTATTTTAATAGTGTTGTGTGATGACCAATGGTAGCTGCACTTGTGATAAGCATAGCATAACTAATAGACTTGTCAAATCACTATGTTGTACACCTGAAACTATTGTAACATTATGTGTCAACTGTACTTCAATTAAAAAACAAAACACAAATGGAGTGGCCCCCACTCCAGAGTTTCTGATTCTGTAGGTCTGAGATGCGGCTAGGGATCTGTATTTCTAATAAGTTTCCAGGTGATGCTGATGGTGATGGTTGAGGGACCACACCTTGAGAAGCACTGCTCTAGGCAGAAGGGGGCCTATAGGCAACCTCATAATGTTTGTGTATAACAGAAGTAGGCTACAGCAGAGACAGATATGTCTTATACTTAGAATCAACAATAGTATTGATTATAATCTGTTGTTTCTTGTTTCCTGCTGGGGAAGTTATTCTTGAAATCTATGAAATATATTACTGTCTTTCCAGAAGCAAGCAGTGAGTAAATATTCTTTTATTTCTTTATTGTTACCTAGATGGATTACTAAAAGATCAAATAGTGGAAAGCAATAGTGTACTCTTGCAGAAACAGAAGACACATAATATGTGAGATGAGTTATTTAGGTTTAGAGGAGAGAATTTTCATTTTCAGCAAGCTATCTTTTTCAGACCACCAACTGGTAGCAGTTTGGTGTCAGTGTCCTTACTGAGGGAAGTGTGGTGATGACAAATACGTTGTATTAAATTTTGAAATGAACCTGACTTTGCAGTTGAAAGTGCCAATAAGATCAGGCTGCTATTCACGCTACAGGAATCAGACTGCAGAAGAGATTAAATTTGAGAGTTCCTGTAGCCAAGTTCTGCATTCCCTTTCATTTAGATGTCTTGCAGTGAAATTAAAGGTGAAATTTTAATAATGCTTGGCAATGAGGGAATCCAAAAGAGAAAAATAGAGACTTGTTCTAATCAGTTTCCCTATCCATGTTTGATGGGAAGGTGGGAGTAGATGTAAATGGTGAATCAATTTAAATGTTAAAGAGAGAGGAACTGCAATGCGGTTTAAATATATTTACTGTACGTTGCCTGTCGATAAACAGATACTGTATTTTGAATTACTTCCTCTTTCTACCCTGGTAAATACTTAGACATTGCAAGTTAGCTTTTGTCTTTTTACTCTGTTACCAAGGTTCCCAAGGACATGACTGTGTTAACATCACTACCCCATTAACTATAGTCTGATTTTTCCAGATTTTAATATTTGGAAATACCTGAAAAGAAATTGCTTCCTGAGTGTGCCTGTGTGTCTCATAGAAAGGCTGTCTCTTTTTTCTATCTCTTCTGAAATTCTCAATGGCTGTCTACTTTCTGTTCCCAGTCCATAGGATTTGAAAACCAAAACAAACCATAGATTGTACTGATTCTTCAAAATATAGTTCATATGATTAAATGGTCAACCTGACCTTCCAATGGGAATTAATGTGAGACTGTCACCCTTGCCATTACTTTCGATTTTCTGGGCAGGCTCTGAGTTTTCCCTATTCCATTGTATATTCTACTAGTGTTACTAACAGGGATTAGTTAGCATTAGTCACAGGGATATAACTTTGTTTTCTCATTCTGAAATGCATTTTAAAGTGTCATTTGGCTGTTTCATATGGCCTTTGGCTGGTAACTCCTGACATAGCATCTCCCACTTTTCCCTCTATGTAGACATAGGAAAAGTAAGGTATGTGGATTAAAACACATTTCTCATATGCTGGAGTAATTTTCACTGATAGGATCACCAATATGACTAGATTAGGAAATGCAATCACAGGCTTACCTGTGCTGTACCCATCTGAGTGTTTTAGGGAAAATATAATGAAAGAAATCTCTCCTGGAAAGGCCTATCCATCCCATGCAAAATCAATTAGAAGGAAATTTTATTTAGGCTAGAAAAAATTTTACTTAGACTTTATAGTTAACTCTGAATTTCTAAATTGAAATAATTAGTACAGGTACTGTATCTAAGTGATTAATGAATCAAAGTTAAGAATTCATAGTGTATAAACCTTTCTGCTGTGCTGTTCTTTCCATACTTACTGAGTTGAGTGTCTGCTATCCCAAAGAACTTGATCATTTTCCATGGAGAAATATCTAAGATGTAGAAATCAAAAATTATTTTAGAGAAATCATATATTTTACATCAAAGAAACACAAACTAAAGGGTAAAAAAGTGTTGAATGTTAATTTAGGGTTATCTTAAGAACCTGGTATTTCCCTTAGTCCTGAGGTAGATTTCAGTCAACAACAGACATCTAGAAAATCCATAGCTCACACCAAGTGCTACTCTTACCTCTGTTACTTCTGTGGGAATTTGCCTCCAGTCACTTATTCGCCTGCCCTAGATGCTCATCTTCTTCTTCCTTTGTCTAATCTCACTCATTCTTTGAAAACCTGGATTAATGTCCTTTAGAAAACCATCCCTTCCCTACCATCCCACCTCTTGTAAGCTGTTCTGGACTCTCAGGTAAACATTAAAGTTACCACCCGCCTCAGATTATTTGTCAATTATGATAATCCTATTTGCTTGATAGATGGTTGGTTCAGAAATGTGCCAGGTTGAATCCATCTGAGCCAATGGGATGTGAGAAGAGGGACATGAAAAAGGAAGGGTGTTGTTTCAGTTGCTTCCCTGATCCATGGTATGATCTACAGTTTATGTAACTTCTGGGTGAAAGCATTCCTGTGTGCAGTAGGGAAGACCTGTGAAGACACTCTGGGTCCTAGAGGACATTGTTGAGCCCATTAGTCAACAGTCTGAGCACTGGCTGTTAAGTAAGACAATAGATTTCCTTATTGTAAAAGCCAGTTTCTATTGGAGTTTATTTTAGCTGCTGCACAAGTCATTCTAAATGATGGGGTGCCTGTCTCCTGTGTTCTCATAACACTTTGTGGTTCAGTTATTAACGTCTTTACCACTTTATATTGAAATTATCTGCTTTCTTTTTCTTCCCGTTTGACTCCTAGTTTTTCAAGGGCAGAGACCTTGACTCATTCATCGTTTTATTCTTGGCATGATGCCAGAGTGTCTGGTGTATTAAGATGTATTCAATAAATATTTATAGAACTTAAAAGAGTCATTTCAGTCGATTTATACAACAGCCCAATTGGGATGTATTACTATTATTCCAGTTTTACTGATGAGAACATTGTAGTCCAGAATTGTTGATAGCCCAAAGTCACTCAACTAGCAAATTCTGACACCAGAAGTTTGAATTCCAGACCCAGGACTCCAAACCTGTGCTTGTTCTGCTTCATCAGTGTCAGCAAATGCAGAGCACAGGCACCAGCAGCATCAGCACTGCCATGTCTCAGACTTGTGAAATAGCTTTCATTAGTTAAGATGTTATTTTGTTTGTTTGTTTGTTACGTGAGACTTACCCTGAAATTCACTCTAAACGCTGCACTCAAGGCATCCACTGCCAACTGACTGATGTGTGTCCACAAGTTGAAACCCACTTCTAGTCTCACAATAAGCATCTTGCCTCTCTTTTCTTTTTTTTTTTTAATTTTTTTTCAACGTTTTTTATTTATTTTTGGGACAGAGAGAGACAGAGCATGAACGGGGGAGGGGCAGAGAGAGAGGGAGACACAGAATCGGAAACAGGCTCCAGGCTCCGAGCCATCAGCCCAGAGCCTGACGCGGGGCTCGAACTCACAGACCGCGAGATCGTGACCTGGCTGAAGTCGGACGCTTAACCGACTGCGCCACCCAGGCGCCCCTTGCCTCTCTTTTCTTTGATCTGAGCTAGCAGCAGGAGAGAGGTCATCAGGTACAATGAAAACATATAGCCCACACACGTTTCCTTCTGGCACAACAAGGTGTATTTGAACTAGACATATAGTACTTATCTGGTTTTCCCTGGCAACTTTAGTTCTAATCTTGATCATATTCAGACAGCTAAGCAGCATAGAATTTATTCATCAGACTGGATTTGGAGTAGAAAGAGAAGATATGCAAAGTCACAAAGGAGAAGGTGGGAGACAACTACTAAGGGACAACTAGCTTTTCACTCCTTCAGAGTAGAGGTATTCCTCCAGGGAGGCAATAACAGAACTGCCCATGACACTATATTTTGAGATTCAAGGAATTTGTGAAGTTGAGGAAGTAAAAAGCAAGCAGACTTCTATACAACAAAGTAGCTCTTAATATCATATCAGAGTGTATTAAAATAAACTGAAAGTGTTCATTGAGGACGTGATTTTCCTGAGACATACTGCTTTAGAGGGCAAACAGGTAGAAATTAAAAGATGACAAACTTTGGCTTAAAATGTGAATACAGGTTCCATTTTTGTTGCCTTAGCAATGGTGACTAGTGTAAGGAGCTCACTGTCACTGAAGGCATTTGCACAGAGGCTAGACACCTCTCAGGAGAGGTGAGATTCTCCACACTATTCTGCAAGAGAGGCTGGCTCTGTGCATCCTCTACTACCAGTTTGGACAGGATAGTTCTATATTGCTCTTGATTTTCCTGCACCTACAGATACTTATCATCCCTGAATCTCCCCCATAAAATGCCAGTCATGTCCTCTAGTCCTTGTGTCAGCTCAGAATGAACCCCACGTATTTGTAGTCACCACCAGGAGGATTTCTCCTGATGGGAAAACGCAAGCAAGAAGATGCCCAGTCTTGGGGCACTGGGGTGGCTCAATCAGTTAAGCATCTGACTCTTGATTTCAGCTCAAGTCATGATCTTGCAAGTTATGGAATCAAGCCCCATGTGGTGCTCTGCACAGACAGTAGGGAGCCTGCTTGGGATTCTCTATGTCTCCCTCTCTCTCTGCCCCTCCCCTGCTCATGCTTTCTCTCTCTGTCAAAATAAAAAAAAAATTAAAAAAAAGCCCAGTTTTCCCAAAGTTATCAAGAAAAGGTTATGTTTAATTAAATAATGAATTTTAACCAGGTGATTTAAATAATAAAAATTAAGATGAAATTTTCAGCATATTTTGTGTGCATTGCAACTAAAAGAAAACCACACGCAAAAAAGATCATGCTGGAAGTTAAAGTTTTAGATTTCAGGAGAATAGGAAATTTACATATTCAGAAGGACCAGTCAGTTCCATGATTAATAAATGAGGTTTATTACTTTATAATATGTTCCAGTGGGTGTGGGAGAATGATGTGAGGGAGAAGCTTGACTTCCTCTTTGGAAGGATAGTGTGGCATATGAGAGTGTGTTTATTGAGATAAGTAGAACACCGTTCTATAGGAAACTGGAAGGAGCATAATCTCAAAACCATCTCCATCCAATATTTATCACAAGTGCAGCTGAGAGAAACAATATTAGTCAAGATATACCAAAATTGTTTCCTGGATTAAGTCAGGGAAGATGAGAGCTATGTCCCTGGAGCACATAATATTGACATCCTACAGAATTTTTTTTACAGAATCACTTATTGCTGTGATATCGGCTGCCTATAGTGTGTCAGGGTATAATACTCCTCCCCATAAAACTCATTGTAACTTCTTCAGAGGATATGCAAGTTCGATTCTTTCTGCTGTGCTTATTTGCCTGCTATATGAGGATCTTTAGGAGAAATGCTGGCTAGTCCCAAATCAAAGATGCTTTCCCATCTCCTGATCAGCTTCTGTTGAATGTACCCTGAAAATTGTGCTGTTGACAGGCTTCCTTATTGCTTCTCTCCTGGGTCTACTTCATGTTCCCCCTTAGTTTCTGCCTTTCTTCTCTGCTGTTTGAATGTCATCTTGTATAGTATTGGGTGTCATTCTCCTTCCGCCACTTGCTAGAAGTGTGACCTTGAGCAAGTTACTGATCTCCTTGGCACGTTAGTTTTCTCGTATGAATGGAGATTAGAATAGGACCTGCATTGTAGGTTGATGTAGGTATTGATTTCTTCTATGTCAGTTCTTTTTTTTCAAGTTTATTTTTACTTATTTTGAGAGAGAGAGACAGAGAGCAAGTGGGGGAAGGGCAGAGAGAGAGGGAGACAGAATCCCAAGCAGGCTCCTCACTGTTGAACTGTCAGTGCAGAGCCCCATGCAGGACTTGAACTCAGGAACTGGGAGATCACGACCTGAGCCAAAGTCAGGAGTCAGATGCTTAACCAACTGAGTCAAGCAAGCATCCATATGTCAAGTTCTTAAGACAATTCCTGGTATGTGGTTAAAAATGTAAGCTATTTTTATTATAATTATTATCTTTTATTTCATGTAAATGAGCTACCTTAAATACTTTGTAGACTAAACTGATGGTATAAAGTAATGGAAACAATAGTCGAATTCAGGCAAATGATTCATCTCTTAGAGGCTTAGTGTCTAGACTCATAAGAATAGGAGGGCGCCTGGGTGGCGCAGTCGGTTAAGCGTCCGACTTCAGCCAGGTCACGATCTCGCGGTCCGTGAGTTCGAGCCCCGCGTCGGGCTCTGGGCTGATGGCTCGGAGCCTGGAGCCTGTTTCCGATTCTGTGTCTCCCTCTCTCTCTGACCCTCCCCCGTTCATGCTCTGTCTCTCTCTGTCCCAAAAATAAAAATAAAAAAAAAAGTTGAAAAAAAAAAAAAAATTTAAAAAAAAAAAAAAAAAAAAAAAAAAAAAGAATAGGATACTATTTTGTAAGATTTGTATTTTATTTTTTACTTTTTATTTTGAACTAATTTTAGACTTACAGAAAAAAACAAAGATGTGCAAAAACAGTAGAAAGAGTTCTCTTATATCCTTTACCCACTTTCCCCATTTTTAACATCTCACATAATGACAGCTCAGTTACCAAAAACCAGAAATGAATGTTGGTACGATATAGCTGGTTTTGAGAGTTCTTATAAAATAATATAAAGGCTTAATGGAGGGTCTGGCAGGTATCTTGATTTTTCTTAAAAGTTGATCTTGTCTGTAAAAGTAGAGTGTCTGGTAATCTTTAGTCAGTCTAGTTTGATATTTGAAAACATTGCTTGACAGTGATGATTGTAAAAGATTTAGAACTTTTGAACTGGAAAGTACACACATAGCTCAAGCTTCAGGCTTAGATCACGTTCTTGAAAATAATGGTTTTTATTTTTTAATTAATTAAAAAAATGTCTTGGCAACAGCACAATTTGCTATAAATCCTGACATATCCCTGTGGTAATAGGGAGGAAACATAGTGGCCCCAAGCTCTGATAGTAACATGAGCCAAGTGACTGTGTGATCAGCCATAATTACACCCACTGTCAAAACAGGGGACCTAGGCATTGATGGATATAGGTCTTTACATGCAGCAGGAAAGAACATCTATGGAAAATCAATTTCTTTGTTCTGAAAAATGACTTATTGTCATTTCTAACATTTTACTTTGGGCTGATTTCATTTTTAGAGTTCAAATTTGTTTATGGTGTGCAATAAGGATGAAAAATGCATGTGTTCTCTGGTGGTTTTGATTAAAGATAATGGCACCTTCCATTTATATACTACTTTACACTGTAAAAAACACTTACTTTCACTTACATTATTTCATTTTATTCCTCACAACAGCCCTACATGATGGTCAGGAGTTTGTGGCTTACTCTCATTTTACGACAGAGGAGATTGAAGACAAGAGAAATTATATGACTTACCTGAGATCACAAGGCAAATATTTGAACCAATGTACTTCCAAAGTCTTAGGTACTGAATCCTGGGATTCTCTAGGGACATGGAGTTGAAACAGATATTAAATAATTGTGTAATCTAGGAGAAAAACTTTAAAATTACACACACACACACACACACACACACACACACACACATACACACACATATGGGAAAAGGATCAATATGTCTATCCTTATGTAATCTAGAAGAAAAACTTAAAAATCCATACGGGAAATTGAATAGTATTTCTATCCTTATGTTATCTGGAGTAAAACTTAAAAATCCATATCTATATGTCTATATGTTCATCTATGTTCTGTCTCAAGATCTCTATTTATGTATCTCTCTATCTCTAGCTACACCTAAAATTCCTGTTCCTTAGACCAATATCTTTGGGAAGAGGAGAAAAGGGAGTTTGGGAGCCAGAGGGGAGAGAAAATAATAAAATGGTCTGTACTAGAGATCTATTCATAAGGCATGGATGGGGCAAAACTATTTTGAAATCTGTTTAGAGGTGATGATAGGTTTTTGGATTATGAGGCTTCATTCTATTTACCCAAAATTGAATTATTGGGAATAACTTTTGGCTTTTCTTGAATTATATGAATTAATTTATAACTTAATAACTTCCCAACTCAGCTTTTTGTTTTGGTTTATCATTCCCACATTGACTGTGTATTACAACCAATTTTGTAGAGTTATGGAGAATAAAAATGACATGCTTGATCAAATATATGAGTATTCCCAAAAGGAGCTCCAGAAATGACAAATACCCAACCAGAAGAGAATAAGCTCCCTACAATAAAATCAACATATTAAAAACAAAACAAAACTTTATTAATGAAGAACACCTGTGAGGACTTTCTAGCCACAGGATGGCTATGGAGTTTTATCCTTGGTGCCTTTTATAAACTCTGTTTAGAAAATCCAGGTGGCTTCAGGGATGAGATACACAGAGTATGGGCCATTCTTCCTTATGTCATATTTTGATTCATTCACCAGGGAATGACATCTGAAGTCCTTTTGTGTCTGTGAAAGCACAGTCCATTGCCTAATCTTTGATATTTGTAGGTGTTGCTCTTAGAAACTACTTAGTCTAAGAGCTGTGAAGAGAGAGGTGGGCACTGGGGAATGGTAATGTGGCTTCTCAAGGCTTAATATGGACAGTGGGTTTGTGAACCAACCAGTGTGTGGGTGCATGTCAGGAAGGAATTACAAGTCCATTCCTTAGATTTGTGTGTTCTACACAGTGTCCCACCAAATAGAGCACCCGTGCCAGTTTTACACAAAGCTTAAGGGCAGGGAGTGTTTTGAATTCTAAATGATTGTTTTTGACTGAAGTTCTTTCCTGAAAGGGGGTTATTATCTTTACTAAATGTGAGTGGCCAGTGCACAGTTTAGGCAGAGGTGTTCCCAACCCTTTTGCTTTTAAGAGTCTAGAAGTCCAATATTTGGCAAGGTGATCTGGCACACCTGAAATGAATGCCAGAGTAATAACACCAGGACTACCACTCTGGGCAAAACATGAGAACGCCAAGAGAAGGTGCTGAGTTGTGATGAAGGAGATATGTTATTTATTTTGAATGAGATATTATCTTGTGGCCATTAGACCAGAATGTTCAACCAGGATTTCCTTTGTTGTTGGTTCCAAAAATAGTTCAGTGTTCCCTAGTTTGGATAATCAATTTTAATATTATTTAATCTACTTTCAAATATACCCCCATCCACACTCTTTCCGAGGAATGTATATATTCAATATCTGAGATTTTTATGCCAAATTAAAAATTTTTTTACATTTATTTATTTTTGAGAGATAGAAAGAGACAGAGTGCACAGGGGAGAGGGGCAGAAAGAGAGGGAGACAGAGAATCTGAAGCAGGCTCTCCAGGCTCTGAGCTTTCAGCACAGAGCCCCATGAGGGGCTTGAATTCAAGAACTGGAGATCATGGCCTGAGCCGAAGTTGGACGCCCAACCGACTGAGCCACCCAGGCTCCCCTTTTATGCTAAATGTAAAAAAAATCTTTTGCTCTCGATGGAAATTCCCCAGGGGATTAACGATTCCAGCTCTACACACTGCAGGAAAGGCCTCATTGCTCATCCTGTAGCCTTAAAATTTAGCACAGTACCTGACACATAGTAGGCACTCAGTATTTGTTTGATGAGTTAAAATAATGCTAGATCTCCCTAATGACACCATAGAAATCATAAGATTTATGAGCCAAAGGACTCTTAGGCATTGAATTCAACACTGTCATTACATTGAGATTTCAAAAGGGTTTCATTTTTCAAAGAGGGGTAGAGCTAAGATTAGAATCCAGTCACCTTGCAGCCTGCCAAGTCCTCTTTCTACCATCCATTTGTCAGCAAATGGATATTCCATTTGTAAAGGCAGGGCTACTTTGATGTTCCTGAGTTTATGAGTTGGAACATTGTGGGTAGATATTGTATCTGGAAATCTACCTTATCCCTTGAACAGAGAATTTTCCAAATCATGTACCATGGGACATTAGTTCCAGGGTTTCCTAATAAGTAACCTGGAAAAAGAGATTCTCTGGTTAAATAAAAGTGGAAAATGCTGCACATGTTATCTCTCTTATGGAAACTCTTAATGCATCATTGTTATAGAAAGGGCTCCAAGAAGAATGCCTTTGAAGAAACCTACTTAATTATGTTTCCTCAAGAGTTTCTTCAAATTGAGCACTGAGCACTTTATTTGCAATTTGCATACTGACACATTCTAGAAGAGTATTCCCAGTGATGACATTTCGGGGATTGCGGTCATCTACCTTCTAAGGTTGACCAAGTCTTACCCATTTCTCTGCAGTCCTTGGGAGCAGCCTCTTTTTTATGCTGCTTTTTCTATGGTGTGACCATCTTCAGGATGTCTTGAAGTCTTTCTTTCCCTCTAATGATATTAAACTGAGATATTAAACTGAGTTAAACTCAGGCATCTGTGAGAAATGTATATTATGCTGAAGTTTCATAGGAAGGCTAGAGAGTTTTCTATAGAATAACCATTCACCCTTGTTCACTCAGCAAAACCCTGTTTATTCCCATTGTCCTTCCATAATCACAAATGCCACCCCTTTTCAATTTCAGAAATATTCAGGTTTGGACACAGTCATTCTCCCATGCTCAGCCCCACACAATAGCCACCGTGTCTCTTCAACTCAATCTCACCTTTGGCAGCTAGTTGGCAACTCACCTTCCCCTTTGATCTCCATCCACATCACCTTCAGTTCTCACTTCTCACATTGCTGTTATATTATGCGGAGTCACCCCCTAGCTACGTGAAACCCAGGGGCCAGCTCTTTCCACTAGAAATAAGGTTTTCGAAAATTCTTGCCATGGAAACTGGTTTCTCCTGAAGAACTTTCATGTTTGTTGCTAAGAACCTATGACGGAAATAATCAGAAAGTTAAAACAAACAGCTGTGTGTAAATAGGCCCTATGACAGTCCCCAGCAGAGATCCTGTGCTGTGCACATCCACAGTGTCTACTATCGGCGCTGTTCTTTCCTGTTCCGCTTATAGGTTCACCATTTAGGACCAAGTCATCTGTGGTCTACACTCTCTGGAGCTCAGGAGCAGGTCTGTTCTCTCCACAGGAGCCTCAGGATTCATCATCTGGGTTTTCTGGTCACTTGCCTCTACTTCCTCGACTTGCCATGGTACCATGTTTTGTGTTGCAGCTGGAGACTTCTCTGACTATGCTGCCTTAATTGACTCTTCCCTTCCTCTCCTATTTCACATGTAGTTATTACTACACAGCCTTACACTTAATTGCTCAACTGTATATTTTAATTTGGGGTTCTTTCATATAATATATTCTCTTCGAAAATAGAAACTGGCTTAATGATTCTTAATTGCCCGCCGTGCCTAGAATTTTGTAAGGCTCACGTGAATCAGGGAGTTTCAACCATGGAAAATACTTTAGACTTTACCTAGTTCGGCCCTTAAACATGGTCCAGCAACTTGCATCAGGTCACCTCTGTGTGGAAGCCTAATCCAGGCTGCCAGAAAATATTTTTGATTAAAAAGAGGGGAGTAGCCCACAATTAAGTCTGCAGAGGTCCAAATGACTGAAGCCTTCTTCTGGGTTTCACTGACCAGTGACTGTCTACCTCTTACTGTCTCCTCAGTATTTTTCATAGTTGACAGTATGGAGGTGATTTTTATGAACTCTACAAGCTTGTGGTGAGGCTTACCTGAGGCAGCGTATATGTCATGTGTTACTCAGAATTTGGACATATCAGCCACTTAGTACATTATAGTTCATATCCATTGCTTTATTGCCGGTGTTTAATTCTTTTGTGTCCAGGCTGCTTCAAGGACTGGAACAGGTTGCCTGAGTTTGGGCAGCATATTATGACTCAACCTCATAACATCTGCTCTGAGCCATCTCAGAGGTGGGTTGGGAGTGTGGGATTGCCATGGTGACAAGGATTCTTCCAGCCCCGCCTGCAGCAAGGGAGCTTGCTCTTTTTCTGAACCCATTGATTTTGATGACACTTGGCAAAAGTATCCTCAGGTATTTACAGCCTTGGTCTTTGTACTGCGTGACTCTGCTGGCCATTGTTTCCGGGCTTTCAAGGATCAGAGCGACAACTTCAGCTCCCCAGGGGCTGGCTAAAGAACATATGTATATCCACCTGTTTAATTCATAGAGGAAATGGTCTGCAGTTCACCATGTCAGGAAATCATATTTCTGACAAATGTAGGGTTTTTTTTCTGAGGTTTTTAGGGGATTGCACCTTTTCCCTCATGGGGAGAGTTGATGGAGCACTTGTCGGGTCAGCTGTCACTGCTGCTCTGGGAGATGGCTGACTACTGACAGCCTGGAGGCAGTTAGGTGGCTGCGGATCGCTGTGTGTCTCCTCAGGCGGACCACTTGTCATGGGGCTAAGCCAGGGTCGAGAGATGCTGCAGTTTCTTGGCACACTGCTGCTGACAGGGGATCATGCAAGCCACACTGCCACCGCAGTGTGCCATTGCCCTTACAAAGGTCTGGGGGGACCAGGAGGGTTTCTCTCCTAATGAGGGCTTGCTTAGCCGGCAGAGGTGCTGGCAATAACCTTCTGCGGGTGAAGTCACTCTTCTTGGGAATGGCAAGCAGTTTTAAAAGTGCCACCATCGCCATCCTTGGTCACTTCACCTATTGGCCTGGCAGGTATTTATTCAAACACTTGTCCATTAGTGCAGGATTTGTTTTCCTCTTCAATTTCGTCCTCTCCACATTAGTTTGTTATAACAAGATATCATTGTTTCTTTGATAGTCCATATATAATTTATTTTCAAAAGCTTATGAGAATTCTGTAAGTACCCCTTCTATTTTCATTGTCCCTCTGCTGCATCCTCAAGGCTTATGTGGGAACACAGTTGAGCTCAGATTGGGATGAGGATCTCCCTTTCTGCTTTGAGCCAGCCTGGCACGGGAGTGAGGGAGCCTGGTGTTCATGGCACTTTGGCTACTTTCCTTACTAGGTGTCTGAGTATAATGTTTAGTAAACTACTTGGGGTTCCCCAAACCTATTTTTCTTCTAGGCCTTTATTCACACCATTTTGTGTGCCAACACACGCAGTGTGTTCACACAGTGTGTTCTATACCACATTCGTACTTCCCTTGCCACCTCCCTCAGCCACTCATCTCAGCTTATGTGCCGTCTCCTCCAGGAAGCCCTCTCTGGTTCCCTCCATTTGATAGGCTCTCTCCCAGATATGCCCCCTTTGTGGGGCTTATGCAACCCTAGTTGTGCATAAATGGACTACAGTGTCTATACTGCAGAAGGACATCCACTGTGTTATGAGCACTTCATCACTTACATGTTTTTCTACGTCAGATTTTTTTTAACCTTTTTTTTAAATATGAAATTTATTGTCAAATTGGTTTCCATACAACACTCTGTGCTCATCCCAACAGGTGCCCTCCTCAATACCTCTCACCCACCCTCCCCTCCCTCCCACCACCCATCAACCCTCAGTTTGTTCTCAGTTTTTAAGAGTCTCTTATGTTTTGGCTCCCTCCCTCTCTAACCTCTTTTTTTTTTCCTTCCTCTCCCCCATGGTCTTCTGTTAAGTTTCTCAGGATCCACATAAGAGTGAAAACATACAGTATCTGTCTTTCTCTGTTTGACTTATTTCACTTAGCATAACACTCTCCAGTTCCATCCACGTTGTTACAAAAGGCCACATTTCATTATTTCTCATTGCCATTTCTACATCAGATTTTAATAACTTCATTGTATACCACAGGACAAATGCACCACGATTTGACTTAAAGGGTCACCTATGGTTGGGTATTTAGGATGTTCCTTTTTTTGGCTGTTATAAATAATGCTGACGTGAATATTGTACAAGCAAATCTTTACGCTTTCCTTAGGGTGAATTGTTAGAAGAGTAATCGCTGCTGTCAGTTTGTGTTTTGTGCGTTTTTACCTCCCACAGAATTCTTGGGATTAAAGAGTTCACCACAGAGTGGGGGAAGAGATGAGGTGGGGAAAGCGCCTGCATCTGTCTGCATTTATTCCAGTTTGATCACGGCTATATCATAAATAATATGGTATCAGTATATAGCATGTGTTTATTCAATAAGACATGGTGAAGGTGAGCATATGTGTTCTGGGATATAGGAAGATGCAGAAAATATACTCTAAGACTTTTTCAGCATACAATGTGAACAGTATGAATTCAGAAATGGCGTGATCATGGAAAAAGTCATAAGGGAAGAGTAGTTCAAGTGCTTGGTAATCAATCTTGGATGTCTTTTCTGTCCAGGGTGGTTCTGGTAGGGGATCTTTCTTTCTTTCTTTCTTTCTTTCTTTCTTTCTTTCTTTCTTTCTTTCTTTCTTTCTTTCTTTCTTTCTTTCTTTCTTTCTTCCTTTCTTTCTTTCTTTCTTTCTTTCTTTCTTTCTTTCTTTCTTAATATATGAAATTTATTGTCAAATTAGTTTCCATGCAACACCCAGTGCTCATCCCAAAAGGTGCCCTCTTCAATACCCATCACCTACCCTCCTCTCCCTCCCATCCTCCATCAACTCTCAGTTTGTTCTCAGTTTTTAAGAGTCTCTTATGCTTTGGCTCTCTCTGGTAGGGGAGCTTTCTAGATAAGATGGTATTTGAAAGGAGACCCAAAGCATTGGTGTGATTTGTGTACTGGAGATGAGAAATAGGAGCTGGAGAATTCAAAGTGCAAAGAATTGTAAAAGGAAAGCTTAGAAACAGAAAAGCAATGGATATTTTTCCAGAATAGTGAGAGTTTGCAGTTGCCACATGAATAAGAAACATTCACGCTTATTTTTTTCACACCTGTCATTTGCACACCACCTTTATGCTTCTTGCTGTAACTGCGTGCTTTCATTCATGTAGTATATATATTGAATCTAATAAGTCCTGCTAATTCAATAAATGCATGTTAAAATCCATTTCAAAACCTGGGCCAAGTAATGAGGAACCATAGAAAATGCTGAGTGAGGTCTTCATATTAAGCTACATTATTGGGCATTTTGCTTCAAAGTCTGATTTTGATGTATTTTCCATAGTTAAGAAAGGAGAGCTTCTTGTGCTTATATATGTATGTGAGTGTGTGTGTGTGTGTGTGTGTGTGTGTGTGTGTGTGTGTTTATATGACTTATTTTCAGAGGGTCTGGGCTGGTTGTGGAAGTAATAAATAGTTTACTGTGGATTGGTAAATGGTCACTCATCCATCCATCCCTAGTGCCCCTCCACTAGCCAGCCCGTCTGCCATGACTTACCAGACCCCTCCACAATCCAGCAATGTGATGGGTACCCAGGCCACACCAGTAGTGGTGTATGTGTGTGTGTATGTGTGCATATACACTCCTGGGCATTTGTGTATGTAGGTAAGCTGGGTTGTATGTGAGCATGTTAGCTTATTTTTGAGAGGACTGTGAAATGGAAACAAGAAGTGACATGACAAATCTCATTGGTAAGGAAGCATCCTGAGGTAGCAGACCCAGGTTTTGAAGGGAGGGAATTGCTGTGGATGCTCTTGGCAGTACTGTGTCCGCCTTATTGGTGTCCTTAATGATAGGCATGCCATTGGACTTTCTGTAAACACAGCAGATTCCTATAAAATCAAGAATTTGTTCTTTAAGGAATGTTAATTATACAAACTAGGATATGAAAGCCAGAAGCCACAGAATAGGAAACGCATACAAAACTTATGATCTGCATGCCTTGAAGCGTGTCATTTCTTAGACCTAGACGGCAAATCACAGAAATAAACTTGTGCAATTTTGATATTACTCCCAACTCTCTGCTTTTTTTGCTCTTCATCTCTTCAGCTATGCATTAAATGAGTGTGAATTCTCAGCCTTAGCTTTCTCATAGGGAAATGGGTTAATAGTCTCACCTCACAGATTTCCTGTAAAGATTCACTGAGGTAATAGCCAATGCAATGCAGGTCATATAAAATGGATATCCCCAACTTCTCCAAAAAAGAAAAATGAGAGTAACAAACAAAACTACGCAAACCCCACAACATCAGCATAAGTAGAAGGCAGAGAAGACCCAAACTTACAATCACATTAAGTAGAAAAGTAAACACCAAATTCGGTGAGGTGTCTCTAGCACTCCCTGAGGTTAGGAAATATAAGCTGGGCTAAGGGGTGGGGGGAAAGGGGTGCTTTCTAGGAAAGAGGGGACCAGAGAGCTAGCAGCAGACCTAAAACTGACCTCAACCCACCATAAGAAGGAAAAAAAAATCACTTCATGTATGAAAATACTGAAAAAATGCACTTGACTTCCGAGCTTTCTCTTCTGGAAAGAGACTTAAAAATCTCTGATTTGAGCAGACAGCCTGGAGAGGCAATGCTGCATGGAGAGAAAAAAGTATGTGAGTATTTTTATTTGGGTTACATTAATTTTATGAATTAACTGAAGGAGAACTTCTATTTTTATAATGTTGATTCTTCCAGCAAAGAGCCTATGCTCAGGTAGTCCTTTGTGTCTGTCATTAGTGTTTTGATATTTTCCTTGTAGAAGTTTTATACATTTCTTATTAAAATTATTCTTAAATATTTCATCCTTTTGTTGCTATAGTAAATTGCATTTTCTCACTTTGTATCTTCTAATTAAATATTATATGTGCAATTGAAGACTATTGATTTATGCTAATTTTATAGCTTGCTACTTTATTGAATCCTTTTATCCTTTGAGTTAATTTTACCATTGATTCTTTAGGGTTTTCCAAGTACACAATAATATAATCCCCACAAAAAATATTGCTTTACTTCTTTTTATTCATTTTTATCCAAATAATCAATTTCTCTTATCTAAATACATTGAGTGTTACATTATTGATAAATAGTGGTTTGGACAAGGAGAAATCTTGCCTATGTCTTTAGATCACTCCATTAAAAAAGATGCTAGCTTTAGGACTAAGGTAAACATATTTTAAGAGTGTACCCATCAATTCCCATTTTCTTACATATATTTTTTTTAAAAATAGGAATGCATGTATAATTTTGTTAAATGATGCATTGCCTAAGTGGATTCCTAATATTGAACCAACCTTGCTGTCCTTGGATAAGTCCCACTTGGCCACCATGTATTATTTTCTTGATATGGTATTGGATTTTGTTCAGTAATATTTTATTTAAAATATCTGCATTAACATTTAAACATGTTTTATATTCTGTACTAATTTAACTAGGCTTTAGTAGGTTTAGTTATCAATGCTATATTCTGTAACAATTTGTAGGGCAACTTGGTCTTTGATGGCTGAAATAATTCCCCTGTGAAACCTTATAGGCCTGGCATGGTGTGGTTCAATGATTACTTTCTCTGTTTATTCTAGGAAAATTGATCCATTTAAGATTTCTATTTTTAATGAGGTCAATATTGATAAACTGTATTTCTCTAGAAATTTTCCATTTCATTTGGATTTTCATATTTATTTGCATAGACATTTGTCAAGTAGTTTCTTGTGTGTGTGTGTGTTTTTTAAAGTTTTTATTTAAATTACAGTTATCATACAGTGTAACATTAGTTTCAGGTGTACAATATAGTGATTCAACACTTCCATACAACAGCTGGTGCTCATCACAACAAGTGTCCTCCTTATAAAATCCCTTCTGATTAATTATTTCTTCCTTGTCATTACTTATTTTGCATATCATAGCTTTAAAGTTCTACATAAACAACTATATAAAGAATTCTTTTTAAAAAATGAAGGTAAAAGGTAAGAAAATCAATATAAATTTTTGAAGAAGCATGAACAGACAATTCACAAAAAATATATAGATAGAAAAATGACCTTTGGGCATATAAAATTTGTTCACCTTTACTCATGGTGGCATGAGTGAAAACTATACTGAGATATGATTTCTCATCTATGAGATTAGCATATGTTAAGAAATTCTAACAACACTTTGTCAGTGAAATGGGGGAAACAGGCATCCCTACATATTGCTCATTGGAATAAATATTGAAGTTGACTGATACGAAGTAGAATTTGGAAATATCTATTGAAATTATATACACTTAAAAAAATTTTTTTAATGTTTATTTTTGAAGGAAAGAGAGACAGAGCATGAGTGGGGGAGGAGCAGAGAGAGAAGGAGACACAGAATCCGAAACAGGCTCCAGGTTCTGAGCTGTCAGAGCAGAGCCCCACACGGGGCTCGAACCCACAAACTGTGAGATCATTACCCGAACCAAAGTTGGTCGCCCAACCAACTGAGCCATCCAGGCACCCCGAAATTATATACACTTTTATACTTTGATTTGGCCTTCCCACTTACATATTTACCCAGAAAATGCACCTCCCACAGTACAAAAAGATTCAGAAGCAAGGCTACTTATTGTGCCATTGTGATTACGAATCATTGGTATCTAAATGTCCATCTATAGGAGAGGTGTTTGGTGGAAAGTATTGAATAAACTATGATACATTCACACATTGAAGTGACATAGGCCCATTTCCAGGATGTATTGTTAAATTAAATATACAAACCATGAAAATGTTACTATACTATCCTACCTTTTGTGTAAGAGACATTAAGAAACACAAAAGAAAATCCAGAGATTAAGGTTAATTACCTCTGCCATGTAAGTGGGAATTGAGTGGAAAAGACAGAAGGAATTGGGAATGGTGGTGGTAGAAAGTGACCCTTTTGTGAATATACCATTTTTACAGACCTTATTTTTAGAACTATGTTAATGTTTCATATATTCAAAAATAAATTAAAAAATAATAGAAAATAAATAAAGCCTGTAATGATAAGGAGGAGGTGGAGTTAAAGCAAAATCAAATAGAAATAAATTAACTGTATTTAAAATGAATACATACAGTCACAGTAAAGTGAGGTGAGGGAAGAGAACTAACTCAAGTAACTTGTAAACAGAACATTTAAGTCATACACTTTCCATCAAAAGACAGTGGGTGATGGGCATTAAGGAGGGCATTTGTTGGGATGAGCACTGGGTGTTGTATGGAAACTTATTTCACAATAAATTATATTTTTAAAAAAGACAGAAAAACAAACCAAAACATTTGAAAGAAATACAGACCTCTAATTGTCTCATAAAAAGTGTTCTTTGCAGAAGCATGGGTTAGCAATCCTGAAACAACTTGTTATTCATTATTCTATAAGCCAGGTTTTACACTGTTGAAGCAGTGAATTTCAGATCTGGAAAGGAGAAATCATGAAATGGACACTGTCATTTTGGTTTAAAATCGGTGATATCAGTATGAAATCATGGCCTTCAGTATGTGATAGATGATTACATAGATAGATAGATAGATAGATAGATAGAGATAAAGAATTCCAACATATAAAGAGCTTGAAAGTCTTCACTTATATATTTACAACTAAGGGAAAGCTGGAAAACTAAAAATTAATTTTCTTGGACCCTTCATAGAACCAAAGCCTCAGAATAAAGTGGCATCCTAACATCTGGAGAGACAGGTGCATCTACAGGAATACAGCACCTGAGATTTGTGTGCATTGAGTAGAAACTGCTGGAACCATAAATAAAAAGAACACATAAATAGCAATTTTGTCAAACGGATAGAGGTAGAATGTGGGATAGTTTGACAATGAGCAACTTAAGGGGCTACAGTCTTCGGGAACGGGACCACTCTTTGATGGGCTTCCCTTCAGGAACCCTATCAGGTTGTCATGGTGAAAATGACAGAAAGATCCCCTCTTGGCAGTGGCAGGGGGAGGCAATTGTGAAATATGCTAAGTCTCCTCTATCATCAAGATCTACTCTCCCTGAAAAAGGACTTTACCAGAACTCAAGCCTAAAACTTTATCCCAGCTTGGGGAAAGGAAGTCCTCCTTACTCCAGCCACTCTCAGCTAAGCGAGGATAGAGTTATGTCAGAAGAGTAGATAGATTAGGAATGCTGCAGCCAGGGAAGAAAATAGGGGCCCGAGGGAGGGGGGGAAAGGTATAACATTATAGAAACACTGTGAAAGTCACAGCCCTAAGACATAAGACCACTAAAAGACTGAGATTTAATTATAAGATTATAGAATATCCCTCTTCCCCTGGACCTTACCACCACACCAAAGGGCTCCATTATAATAACAGTAGATTATAGCTCAAAGAGCAGCAAAACACAGGCTGTCTCCAAGGAGTAATATACATGGAAGCCCAGAGTCAAGAGTGAAGACAAAAACAATGACAGTAGAAGAATTTGAAGTCTTTCATATTTATACTTATCACCAAAATTAAACACAGCTTAACTCCTCTTCAGATTAATGTAAATCGACGTAATAAAATTCTGTTTGCCTCAATTCTTTTTACCTAGTATGGTATGTCAAACTTTCAACAAAACCTACAAGGAATACCAAAAAACAAGAGAAAACATAGTCTGAAAAGGCAAAGTAATTATTAGAAACAGACTCAGATGTGACACAGATGTTGGAATTATCATACAGAGAATTTAACATAATAATGATTAAAATGTTAAGGGCTCTAGGAGAAAAAGTAACAACATTAAGAACAGATGGGTAATATAAGAAGGAGTCAAAAGGAAGTATTTGAAATAAGTAAAAATCCCTGCAACAGAAATGAAGAATGAGCCTTTGATGGATCCATTAATAAGCCAGACACAGTGAAGAAAGAATCAGTTAGCTTGAAGATAGGTCAATAGAAAATACCCAAAATGAAATGAAAAGAGAAAGAAAGAATGAAAAAGACAAAACAGAACATTCAAGAACTGTGGGACAATTTCAAAAGCTATAACATGCATGTAATTGGCAAAAACAGAAGAAAGAAAAAATGGAGCTGTTTAGGATGCTCAAGAATAAACACCCCAAACAGCCAACAACAAAAACACCTAAGCATTTCTTATTGAAACTGCAGAAAACCACAGATAAAGAGAAAATTTTGCTAAAATCCTTAGGGACAATTATTTTTAATTATTTAGGATCCTAGGATGGAATGCAGATGGTGACAAAATAATCTAACAGTATTGACATGTGTGAAATGACTACTGAAGGGTGTGGGCAGAAAAGGCACAGACTTAAGTAACTTTGCAAATGACTGGAAAGTGTGACTCTAGGCAAAAAGAACTATGCATAAGCAACTGCCAGTACTGAGATTGTTTTCCACATGGAGGGGATTAACAGTTCTGAAACTACTCTACATGTATACCAGAACTGAATGATTAGGTAAATAGATGGTGGATGGTGGGAGCTATTGGAGTGGAAAGGGAGGAGGCTAGAATGATCGATGTGGTAACAGGATAGACTTGGACACATCAGTATGAACTCATGTTTTGTTTAATGTATACCTGGTTGGATATGTATAGAAATATTTATAGATGTATGTATCTTCATGGGTTACTAGATACACATGTATTTCCTAGTTCTGTCGGCTGAGAGGTCCTAGAAGCAAGGTCATTGAGCACACCTAGTACCCAGGCCTTAATTTCTAATATCTTTCTCTAATAAAAGGCACCAGTGCTCCTTAGAGAAATGATGAATGATAAGACATATGACTGGGGGATAGGTGCTACTGGTTGGCTCAGCTGGTTAAGCATCTGACTCTTGATTTTAGCTCAGGTCATGATCTCATGGTTCATGAGATCAAGCCCTGCATCAGGCTCTGTGTTGATAGCGCTGAGTCTGCTTGGGATTCTCTCTCTCTCCATCTCTCTCTGCCCCTCCCCAACTTGTGTGTACATTCTCTCTCTCTCTCCCTTTCTCTTTCTCTCTCTGTCTCAAAATAAGTAAATAAACTAAAAAAAAAAAAAGCCTGGAGGATAATGAACCTGAGTGTCTTGCAGTGCCGGAAAATGAGCAAGTGCTGAACAGCCTTGTTTACAAACACACACACAAAGACATATGTATGTCAAAGGGATACAAAGGTACCTAAAAGGGCTCACAGTGGCCAAAGCTACTGCAATTTGAGCAAAAAAAAATGTGATTCTTGATGGTATATACTTTTGATATGAGGTAATTAGAATTATATTTTGTCTTCTCTGGAGCCCATAACCTCTGTCTAACCATGAGAAAAGTGTCATCCAACCTCAGTGAAAAATATTCTGTTAACCTACCTGAGGAGCACTTCCAAAACTGTCTAGTTGATCAAAAACAGGGAACATCTCAGAAACTGT
Organism: Neofelis nebulosa; assembly: GCF_028018385.1. Taxonomy (NCBI): domain Eukaryota; kingdom Metazoa; phylum Chordata; class Mammalia; order Carnivora; family Felidae; genus Neofelis; species Neofelis nebulosa. Next base: position 93,466,301 of record NC_080783.1, on the reverse strand, counting down.
CACAGCCAACATGAACTTAAGGATATGTAGTAACTAAATGTAATGTGGTACCTTGGATGGGATCCTGGATCAGGGAAAGTCATTACATAAAAAATAAGGAAATCTGGAAAAAGTGTGGAATTTACTTAACAGTAAGGTCTCAACATTGGCTCATTAAATTGTGGATGAATGTACCATAGCAGTGTAAGATGTCAATACTAGAAATAGAATTTGGAATATATGGGAACTCTCTGTACTATATTCACAACTTTTCTGTAAATCTAAGACTCTGCCAAATAAAGGTTCATTTAAGAATTGGAAAAAGCTTAGGGCACCTGGGTGACTCAGTTCATTAAGCACCCGACTTCAGCTCAGGTCATGATCTCACTGTGAGTTTGATCCCTGCATCAGGCTCCGTGTGACAGCTCAGAGCCTGCGGCCTGCTTCGGATTCTGTGTCTCCCTCTCTCTCTGCTCCTCCCCTGCTTGTGTTCTGTCTCTCTGTTTCTGTCTCTCTCTCTCTCTCTCAAAAATAAGTAAACATTAAAAAAATTTAAAAATACTGGAAAAAGCCAAACACTGAATATAAATAAATGTACATATATATGTAGATATATACTTGTATGTATGTGTCAGTAAACATCTATTTTCCACCTTTTTCCTGAAAGGGTCCAAAAGCAGTGATATTTCAGCAACAATCAATACTCCTAGAGCCTAGATCTTGGTTTCTAAATGTCATTCTCCACTAAAATGGCCATGGTCACCTTGGAAAAAGCTGATTTCAGGACTGGATTAAGGACAAGGATGAGACTGGAACATCTTGTGCCAAAAAGTAAGAACACACTCAATGAGTAGTAAGGATATAGCAAAAGAGTGCAGGAGCCACTTTGAAAGGGTTTCTACTAGCCAAGTCTTGGACAATTGGAAGTTCAAGTAAGTTATGTTTAAGTTTAAAATATGTTGGATAAAGTATAAAGTCTGCTTTGATAAAAGTGAATGGATGAATGAATGAGTAAAGGGGAGAAGGGAAAGCTCTTTCTTGCAGAAGAAAGCTAGAAATAATGAATAAACAATGAAAGATAAAATTAGGCAATAGCTATTTACAACTATCATAATAATTATTGAGTCAGGCAAGAATCATCAAGGGATGTTGAAACTGTGGGTGAAAAGAAAGTCTCATGAAGAACATATATGCATAATTGAAAAACATATGCCCACAGGATATTTTTTTAAGTTTATTTATTTTGAGAGAGAGAGAGAGACAGAGAGAGAGAATTGTGAGCAGGGTTCACACTCAGCAAGGAGCCCTATGCAGAGCTCTATCTCATGATCTCATGACCTGAGATCATGACCTGAGCTGAAATCAAGAGTTGGACGCTTAACCAACTGAGCCACCCAGGCACCCCGACACAAGATATGTTTTAACAACAGAGAGTAAAATGGTAACTTTACAGATGAAAAGAATGAGGGGGTGTCACTTTCCACAATCAAATATCAGCAGTAATGAGGCTAATAGACAGCATGTGCCTCCTTTATCCTAAGGAGAACTCAGTTTCACTTTTGTGATATCCTGGCCTGCCAAAGGTACATACCCTGACTCTGGTCATGAGGAAATATCTAATATAACCTGGAAGAAATTTTGGACAAACACAAATTAGGGGGATTATGCAAAATACCTTCAAAAATGTTAGTTGTGACATAGACTGAAGAACTCTTTCAGATTAAAGGAGAAAAAGTTAAAACAACTGCATGCAAAATACGGCATGATTTAGGATTTGCATCATTGGTGTAATTAGCAAAATCTTAAAAAGATTTGGAAATTATATGATGATATTATTTTTAATGTTAAGATACATTGTTTATGAAACCCAGAAGAGAGAAAGGAAGGAAGGGGATGGGAAGGACAGAGAAAGAGAGAGAGAGAGAGAGAGAGAGAGAGAGAGAGAGAGAGAGAGAGAGAGAGAGAAATAATCCAGTTTAGTATATAGTAAAATATAATATTCAGGCAATCTTGTTGAATGCATGCAGGAATATTTTGCTTTATTCTTGTAACTTTTATGAAAGTGTGTGTGTCTTTGTACATTCAAGCAGTTATAACAGAATACTATAGACAATAGATAGGCTAGAAAGTCCAAGATCAAGGCTCCAGCAGATTCAGGGTCTGGTAGAGGCCAACTTCGTGGTTTACAGTTGACTTCTCTCTGTGTTCTCAGACGGCAGAAGGGGCAAGAGAGTTCTGGGGTCTCTTTATAAGGGTGATAATCCCATTCATGAGGGTCTCCCCCCTCATGACCTAGTCATTTCCCAAAGATTCCACCTTCAAACACCATCATATTAGGGATTAGGTTTTAACACATGAATTTGGGGAGGATAATGCATAGCAATATGAAATTGTGTAAAAACTGAAAAATAAGTTGAAATAAAGACTAATCCAAATGTATGCTCATTAAAAGCATTCAGCAGAAGAAATAGGGACTAGACTGTAGAGAGAGAAGTTTGGACATTATGAAATGGGGAGTAGGAGATGTCAAGGTAAGTCATAAGTTTTGGAAAGATGAACTGGGAACATATAGACTACAGTTGGCAATTCAAAAATTCTGTAGTCACAAGGGGCAGAGAAACCTTTGTTCTTGGATTTGGGGTGCTTGGGAATATCACTGAAACAACCTCAACATTCTCTTCCATAACCTTAGGGCATCGGCATTTGTTCAGAACATTTAGTACACATTGTTTGTGAAAGATGAAAATGTGTGATTCTTTTCAGTGTAAGAAATGTCCATTATATCAGTGAGAGTAAGACTGGGTCTACATGGTCATTGATAGCCGTTTGAATCCTGTATCAATCAAATGACCTGAGCCATTTCCTATGTAACACATATTCATGCACACATGTATACACATATATGGTGTGTGTGTGTGTGCACGTGCACACATCCACAGAGAGTGTGTGTGTTAGTTCAGTTTTTATTTCCAAGAAGTAGCTGCACATACTTCATGCCTCTGTTTCTACTCCATCTTTCTGCTTGTCAGCTCTTCAATTATTTAGTTCCTACTTTTCATTATTTCTTTACCAAAGGGGAAAAAAGAAAAGTGGAAATACTAATGAATCTATATAGTCATTTATCAGAAATTCTTGAGAGGTGTGATGGGTTCAGAAATCAATAGGATGAGTGAATTCCTCTTGTCCTCATTTGTTTTCTTCCTTCTGGGATTCCTCTCTCCACTGCCTGCCTCTCTCCCCCACTTGCAAAAGGAGAATTTGAGAAGTGGCATTTTCCCTTTATAATCATTTCAGTGGTGTAACCTGTAACATCATTACTGAACCTCGGACAGGTAGACCAGGACACTTAGAGAGGAATGAGTTATGTTTAACTAAAATCTGCTTACTGAGAATAAATGGAAAAATGCTTAACTAGGGTTCACATCTCCTCTGCCATTCTTTCCAAGCTCTTAGAAGCTGCACTTTCAAAATAATTCTGCCGCTACTTTCAACCACTTAACCTTCTGAGAAAAAGGGACTCGGGATTTTAGCTGCTGTTTTCAACCATCTGAGTGAGGACCAGATAATGCCCCCCTTCCCCTCCCCAGCATGCATACTCTTTGTGTGTTAAAGATGTGTTTAGAAGAAGGCTGGGGATAGGGGTTCTATATGTATAAATTGGAATTTGTTCTCTGATTAACTCCTGATTTCTGCAGATTCTCCTTAAATGGTTGTACCCTCAGCACTAAACCTTTCCTCTACAATATATTGGTAAGTGAGCAGTTATACATGAAAAATCCTTTGGAAGGGATTTTCTTTTGTTTTCTAGACTAAAATTTTAAATTATCTTACTATTAATTTTTTGCCCTTACTATTTGAGTTTTAGGATACCTTTGGGAGAATATCATCATGGTTTCATGGAAGATCTTTGAGTATAAGAATTTCCTGGATTTGCATTATGTATTTGAAATTAACAATCAAAAGAATGGATGTCATTAGAGTTCCTCACCATTCTAATAGGGGGCAGAGCTGAGTTACACAGCTTCACCACTGTAGTCCTGTGTGGTCTATGGTGTAATTGGATAAATAATGGCTATGCCGTCCCATTCTGCAAGTGAATTGTATTATATAAAGTTTTATGTGTAGCTCTTCACTGGCAATAGTGAATATGTTTTAAGAACAATGCTTTTTTTTCAGGTTTTCATTTTCATTTTCCTTGCTTTTGTAGAAAGTATATTAAAAGAGAATAGGATATTCATAGTCTTTTTAAGACTATGCAATATACAAGCTAATGGACATTATAAATACTTAAAAAATAAGGGTATATATAACATCAAAAATAAAACATCCTGTTCTGAAAGCCCCTTCCTCATTCACCCATTCCCTCTAGTCTCAATAATCAACAAGGCTTAACTTGTTAACATTATTAACTTGAAGTTTCAAAATGTTTTTCATATATACGTATATATATATTTACATTTGTTGTGCATTGAAATACAGACATATCAGCTTATTCCTTTTAGTTGATCTCCAAGGGTCTTATGTACTTGCTTTTAGCAGAGATCATCTTGAAAAGATAGTGAAAGCTAATTCTAATACTCATTCCATGTAGTAGATAAAAAAAAAATCATCTTGTGATGAATATCCTAAAATAATGTTGAGAATAAACATAGCATATTGTATCTTTGCTTTTGATAAGTGAGGATAATTTATTTCTCAATCTCAGATTTTTAAAAATGGTTCTTTATTTTCTGCTTAACTAAGGGAAATATGCAAATATGATACTCTTGCATTATACTTTTGAACTTTATGTGGAAATTGATTTTCATGGAGAAAATGAAATGCATGAAGGTAGTATAAAATATTTTCCAGATATCAGGTGGCTAGAATGATTAATGAGAAAGGAATGCTGGTGGCCAAATATTTCTAGAGAGACACAGCTGAGATATGGGAAGAAATAGCCTCAGACTCTGACTAGACTATGGCAGAATCTTCACATAATTATTCCTTTTCATTCTTCAAGGAGCATTGGAAACTTGAATATCTTTCAGTCTTTAATGATTTTCCCTTTACTCAAATTCTTACATCTGTACCACTGCATTCTCCCTTAGATATTTCATATGTATATGTGTAAGATCTCCCCCTATTGGAATAGTGAGGGGACCTAATGTCATCCATTCTTCTGGCTGTTAATTTCAAATAGATAGTGCAAATCCAGGACATCAAATTCCTCTACTCAAATTTTATATCTGTATCTATATCTATATCTATATCTATATCTATATCTAATCTATATCTATATCTATATATAAATATATCTATATATAGATAGATATAGATATAGAGATAATATAAATAATACAAATATAATATATAATATATATACACATATATATAATTATATATATGTGTATATATATATATATATATATATATATATATATATATAGTATTTCTCTGTGATGGCTGAAAATTATTCAAGGTCATGGAAGTGCCTTTTTCTTTTTTGTATATTCCTATATACCATAGTCATTCTCACCCCAATTTGGGTGTGATATGGAAGCTCTTTATAAGTGCTTGTTCAATTAGGAAGAGAACTAAATCATTAGTTTCAATTTAAATCTCCACTAAGTCTACCTTATTGTGGCATGTTTATACATAAAATGTATGTAAATGCTTTAAATTGAGTGTTCAAGTTGTTTTAGATTTCTCTTCACATTTTTATTTATTTCTTGGTTTATTAGGAACCGATTTTTAAAATGAGTTTATCCTGTTTATTATTTTTAATAAATATTTATTTTTGAGAGAGAGAAACAGAGAGACAGAGTACGAGCAGCTCAGGGGCAGAGAGAGAGGGAGACACAGAATCTGAGGTAGGCTCCAGGCTCTGAGCTGTTAGTACAGAGTCCGTCACAGGGCTCGAACTCAGGAACCTTGAGGTCATGACCTGAACCAAAGTTGGACGCCTAACTGACTGAGCCACTCAGGTGCTTTATCCTATTTATGTTTAAAATAAATTTTTATAAAGCATAATATACACATAGAAACCAGTAAAATCATAATGTTTCCTGAATGAATTTGTAAAATGTAATCTTACATGTACCCAGTATACATATAAGGAAATAGCACATTCCTAAGTCCCCCAAATTTCTCCTTATGTCCCATCCCATGGATACACACTGTTCAAGGTAATTATTTTGACTTGTACTACCATAGTCTAATTTTGCCTGTTTTTTTGGAATTTATGTAGAAATAACCTATTTTCTATTAACATTATGTTTCTAATATTAATTCATATTGAATATTATTGGTAAATATTCATTTAGTTCATTCTCTTTCATTACAAAATAGCAGTCCATTGTTTGACTACAATAGATTTATTTATTAATTGTAATTTGATAGTCACTTCTCTGTGTGTCTTTTTTGCATTTAAAACTCAGGGCAGACTTCTGTCATATGATGCACATGCAGTCACTTTTAGTACAAGTGGCTCTGCACTTCCCCAAAATGGCTGCACCAGCGAGGAGCCTAGTGTCAGTGGAAGAGAGCCCTGGGTGCTCCCTACCCTCGTCAATGCGGGTGCTGTTGCTTTTTTCCATTTAGGCACTCAGGTGGGAAAGTAGCAGCATCTCCTTTGTGGTTTAATCTGCATTCCTCTCATGAATAAAGGGATTGAGCCCTTTCATATCCTTGTCAGCCATTTGTACACCTATTCTGTGAAGTTCCTAAACACTTTGCCCATTTTTCTGATGGTCTGTCTGTTGTTTTGCTGATCTCCAAGAGTACTTGATCCTCAATATATTTTGGACATGGCTTGTTTCCCACGATCTTTTCCCTACTGTGTATTGTGCAGTTTCACTTGTTTCACTTCTGTAACACTGTCTTTTGAAGAAAAGAGATTTTAAATTTCTATGGAACTAATTTATTATAATTTTCTTATAAGGATTCTGTTTTTTTTGAGTGAGCTCATGGATGATTTTGTTTTTATCATTTTCCTTGGGTTTTGTGGTAGGCTGCAAAATGGTTCCCCCAAAGATATCTGCATTAAATCCCTGGAACCTGTGAATGTTACTTCATTTGGGAAAAAAAAAAGTGTTTTCAGGTGTGACTAATTTAAAGATCTTGAGATGAGGAGATAATCCTGGATTATATCAGGTGGGCCCTAAATGCCGTCACAACTATCCTTATGAAGAAAGACACTCAGAGGAGAAAATACAGAGGCAAAGGTTTTGCAAAAAGACAGAAGCAGATTAAGGGTTATGTGACCACAAGGTAAGAAATGGCAAATGCTACCAGTAGCTGGAAGAAGCAAGTAACCATTTCCCCCCTGGAGCCTCTGTAGAGAACAAAGCCCTGTTGACACCTTCACTTTGGACATCTGGTCTTCAGATCCGTGAGAGAAAAGTTTCTGTTGTGTTAAGCAACAAGTTTATAGTAATTTGTTACAGCAGCCCTGGGAAATTAATACAGGTTTCATAGGGTTTCTTGTTTATGGTTCCTTGAATTAAGCCCAGATTCACATCAGGAATTGGCAAATACTCTAGAGACAGAGAGATTGTAGAGTGTAGTCAAGTCTCCGTGATTCTGTCTTTCTGGAAACTTAACCTCAAGATTCCTATTTGACTCAGCAGTTCTCCTATGGTAATAGATAGACGATTGATTGATAAATTGATAAATAGAGTGTTTAATTGGCTTTTTGTTTGTTCTCAGTGGGATTATTGGTGTGTGTCAAGCTATTCCATTATAACCAAAACCAGAAGTCTTATGTAAACTTTTTAAAATTTACTTTTAATTTTTGAATGTTTATTTATTTATCTGGAGAGAGAGGGAGAAAGAGAGAGAACATGAGTAAGGGCAGGGCAGAGAGAAAGGGAGAGAGAAAACCCCAAGCAGGCTTCACACTGTCAGTGGAGAGCCCCACGTGGAGCTCAGTCTCAGGAACTGTGAAATCAAGACCTAAGCTGAAATAAAAAATCAGACACTTAACCAACTGAGCCACCCAGGTGCCCCTGTAAACTTTTTAAAAAATTGGAATTCTCCTCACTTTTTCTCCAAATTTACTCTGTTCTCCAAAAAGACAAATGATATATGCTCCTAATTCTTAGATAAGATATTACCTGTTCTAAGGTACCAAACAGTGAATAGAACAAGAACTAATTTCTCATAGTTATTAAAATGCTCAAAACATATTTTTTTAATGTATCCTTTCCTGAATAGAAAGATAATAATTAGGTTTGGTTTTCTGGCATTAGGATGAATATAAGAGAGTAAAAACAGCTAATTCACATTTTAAAAAGGTGTATTTCTCTAGTTCTCAATGGTGGGGTGGAAAATAAATAATGACTAATTTTATTCATTTTTTACTTAATTAATTAACATATGAACTAGGCCTTGGTCATGCTTCTGGTTCTAGTCCAATACTCTTATATTTTCATTGAGATATGAGATAAAGGAAAACTTAAAACTTGTTTTAGTAATTTGTTAATAGTTAAAATAGCAATTTGTTGTTAGTAGGTTTGAGGACTGCTTATTGCACTAAAGGACTGAGTTATCATTGAAATAACATTGGGAACCTTAAAACATATTAATAAAGAATGATGGGTGGGTATGTGTATGTGTACTTATGTTAAAAATGATCTTTGAACTTCAGAAAATAGGATCTTGTGCACTGTATTTCTCAATTTGTACTGCTATTCATTAAAATAAAACATTTGAACAGAAACTTAAGAAATCTACCATTACACACACCTTTGCATGAACTTTGCTATTCCAAGAATTTGGAGATATAATACTATATAACACACTCCCCTTGGAAGCAACCTTTCTCTTGCCAGGTGGGAGCATGTAGCCCATTCAACAAGAAATATGAGTGTTTTACAGAAAGATAACCATACACAATCTCAAGGGAAAAAGAACAGCTTAGAGTTACAAGGGAATTAACATCAAACATTTCTCAGATTGGCGATGTGATGATAATTGGAACAGAATGACAGACAAGAGGTGTGTTGTTGAGTCCTCTGGGGGTTCTATGTAGAAGACAGTCTGTTGCATGGCCTCTGGGGTGGGTACCATGAAACTAACATTCCAATCTGCTAGTTTAAAGTTGCAAACATTTTTAAAAGGAAAATCAATTAAAAAAAGAAGTTGCTTCAGTGTTCTTGTAAATAAAATTAAAGTATGAATACATCAAACTTCTAAAGAAGGGGTAAAAGAGAAAATTTGTGGGGCACCTGGATGGCTCAGTTGCTTAAGCGTCTGACTTTGGCTCAGGTCATGATCTCACAGTTCCTGAGATAGAGCCTCACGTGGGGCTCTGTGCTGATAGCTCAGAGCCTGGAGCCTGCTTCCAATTCTGTGTTTACCTCTCACTGCCCCTCGCCTGCTTGCACGCTGGCTCTCTCTCTCTAAACATTAAAAATGAATAAATAAAGAGAAAATTTGGTTTCCCCATTATTCACTTGTCTTCCAGTAGAAGATGCCTGGTAATGGTCAGGAGAACTGTGGTGCATATTATTCTCCCCTGGTGTCGTGGTCTTCAGATTTCCATATTTTCTGTGCTACTGTATCGGCCGTGAATTATTATTAGTGACTTTGCATGTCGGTTTATCTGCTGTTCAGTTGTCTATGTGTGATTGAGGTCTGAGGTTAAAGAATTAGAGTTGTTGAGAAATTATAATTGACATTCTGTATTGTTGATTTTTTTAAAGGAAACCATTTCAAAAATGATACATTTTCTTTTAAAATATAATTATATTTATGTACACACATTTATTTACTATATAGGTTTGTTTTGGCATATTACCTACATAAAATTCATTAGGAAATCAAAAATCAACTGCATGTCTTAAATTATACTTGAAAAGGGTGAGTTGTGATATGCAGCATTTTGCATAGCTCATGATGTAGTGATTTCATTATAGAATTTTAGCAGATTTACCAAAAGGCAAAAAAAAAAATCACTACAACACATTGGCAATTATAAGATTATGAAAATGATTAACAAAAACTAGAGTCAAGGAACATCAATGACACATGACAAAAACCTTCATCATTATGGGATACTGGACCTGAATATAGCATCCAACTATTGTGTGAGAGACCACAAGTTCAGATGAACCACAAGTGGATAATCTAAAGGAGCATCTTCAATCTACTTACCTCATTAATTTCTGTTGACTCTGAATAAACTGGGTCCAGATCCCACCATAGTCCAAATCTCAATGGAAGGAAATTAGCAGAATGTCACTGAATACAATTTTTCTAATGCCAGTTTTACTTCTAAATATAGTGTCAGTGACAGTGAAAAACTGTAGATCTTTTAGAGATTTCTTGGGGATTGAAAAAGTTGTCATTAAGCATTTAAAGTCTGTCATGTAGAACATGTCTTAAATTTGTTTTATATGGTCCCAAAGATACTCTACAGAATCCCAAAGATTCTTCTACCACAAATGAATAGAATTTATAAGAAATCTTTTCAGTTACTATAATGAAATACTAAGTCTCTGGTCACTGGAAAAAAGTTCAAGAAATGAGGAAAATATATGTTGGGGATGTTTTCAGGAAATTAAGGAAATAGATGGTTAAACCCAATCCTTTAACACTTATTTTATTTTTTAAATTATGTAAATTTTGGTTCTTTTATATATTTTATGGATTTTTGTTCAAGAGAAGCAAAGGCTGTTTTCTCATTGTTATCTCCGATTTCAGTAGATATGAGTCCTCTACAGTGTTATGGTTGTAGATGACTTTGGACATAACTGTCCTCTTTGGAAGCTCTTTTCTCCAAGTTCGTCCTTTTTTATAAAAATTCAGGTGTGTAGAAATGGCTCCAGACTGAAAAGTTCTAGGGTCCTGGAAAGCCCTACCTTCGAATTTAAATATTTCATTTTTAATATTATGTGCATCTTAAATCCCAGGGAAGTGATTCTACAACAGCTGTACATTTATTTTACAGTAGTTTGCATTAATTCAAACTCTACTTGCTCTTCTAATACATTATTTATCATTGTGTTAAGAATATTGTCAGCAGTAAATTGTTGTCAGCATATTTCTCCATATTGATATTATCTGCTAACTTATTTACTTATATTACCGAAGTAAATTGGCAATACAAATCTGTGCCTCTTCCGACAAAGAAAGTGATTTATATTTTCAGCAAGGATTCTCCTTTTTGCTTTTTGTGGGGTCTGCATGTCTTTTATATTCCTTCTTTTCTTTTTTTAGAAGTTTATTTATTTTGAGACATAGGGAGTGGGAGAGGGGGTCATACAGAGAGGGAGAGAGAGAGAATCCCAAGCAGGCTTTGCACATCCAGGGCAGTGGGGTTCAAGCCCATGAAACTTGAGATCATGATCAGAGCCGAAACTAAGAGTTGGATGTTTAACTGACTGAGACACACAGGCCTTCCCCTCCTTTATTTTTTTCAGGGATGGGCTGTAAGTTGATTTCAGAGGAAAGGCATTTTCAGTGGCTTATTCTCAAGCAGCTGCAGACCTCTCTGTATCATCATCTTCCACCTGCTCTCTTGTTTAATTACTGATAAGACACTGGGAGGTAGGGGCCTCATTAAGTTCTGAAGATCAAGACAATGTGGTGATAAGAGGTTAAATGACTTACCTAAGGGCATCTAGTACCTGCACAAACTTAAACAGGGAAATACCCTTCAGTTCAACAATATAATTAATGAGGGAGAAACAATAAACATAAATGAAAGTATTTAAAGCCCCAAACACAATTTTATGTAAGCAGTTGCCTCTCACAGATTCTCAGCCCTGATTTCACATTAGAATTACCTGGTGAGCTTTTAAAAAAACATTAATGGACCTATCCCCAAACACTCGTGATTTAATTGAATATGGACTGAACCCTAGTGTCAATATGTTTTCTAAGATGCATAGATGATTCTAATATGCAAACAGGGCGGGAAATAACTACTCTCTATATAAGAACTGAATAGGCCCCCATGTTTGAATGGAATATAATTGTGGAGAATTTTATTCTGGGTCAGACATTATGGGTAGGGAGAAGAGATATGTTTTGTGGTAAGATATCTGAGTGAGGGCAAGGACACACATATTGCTTAACTTATTAGCCAGTCACTATTCATGAGCTTATTGTTTGCTGAGACCCAGTACTTGAAGTTGAACGCAAGAAGGATAATAGATGCATTTTCATGGTTGGAGCTATGAATACAAATTACCATACTGAGAGAAATAGAAGCAATTAGATATGGGGAGGATTTGATCTAATTAGAGCAAGTGTGCACTGTTCACAGAAGGGATGTGAATTGATTACGGTGATGCTTGAGGAAGGTAGTCCCCATTTTCTAGAAAGGAAAGTTCAGAAGGGGAGAGGATGTTGATGTTCGAAAGGACTAGATATTCATTTATTTATTTGAAAAGTAACAGATACTTAAATGGGTAATTCAGGACAGTATCAGAGGGAATGAAGAGAGGAGGTGGGAGGTGAAAAGGAGGAGGTGAAGGATAGTGCATCTGCTAGTCAGGGATGCCCACTCTGTTCTGTGCTTTCATATGTTAACAGTTAAACCAGGTTGAGTTTATTATCGACATTTATATATTACAAATGAAGAAGTTGAAACTGAGCACATTTAATTTATTTGCTCAAGGTCAGAATATTAGAAATGGGTGATGTTATTGCTCAAATCCAGATCTTTCGGGTCCAAGCCTTGGTTCATTTCAATGTTCATTTCGCTTATCTACCAAGCCCCACTGCCTTAGAAAGACACATATTGTAAAGAGCCATTAGTAAATCAGGAATTATTGAATTAATACATAAGAGACTACAGATGGTGACAAATTTCTGCATAGTGCTTTGCTCCTTCATCTTTTGTCCACAAGAGCATGAGTCAAATGGTTTGCAGGAAGAAAAGCGTATTAATAAGTCACGTGGCATAAAAACTAGTGAAAAGAGCATGGCTTTAGTCATGATGCCAAGAGATGGCATTGAATTTGCACACGGTTGGGGAGGTGGGTCACTTCAGGAGTGGGCGATGGGACAAGAACACAAGAACAGAAGTCTGGACCGTGTAATTTTCTCCTAGAATTCAGTGAATTCCTATCCATTCAAACCTCAGTTCCTTGACACCTCTTCTGTGAAGCCTTTTCCTATATGTTACATGTTCTTTGTCACATCCTCCTCTGTGCCATCACTGCTATTTTCAAATTCCTATAAGACTGGTTAAATTGGTTTTTGCTTACATAGCTAACCCCACTAGATTCTGACCGTCTTGAAGGCAGGAAACATGCTTAATTCTTCTTGAATCCCTAACTCCTGGCACAAGATGTTTTCTCTCATTAAACATAAATGGATAACAAATAAATGAATGGATGCATGGATACAGTTTTGTCTTTTCACTGGTGACTATTACCAGATTCCATAGTGTGCCCGATATGTGGCCGAACACAAGACAGTTATACTGCTTACCTAGAAATAATGTAATTACTACTATCCCTACTAACTGTTTTTAAAAATCTGGTCATACACCTGAAACTAATATTACACTGTATGTTAGCCAACTGGAATTTAAATAAAAACTAAAACAAAAATTGGTCATATATGTAAACTCATTTTTTGAATTAAAAAAAATTTGAACTAGGTACTGCTGAATTCTGCAAATAAGCAAATCACTACATTAATGCCCAGTTATTTGATTTACCTGCAATTCTAACATGGAAGATAGAGAGCAAGTTACCAAGTATTATCTGAATTTAAGAAATGCTACCGTTACGGTAACTTGGCACGTGTTGTGAGCTGAATTGTATTCCCCAAAAAACCATATTGAAGTCTTAATCCTCAGTACCTTAGAATGTGACTACACTTGGATATTGGACTTTTAAAGAAATGATTCATTAAAATAATGCTGTTAGAGTGGGTCCTAATCGATTCTGACTGGTGTCCCTATAAGAAGAAATTTGGACACAGAGAGGCACCAGGGAGGTGTAGGAACAGAGGAAAGACCATGTGAGGACCACAGTTGAGAAGGCAGTCATCTTCAAACCAAGGAGAGAGGCCTCAGAAGAAACCAAGCCTTCTGACACCTTGATCTTGGACTTCCAGCCTGCAGAACTGTGAGAAAATAAATTTGTTGTTTAAAGCTACTGAGTCTGTGGTAATTTTTTTATGGCAGCCTGAACAAACTAACGCAGCATGAGATTCATTTTTCTCTTCAATGATGCTGCTCATCTAAGTCCTTCATAGTCTATCAAGCTTTCACTTTTTGACATTTAAGCAGCTATTCCCACTACGTAATCAATAAGCATAAGTAGATCATGTCTAAGCACATAGGCATAAAATATTAAAAGTTCTGCCCCATGTAGTTGGAAAAAATTTTGCATAATTGGTGCAGAGATACATGGGGGAAAGAGGTAATCTGTAAAATGATGTTGAATATGTATGCATTTATTTTAAATCACCTATCACCGCTGATTTGAAGCATTTGCTCTTACAGTCACGTAGGAGCCTCTATTTTTTTCCTTTTCAAGTTAAACATTGAAAACATTCAAGAATAAATCTCTGTAAAAAACACCTATACATCATTGTCAAATCCTTATAAACTTTGAGTGGGAGAATTTTATAAGAAATTACTAGGCTGACTTGGCTTGCTGTATAGTAATACATTTAAACAGCATTTAAGTAGAGATGAGCAGAGTATCAAAGACTATAGCAATAAACATTAATTTCTTTTGAAAGTACTTAATATTTCTCTTGTACAACTTCTATGTTCACTTTTGCATTATGTCATTTAATGAGATTATGCTCGAGTTGAAACTTAGAAAAAAAGTTATTTCAGAAGATAGAATTTAGCCCTCTAGGTATATCAGGTTTTTCGATGTCATATGGATTTTGAACTCCTTATCCATTTTTCATTTATTCTTTGGAGTTTTTAGAATAATTTATCCAGGAAGAAAAGGAGAATTTATTGAAATTATAGCTGTTTCTTTGAAACTTTGATCCTATTGATTGCAGGAACATTAGTTAATACTTTCTTAGGTTTTTTGGGTTTTTTTTTTTTTTTTTGGCTTTTTTTCTTTCTGGAGTTCAGCAGCTTGTGAAGGTGAACATTCTTTGAGAACCTATTATAGCAGGTACTTCCCAGGCATTTAACGTTTCAAAGATACCAAATGACCTCAGATATCTTTCACTTCAGCTCATGAAGTGAGATTTGCATATAGACATAGATACTGGCCATGAGAAACAATATTTTATGGTCCAACTGTTTGATATTTTTGTTCATAAAATTTGACATTGAGCAATAGAACATCGCCCATGTAAAATTTTAACCCAGATTGCTTGTCTGTTTCTTCACCCAGACTCTGTCCACCCTTTACTTGCAACACACATGCACCCACAAACATACATATGCATACACATACCCTCCACACACACACGAAGATAGGTCATAGTTGTGCTTTCAGTGTCTCAAACTCAGCATTTCCTCAATTAAGCTAGAATTCTATATGAAAAAAAGTAAAACATTAACTTATTTGGCAGATATATGGATATTATGTAATTTTAATTATTAATCAATTTATTTTAATGTTATAATAATGTACCTTAATTACTTAGATAACTTTCAGTATAGAATTTATACATGATCTTTGTAGAAAGACCTGTTTCTGAGATATGGCTCCATCCTTTATTGGCTAACTTGGGGCAACCCAATTAATCTTCTTGTGCCTCAGATTCCTTGTCAAAATAAGACTGTTAATATCTCTCCTAATAACAATGGTGAGGAATGTATGATTCACAGTGTGGGAAATTGCTTAGTAAACAGTTAAGTGCTCCACAAATTTATTTATTTTTGTTATTTTTGTCAATGTAATTATGGTTGTTATTTTAAAGTATCTTTCATGGAATTTACATGAGCACCTGCCTATTATTAGATTATGAAAAGAAAATCAAGGATTGAAAATCAGCCTTCAGGCATCCAAATTGGAAAGCAAAAAGTAAAATTGCAGATGACTTGATCTTATATGTAGAAAATCTTAAAGACTCCACCAAAAAAAAAAAAAAGAAAAAAACTGTTACAATTAATAAATGAAATCAGCGAAGTTTCAGGATACAAAATCACATACAAAACCAGTTGCATTTCTGTACACAACAGTGAACTGTCTGAAAATGAAATAAAGAAAACAATACAATTTATAATAGCATTAAAATAATAAAATACTCAGGAATAAATTTAACCAAAGAAGTGAAACATTTATATACTGAAACCATAAGACATTGGTGAAGGAATTAAAGAAGACATAAATAAATGGAAAGATATCCTGTGTTGAATGATCAGAAAAATTAATATTATTAAAATGGCTGTAATCCCCAGAGCAATCTGTAGATTCAATACAATTCCTATCAAAATTCCCATGACGTTTTTCACAGAAATAGAAAAAGCAATCGGGGCGTCTGACTTCAGCCAGGTCACGATCTCGCGGTCTGTGAGTTCGAGCCCCGCGTCAGGCTCTGGGCTGATGGCTCGGAGCCTGGAGCCTGTTTCCGATTCTGTGTCTCCCTCTCTCTCTGCCCCTCCCCTGTTCATGCTCTGTCTCTCTCTGTCCCAAAAATAAATAAAAAACGTTAAAAAAAATTAAAAAAAAAAAGAAAGAAAAAGCAATCTTAAAATTTGTACCTGCAAAAGACCTCAGATAATCAAAGCAATCTTGAGAAATACTGAAACTGGAGGCAT
The DNA here is from genome assembly GCF_028018385.1 of Neofelis nebulosa. NCBI lineage: Eukaryota > Metazoa > Chordata > Mammalia > Carnivora > Felidae > Neofelis > Neofelis nebulosa. The sequence goes on along the minus strand of NC_080783.1, from coordinate 93,449,638 downwards.
CCCACTTCCTGGTTTCAAGCTATATTATAGAGCTGTAGCAATTAAAAGAGTTTGATGCTGGCATAAAAACAGACTTGTAGATTGATGGAACAGAATCAAGAGCCCAGAAATAAACTGACACATATAAAGTCAACTAATATTTCACATGGAGCCAGAAAACTCAATTGGAAAAAGACAGTCTCTCAAGAAATGGTGTTGGTAAACTGGATATTCACATGCCAAAAAATGAAATTGGACCCCTATCTTATACCACTCACAAAAAATACATCAAAGTGGATTAAAAAGAATTAAATGCAAGACCGAAACCGTAAAACTTCTAGAAGAAAACAAAGAAAATGCTCTTTGACATTGGCCTTGACAGTCTTTTGGATATGGTATGAAAAGTACCAGCAATAAAAGCAAAGGTCAGTATGTGAGACTATATCAAACTAAAAAGCTTATTCACAGCAAAAGAATCAACGAAATGAAAATAGCAAGCTATTGAGTAGGAAAAAACTATTTGTAAACTGTATATTTGATAAGGGGTCAATATCCAACATATATAAGGAACTCATACAACTCAAAAGCAATAACAACAATAAAAATGATCCAATTAAAAAAATAGGCAAAAAGCTTGAACAGACATTTCTCCAAAGAAGACATAAAAATGGCCAACAGATACATGAAAAGAGGCTTACATCACTAATCATCAGGGGAATATAAATCAAAATCACATTCATAATCAACCTCACGCCTGTTAGAATGGCCACCATCAAAAAGACAAGAGACGGTGTTGTTAGGGATGCTGAGGAAAGGGAAACCTCTGCACTGTTGGTGGGAATGTAAATTGGTATATCTACTGTGGAAAATCATATGGAGATTCCTCAAAAAATTAAAACTACCATGTGTTCAGTAATCTCACTTCTGGGTACATTTGCGACAACAAGGATGGACCTTAATTAAGGGCATTATGCTAAGTGAATTAACGTAGACAGAGGAAGATAAATGTTATATGACTTATTTCACTTATATGTGGATTTCAGAAAGCCAAGCTATTAACAAGAGAGTAGACTGCTAGTCCAGGACTGGGTGGGTGGAGGAAATGAGGAGTTACTGGTCAAAGAATATACACTTTTATTTATAATAAATACAAATTCTGGGGACCTAATGTATAGTGTGGTGAATCTAGGTAATAATACTGTACAATATACTTGAAAATTGCTAAAAGAATAGGTCATAAATGTTCTTACCACCACCACCGCAACAACAAAAAATGGTAATTATGTGAGGTGAAGGATGTGTTAACTAACTTTATTGTGGTTGTTATTTTGTGGCATATATGTGTATCAAATCATCACATTGTACACCTTAAACTCACGTAATATCGTATCTTAATTATACCTCAATAAAGCTGGAAAAAAATCAGCCTTCCTTGTTAGGCCTGCATCCATTCATTCAATGGTAATTATTGAGTACATATTCTGTGCTAGGTTCAGTGTGGGAATGAGCATACCACGCTGAGAAAAACAGAAACAGGTTTTGTCATCTTGGAGCTAAGCAAAAGAGGAAATCTAGCATCAATACAAAAATAAAATAAAAATAAAACAAAAACAAAAATAAAAATCCCAACAGTATTTGTAGTGATATATTCTGACATGTTCTTTAAAAAGTCACCAATTTTGTTAAATGTTTATCTGATTAAATATATTTTAAAACCTATACTTTGTGTAAAATGATCTCACTCTTGGATTCACTACCCTTTGATTCTTGTCAGTTTTAAACATCCTAGGCAGATATCATAGTTCTATAGGTGTCTTTTCTTGAATTCAACCTGTGATGAATAGACTTTTTTTTAATGTTTATTTATTTATTTTGAGAGAGAGAGAGAGAGAGATCATGGAGAAAAGGCAGAGAGACAGAGAGACAGAGAGAGAGAAAGAGAGAGAGAGAGATAGCAAAAGAGAAAGAATCACAAGCAGGTTCCACTCTGTCAATGCAGAGTCCAAAGTTGGGCTTGATCCCAGGAACCATGAGATCATGACCTGAGCTAAAATCAAGTCAGATGTTTAACCAGCTGAGCCACCCAGGCATCCTGATGAGTGGACTTTTTATTAATTTTATTCTCAAAGGCATGTGGGTAGTAGCATTTCAGAGGCACTTAAGTGGTATAGAATCATCTGTTCTTTTTTTTTTCCCATGAAAAACTTCTTTTCAACTTATTTTGCTTTTATTTGAGTATAGTTGATACACAATGTTACATTAGATATTCTTTTTTTTTTAACGTTTATTTATTTTTGAGACAGAGAGAGACAAAGCATGAACGGGGGAGGGTCAGAGAGAGGGAGATACAGAATCTGAAACAGGCTCCAGGCTCTGAGCTGTCAGCACAGAGCCCGACGCGGGGCTCGAACCCACGGACCGCGAGATCATGACCTGAGCCGAAGTCGGCCGCTCAACCGACTGAGCCACCCAAGCGCCCCTACATTAGATATTCTTATCAGAATTATGAAAAGTCTTCATAAGGAAACCCTTTACCAATATTGGGAAGATTTGAAAATGCTTGAAAATTATTCAGGTTCTAATTTGATTTGTCAATATTTTTGTCAAACTGGGTGATTGATAATGTATCCAAGAGAAATAGTATGTAGCATAATTTTAAAGCAAATTAAGACATGGTCTGAGTTGAGACTAATGATTTTCAAAGTGGAATGCACTGAGAGCTAATATGGAAATAATAAATGCTCTAAGGTAGGCCTCATCTCTAAGTTGACATTTTCTTTGCTACACAAAGAATATCACTTTTGTCCTGTGACTTTTAGTTCAGAAATTATATTGCTCAGGGCAATCCTTAGTCAATCATGAACATGAAGCATTTTCAAGGTGAGACCTGAGTATGTGAATATGTAAAAAGATGCACTGAGTATTGAGGACAGCCCTGGGGAGGGAACTAAGATGCTATGAAGAGAAGGCCTGAGAAAGAACAGCAAATGGTATAGGATTATGGCTCGGGGATAAAAATAAGAACTAGAATATTTTCCTTGATAGTTGATACGTGAGTAAAGGTTCAAGGACAAGAATGTCATTCAACTCAGACCCAGATTCATGGCATCTGCCTAAGTAGAAATTGTTCCAAATTCCATAAGCTAATATCTGTATGATAAAAAACTAACAAATAGACAAACAAAAAGTTATAGGGAAGTCTTATCAAGTATGCAGTATCTTTGAAACCTGAATTTGAAGGAGGCTGTGAAGTAATTCCAAATACACTGAGAACTATTAGCATATTAGGGGCTGATAAAGAGTCTCTTTGGCCAGCTTTAGTGAGGCTTCTCTGAGACTTCTTCTCAGCTAGGCCCCACCTTGGGCTTGAGTCTCCATCCTTGTAGAGTCCAGTTTTAGCAAGAACCCTGCTCAGTCATTTTAGAGAGAATCCCCACACTTGATACCTGATGACCCTCAGTATCCGACCAAATTCCTTATCTTCGGCCATTCCCTAGGTGATACGTGATCATCCTGGCCTGTCACCGGTAAGAATTCTGTTAGGTCAGATTAACAAGAATTATCCTACCCCTTAGTAAAATTTCTATCTACCACTTATTTCCTCACTCGTTCCTTGACTGTAAATCTCTTTTCTTTGGTGTATTTAGAACTGAGCCTGGGTTCTATACATAAGTGTCTTTCCCCTCTATTGCAAGACTCCTTTATTCAATCTGTGTTTGGTTCAGGGGTGCAATGAAACTATTAGCAACAAAAGGCCAAAAAAATACTTTACTGTCCATCTCTGGTTTCTCTTTGACAGAGCACATAACACATTTTCTATGACTACTTCTAAAATTCATATTCCAGTAAGTGAGAGATAGAGAAAGATCCAGTATCAGATATATAGCTGACACATTTCAGTATATCTGTGTTATATATCACCAACTCTCTCCCTCCACTTGAATTTCTTGCTAAATGAGCAGATGATTATAATCTATAATAGCATATAATAGCATAACAAATACTATACTATATATAATATATGATATATTTGATAGTATTTAAAATTAGATTAACCTATATAACAAAGTTATATATAAGATGCATGTTTATTTTTTTATTTTTTTTATTTAAATTTTAGTTAACACACGGTGCAGTATTAGTTTCAGGAATAGAATTCAGTGATTCGTCACTTACATACAACATCCAGGACTCATCACAACTGCCATCCTTAATACCCATCACCCATCTAGCCCATCTTCCACCTACTTCCCTCCATCAACCTTCAGTTTGTTCTCTATCATTAAGAGTCTCTTGTGGTTTGTTTCCCTTTCTCCTTTTTTTCTTTCCTCCATTTCCATATATTCATCTGTCTTGTTTCTTAAATTCCACATGAGTGAAATCATATGGTATTTGTCTTTCTCTGACTTATTTCGCTTAGCATAATATACTCTACTATCTACATTGTTGCAAATGGCAAGATTTCATTCTTTTTGATGGATGAGTAATATTCCATTGTATATAGAGACCACATCTTAATCCATTCATCAGTCAGTGGACATTTGGGCTCTCTCCATAGTTTGGCTGTTGTTGATAATGCTGCTTATAGCATTATTGGTGTGCATGTACCCCTTTGGATCTGTATGATTGCATCCTTTGGGTAAATACCTAATAGTGCAATTGCTGGATCATAGGTAGTTCTATTTTTAGATTTTTAAAGAAACACCATAGTGTTTTCCAGAGTGGCTGCACCAGTTTGCATTCCCACCAAGAGTGCAAGACAGTTCCTCTTTCTTCGCATCCTCACCAACAGCTGTTGTTTCTTTTGTTGTTAATTTTAGCCATTCTTACAGGTGTGAGGTGGTATTTTTAGATTATTAGATTAAGTTAGTATCAGGTTATATATAGTATGTAATATAATATAGTTTATATCATGCTATATTATAGTCAATAGCATGATACAGCATACATAATAACAGATAATCACATGTAATTATACATAGTGTATATAATTATCTACTAAATGTAAAACAAAATTCAGGTAGAAAGCAGAGAGTTAATCCCTCATCCCCACTATTCTCCCAGTCACATTGGGCTGACAAAACCAACACTAACAAACCCATTTTGAAATCTTGATCTTGGGACCTGGAGTTGTCCTCATTCTCATTTAAACCAAAGTAGACACCAGTGATGCTAATGGCAGGCAGAATTGGACCACAGAACCAGATACAGGAACACCCAGTTGCCTAACTTCTCAGGCAAACTTCAGTCATTCCATGAACCTTACAGTGATGCAAATCTGTATTATAAGTGAGTGAAGTTTTTCAATTCCACTTATTGCATTAGGATGAAGTTTTAATAATATACTGGAGCCATGGATTCAGGTTCTGCTTATAATTTTAATATCTAGGACCACCTTTTATTTAATAGGCTCTAAAATTAAATTAAGTTCTGTTAAAATTAAATAAGATTATTTTTAACTTTTAAAAGTATACACAAAAGTCTCACCTTCTCTTTTTCATATATATAAATTTTAAAAAAGTTAGATTAAAAACCAAAGTTAAAGACCTCAGCCAGTTTTATTTGTTCACATTTGTCATCAGAGCATAATGTCTGAAACAAATGATGTAGAAACATACATTTAAAGTTATTTTTATTGTGTATAATTACCATGATTGATATAAATGTGGGTATATCAGATATACACCTAAGAAAACACCTATATATTATATATTGCATATTCCTTTTAGAGAATGATATGTAAGCTTTTGTTTTTAATAAGATGACTACATTTTTCTTCCTAGAATGTTTGGAAAATCAAGTTAACATAATAGAAAGAGAAACAATGAAGAGTATTGACATTGATTTAATATCAAAAGAATATTTTTGAAGTTTCTTTTGTGGTAAAATTCAGTCTCGTGTGATAATAACAGTAATATATTTTATTCAGAGGTAGAATATGCATGTCAGTATGTTTCAGGTGGTAAAAAAGAAATACATTAATAAGGTGAAGGCTCTGATTCTAGCTAGTAACATTATTTCATGAATTTTATGTGCAAATAGTAGTATATATGTTTTCCCCACATATGTTTCCCTTTTTATTTTTTCTTTTTAAGAGACAAGAAACTCTTAATATTGTCATCACACCTTTTTATATATTTTTACCTGGATTTTTCTTCTGTTTGCCATCTTCTCTATGTTTAGATTATAAGGTTGCTGACCATGGAATAAATGGAAATTGAGCTTTTAAAATAAGAATATGAAATCTAATAAGCATATCTAAGATGGTATATAATATGTATACAAGTCTTAAAAGTCCTGGCTTTGATAGAAGGTAAAGAGAGATACAAGTATTTTAACTGAAATTACTTTCATCCCTTTCTACAAAGGCCAAGGATTCCAAGAAGGTTGTATGAGTTCTGAAAACTAATAGTCAAGTGCTTGTAGAGAGAGGAGTTGTTTGGAATAAGGAGTTTGCCTTCTGGAAGATAGGAGGGAGCATGCTGACCTGGAGAGCTCTATATGCTTCAGCCGCTGAAGGAGATATGGTGATTAGGAAGTTAGGACAGTACAATAATTTTTCAAATGCTGACCTAATAAAGATGATCACCTAAAAGTACTCCTTATTCTCTTGCAGGATTTCACCTCAATTATAAACCTTGCAAGAGGGTAGGAGACACACTTACTTTAAAAGAAATATGTCAAGACATTGACCACACTTGTCTTCCTTAATCTCTTAATCTTTGTGAATTAGCTTTCTGACTACTTTTGAGAAAGTGGAAATGTTGTTTCTGAATATGTATATTTTTCTCTAAGATTCTGAATGTAATATATCAGAATAAGGGTCTAGGAAATTATGCATTCCTTAACTAGGTTTCTAGATTAAATTGTGAGATGGGCCCAGAAGTACATAATGACAGTGCAATTCTATTTGCAGTGTCAGTGTTTCAATATTTTATGAAATTAGCAAAGCTTTATTGTATTTTCTGCCTAGGTACTCAATTGAATAAAAGGCATAATAAATAAGAACTCAAAGGCAGAATTTTGTGGAGGGGGAAAATAAATTAGAAACAGTAATGCAATCACACTTATATATATTTTATGATTTCATGCATTCTGTATTTGAAAGTTTGTCAAGGTATGCTTGGGTATTAAAATATAGATTAACGTTGAAAGTTTTAATATTTTTCTCTGTTTACATACTTTTTTGCACACATCAGTGTAAAAAATTCTGCCAAAAGTAGTAGTCAGGATATTCTCTTCCATTATAACTCAATATTGAAGAGGATTGAAGAATATTTTCTAAGAGAAATAGTATTACTTTCTCTAACTCTGGGCCTTTTGTATTTTGGGGCAAATTATTACACATAATCCTCTTAACATTTCCACATATTAATTTGGAATAATGGATCAAAATATTTACAGGCTTGAGACTTTACGTAAAGTGATAAATGAGGAAAACTGAACAGATTTCCCTTTCCACATTGCTGACACTTCATACGTGTGGAATTATAGGGAACTCTGCCACAGTCTGGCAGTGAGCAATGCATGATTACTTCCAAGCTGGACGCAAGTGCACTGTGGTGCCCAAGTGTCCAAGGATGGGCTTAGCATACTCAGCAAGACCTTGTTAGTCGGCTTTGCTTTGGCTTCACATATAGAACAGGTTGATGATCAAACTTGCATAGTTTGTGAAAGTTCACAGGGAAAGAAAATGTGGTTTCCTGAGCTTTGGCTGATCTCCACAAACTAGACTGGAAAGTCACATGAGGACAGGTCTGGAAACAGCTGCTCAGGCTGCCTATGGCAGTGTTCATATTTTTAAAAATTCTCAAATGGCCCTATCTAGGTTACCTCCCCCAACTGTTTCAGGGCAAATTTGCTCCTATATGTCCCAAGATATGTGTAGTGAGAATTTAACTATTTTTTGAATATTCTGTTGTCCTCTCTTGGCTCCTTCGGTCATTTTTGATTACCTAAATGAGAGCTCCTGTTGCAAAATTTTCCGTTTCACATGTTTTCCTTGACATCCAGCATTGCTTCTCAGCATCTCCCCCTGAGGAAATGTATGCTGGTAGAATGTTACCCCAAGCAAAATAAATATCCTGGATAAGTAAATCCACTGCCAAAGCAAACAAAAACTGACAAATCAGATGGTGCCTCACAAAGCTTTCCATAAATGCCTTTTGGTATGCTCATCATTTTCTACATCCTTTCTTAATGCTCTGCTGTTCTAAAATAGTCTTTCAAAGACTCAGTTGTATCTACAATGAACATGTGCGAGATCTACACAGAGGTTGGTAGACTTATGTGGTCATTGACGCTGTCATGGTTATCATCATCATCATCATCATCATCATCATCATCACCAACACATACTGACCACTTCCTAGGTGCCTGTTACTTCGGTCTTGCCACATTTAATCATCACATGACCCCTGTGCTATATTGATAGGAATCATTATACATATATTTAGATGAGGAAGCCAGTATGTAGAGAATTGAAATAACTTACCTAGTGATACATAACTATTAAGGACAGGTTAAAACTCAAACCCAGAACTTTCTGCTTCTAAATTAGTGTTTTTACTCCTAGTAGTAGAACTTTGTTCAGATATATTAATATTGGTGCATTGCTAACCATCTTAAAATTTCCTCAATTTGTGCTAGCTCTATGGATGCCAGAAATGTCTAAGACTCTAAGCATCGCTTTAGCTCAATATTCCTTACTTTAGTTCATTTAGCATTTATTGAATACTTACTATGAGGGAGATAGTGTTCTAGGCAAGGGGGATTCAGAAATACATGAGATATATCATTTTCTTTGGCCAAGCAAGCAATATAATGGTTTAAAGACTTGAGACATTATATGACTTTAAATTTATTGAGCAGAAGTTTCCCTTCATTTATTATGTCTCAGGAAAAAAAAGTGCCTATGTACAAATAACCTAATAAGTGCTAGTTTAACTGCCTGGAAGTATTAGAAAATTATTCTTTTAACCAGTGGGCCAGTTAGAATAAGATAAATGATCAGATATATCTAATGTTCTTAAATTGCTTCCAAAGAAACCATGCCTTGCAGGCAGTAAATGTCAACATAATTATTAATGATCTAATTAAGGATTTGACCTCTTAAGTAAAGCAGACATCCAATAAAGTAATATTTATTTCATGAAATGAGAACATGTTTCTTTTTGGTCTCACTGCAGAAGAAACAAGAGTACACAGATTTCAAGTGTCTGTATTCATCTTTTATTATTCTGAGCACACAGCTTGAATCAAATGTCATGGTTACACTTATGCAGTATTGAGGAGAATTTGGAAATGATGTAAAGTAATGTTTGGATTTTTTTGATGTTTGCTTAAGTTAACTCCTTGTGTTTTGAAGTATCTCAGCATATATTTTATTTTATTTATTAAACTTTACTTGTTAATTTATTGGCTTTTTTTAAACTATTTGAGATTAGTTGGAAAAATGGCAGTGACGAATTGTAATTATAACTAGTATATCAGTTTGGGCAACTTGGGCAAATAGAGATAGGGTTTATTCTACTTTATAATTCATTCAATCGCTAAGAGACATCAATATTAATCTTAAGATGATGTTAGTGAAATACAGTATGTAAAAATTATAATAGGGAAAATCCATTTATTCATCAAAATCATACTATCCATGTAATTAATCTAGGTGAAAACACTTTTATTTGTCATACATGCATATTTCCACCTTCATCAGCTTGACTTGAATATGAACTTTAATAAACCTTCAGTGCTCATCTTTTAGTATTCCATGTTTCTAATTATTATCTACCTGATTTTCATTCAGACGTTTTTTGTTTTTTTGTTTTTTTGTTTTTTTTCATTTGCCTGGCTTTATGAGAGACTGAAGTAAGCTTTTAACAGCTTTCTGTTTTATGTTGGATCTCAAATTATGATGGATAATGGAACATATTCTGAGCATTAGTGTGCGTGCCCTCTGGTCTACAGTACTGTAATCCTATATATGAACTAAGTTTGTAGAACAAATTGGAAAAATGCTAGACAGTCATTATTTAGGACTTTCAATAATTTGCAACATTTTGATGAGAAAATGATACAGCGTGATTCTCCACAAGTTCAACACTGGAAACCTTCATTGTAGTTTTATGGTTTGGCATTTTATTATACTTCCTCAATATGATACAAAAGTAGCCATTAGACACCTGCCATGTTCTGCAAAATTGAATAGGAACAGTTTAAAAGCCAAGAGATCAAGTACAGGAAAAACATCAACAGTGTTTTTTTACAGGGAAACATGATAGTTGTCCTCTGAGAACTACACAATCAGGGATATGTAACTGCTTTAAAATATTGTGCTTTTGTTGAACTGTTTCCCAGTATAAAAATCCTTAAAAGATGTTGGTTAACTCTACATATTCTTCATAGAGCCCAAATTGTGCAGGGTCTGAAGGAAAAAACTGGTGTTATAGTTCCTATAGTAGCAAGAGTGTAATTCAAACAGAAAAGAATAGGGATATACCAACTTGAGAAAAAGGCAAACATACACTTCATTCAAAGCTTCCCAGAGGTTTGAGCTTAAAAATTTGTTGGAATAAAAATAGTTCACCATGGTCTGTAACTTTCAATAGTTACCAACACAATTATATCATAATAGCTATTATATTAGCTATTATGTTGTAAGCTCCCAGCTCAGGACTTTGCATGTATTAGCTGATTTTTTTTTTCTACATGATAACTGAGGAGAATAGGAGTGCTGTAAAAAGGATACTGTTCTCATAGTCACCCATGAACTAGAAGTTCTCATTCTAAAGATGAGGATACTGAGGCACAGAGAAGTTAAGTGTTAGCTAATAAGTAGCAGAGGTAGAATATGAACCAGGGCAGTCTGACTCCAGAGACCATTAGGATACGTATACTGTTTCTCGGTTACTGTTTCTCGGTTAATGTTGCGGTTGAAAACATGGCTTTTGGGAACTGTTTCCCAGTCAGTTCCTGATGTCTCCAAATAGACTCATCACAGGTATCTATCAAAGGTACTGGTTGGGGTGCTTTCTACAAAAACCTAAGATACAGTTTATATCTTAAATAGACTAAACATCTTTCTCTCTACTTCTCATTCATTCCTTCCTTCAGAATTTATTGATATCTACTATGTGCTAGACATTGTGTAAAATGTTTGATGCAATGTTATAAGATACAAAGTCCCATCTTCATAGATTGTTTATTATACTGTTTGGATTATACATAAATGTTGTTTTAGCCGGAAGCTAATGTCCATTGCATCACAGTATATTATAATGCTCATCTCTTGGTTGTTATATCAGTAAATATTTGACATGGAAAAGCTGTGCTTTAGCACCCAATGTGGACAACTTGTATACTAGACCATGCTGGTTGGAGAGTCACAATACCCACAATTATGAAACTTTAGGTCCTAATATGTGCATTTCAACTCATTTTTTGTTTGCAGCATAAAATGCATTTTCTGTTCCTTCTTGAACATTTGGCTTCTTAAAAGGAAATTGGATATGACACCAAAGTATAATCCATAAAGGAAAAGTTGGCAGATTAGACTTAAATTAAAATTTTAATTAAAAATTTTAAAATAAATTGGTCTGCAAAACATACTGTTAATAAATGGAGGGGGAGGGACACAGACTATGAGAATATATTTGCATATCACAAGTCTGATAAAGAACTTGTATCCAGATGTTGGTTTGTAACATCAGAAACCTCCGGAGTATAATCTGAAGGACTGGAGAGACCTAAGACAGAGGTAGGCTATTCCTGATTGATAGATACCACTTTTAATAAGCAAAGAGAACTTACATACGAGGCTTGTCTTGAATGGCTGTGCAAAATGAGTAGATTCCTGCACTTGCCAGCCAAAATGTAAAAGTTTGTATAGAGGCCGTAAGTGGGTTCAGTCATATATACTGTGCATGTGGTCTTAATACCACATCATTATCTCGAGGCTCTATCCTTGGGGCAGATCCTAGGAGTGAGGAAGGCAAACAGAATGTCCTTGCACATTCCAAGGACAGGGGAGGGGTGAGGAGCCTCTAATTGCTTGGGTCCAGTTCACCGATCAACTGGCAGTTACATCTTCTCCATGACCTCCTGCAACACTCCATCCTTATGACCAGCTCTTACAATGCTCCACAGCCCCCTCCCCCATAGTGTGCTCTGATCAGTCAGCAAGGGGTTTCACTAGCATGAAGGTAGCTTCTTTGACAGCAATGTGGCTACACAGAAGGCAGATGCCAGATGCCACAGTAATGATACAGGCACATGCAGAAGAAAACATAGATTAAGACACTGATTTTCAAAATCAGTGACAAGTGTTTCCACCAAAAGCCCCCATGTTCCAAACCACTGATTTATTAAGTCCTATAGCCAGAGGATCAGATCATTCAATGTGTCCTCATGTTATTTAATAAAGATGATATATTAGCAGACTTCTCAGGTTGAATACACAACATTCTGTTTGGAGAATAGCACAGGTACATCCTTGTGAGGTAGAATTATGTCCAAGGCCACCCTGTTTCAGAGCACAGTTGTTCTCACTAGAGACATTTCAATGTTTATGAAGGACAAACTTTGTCTATCATTTAAGGCTGTCTGGGTGGATTTAGTAAGGGCTTCTATATGTGCTGTAACATCCTGCAGGCCAGGGGTGGGAAGGCAAAGACGGTCCCTAATGACCATATCAGTGGAAAACAGAATGTGCCCATCTGACCTCGAGGGAAGTGAAATTGGCAATTTTCAATGTGGGGTGGATTCTCTCCTGTGTCCAGGGAAAACCCAGGGTGAAGAAGCCCAACCACTCAGGTGGAAGCCATGGCCAAAGATTTGTAGCACATAATTGCTGGGTGCCATTCAGGGCTACTTAGTGAATACATGGTGGGCATACCAATCAGTGAAAACCAGTCATTATCCTTTAATATGACCTAATGAAAATATAGTTCTGGTGATATCCATCCCAGATTTCTTGGATAATTGAGTTGGTTCTGTCTAGAGTGCATTCTCTTCCTAACATGAGGTTACCAAGGTGTTCAATGTCCATAACCATTCATGTGGGATAAGTCATATGAACCTGTCCCAAATCTGAACATAGCCACCCATGGCTTTGATAGTGGAATTTTTAGGACCCTTCTGATCAGCAGTTTTATGGGCTGTCTGTGCCGTTTGATTAACATTAAAAGAATACCCATGCACAGTGTTACTGGTAGTGTGTGGCACAGGTTTCTAGATCAGTATTGGTGATGTCCGATGAATTAAGAGTATTAGTCCTAACTTGTTAATTCTTTTTTCTTTTTAAAATTTTTTAGTGTTTATTTATTTTTGAGACAGAGAGAGACAGAGCATGAATGGGGGAGGGGCAGAGAGAGAGGGAGACACAGAATGGGAAGCAGGCTCCAGGATCTGAGCCATCAGCCCAGAGCCTGACGCGGGGCTCGAACTCACGAACCGTGAGATCGTGACCTGAGCCGAAGTCGGACGCTCAACCGACTGAGCCACCCAGGCGCCCCTACCTTGTTAATTCTTAACGTATTACTTTAGGGACGTCTAATCCCCTTCCTGGAGTGGCAATACCACTATGACAATCTTGGAGAGCTAGAGAAGGACAGCTGCCCACATAGTCAACAGTGACATTGATTTCTTTGTTAGGTATACAAATGGGTCTACTGTAGAAAGTATGTCTATCAGGTGCTCATCTTGTGACCAGAAACTATAGATGCAGCAAAAGTCTAAGGTCAAAAAGACAAATATTTAATAAGAACTTGTATAAGATCTTCCTCTTCTATGAAAATTACACCTGTGGACTGATCCTTAGCTGTTAATGTTGAACCTGGTTGTGCACACTGCACATGTTGGCTGGAGGAAGCAGCACTGTCTTGCATGAGGAAATGGATGGGGGAGTGGGATATGCTGGACCAGGACCTTACCATTTCCCTTCTTTCAATGGTTCATATTCCATTCCAGGTATAGTACATGTTAACAGTTCAGTGTGCAGAAGGGCAATGGGATCCCAGTGGATATTGAATAGTTCCTGCTTACTGAGGGGCACACTAAGTAACTCACCCATCCCACTGCAGATCCCAGTAGATAACTCCTTTCTCAGACACAATAGGCTTGGTGTTCTCAGCGGCAGACCATGTTGATCCACAGTGAGAATCAGAGCAATAATGACTGTTTGCTGAGGCTTACATACCTTCATGGTATTGGATGCTTCAGCAGAGGTGCCCAGTCAGGCATGTGGAACAACAAACTCTACTGGTTGATCATTGAAATGTATTAAAGCCTGGGACAGTATTTCAGTCCATTGAGTCAAGGTGGTTTTACCTGTTACTAATTTAATCTGCTATTTTAGTATTTCATTTTTTTCTTTCTACCAACCCTGCTACTTGTGGGTAATAGGGGAGAGGAAGCCTCTATTTAATGGCATATTCTTTTGCCAAGTCTTGCACATTATGACCTTTGAAATGTGACCACAGATCACCATCTGTTCAATAGGGGCATCCATATATGGTGTTCTTCTCTAACCCCTTGATGATGGAAGCCTACTTTGCATGGTGACAAGGGAAAGCTTGGGTCATGTCAGATGCCGTGTATACAGAAACCATGGCATATTTAGAAACTTCACTCTGGGACAGGAGCCAATATGATCAATTTACCAATTCCTCACTGGTTGGGAACTCTGGTAGATAACGCTAGCCTTCTTTGCCACTTGCCTTGGATATTGGTGAGAACACAAAGGTCCTTCTGTTACTTCATTAACCAAGTCACTGTAATTTAAAAGTAACCTGGCATCCTTGGCACTATGCTGTCCCACCTGAGCACTGTGGTAGCCACCTTTCTGTGCACCTAATCTGACTATAGTTACTGAAGGGTCAGTTGCTAAGCTTGTATCTGAGCTAGAACATCAGCTTTCTGATTGGCAAGGGGTGTCAGTGTCTTATGAGGTGGGATGAAGAAGACAATGAGGACTGTCTTAGCTCTTATATCAGAATTCAGATGTCTTTTCATATATCCTGACCCCACAAGAATTTGTTATAAAATCACTCACGCCTTGGCTATCCATTATCTGATCCATAGGGTAAATCTCTTTAGAACACCTCAATTGACAACGCAAAGGGTTAACAGCCCTGGATCATGAATTTTCACTAGCCAAACTGCTCTAAGTTCAGCTCATTGGCTGCTGAGATTTGTTCTCATTTCTATCCAAATTGTGTCAGTGCTGGGCTGAATAGGGACCACAATCCATGTGGACAGATTGCCTCTACAAGACCAATCTTTATAGCAGGTATCACCAGGAATTTCTTTCACTCCCTCTCTACAGGCCACAGAGGCTGAAACAGTAATAAGGGCAGGGGAATTTGGGGGATTCACATATTCTACAGGGCCTAATAGGACCCACATGTCTAGAGACAGTGGGCTGGTGGACAGGGTAGTCCTCAGTTGCAAACAGGTTTGCCACTTAGTCAAAATGGGGGTTTGAGCCATGGCAGAGGTGAGTTGATGGAATATATATTTTAACCCACCCTTGATATGAAGGGAAATTCTTACCTTGATATGCTGTTCCTTCAAGAGAGACTCTACCTTGAGGAGCTCTGTATACACTGCTAGGAGCTTTTGCTGTATGGGCATATCAGATTTTTTATTCCTTCCAAGTGGGACCAAAATCCTAGGGGCACTCTCTCCTTCTGTTGTATCTGCCAAGGTGCCCAACCTATATCTCCCAGAGTCATGGACACATCTAATGCAAATAGTAGCTCTGCTTGAGAGATGCCCAGAGCTCTAATCTGCTTCATTAGATTTTTGCCTTCTCAAAGGCAGCTTGCTGCTCTGATTCCCAGTCCCATATGTGTCCTTTCTTTACTTGGTGGCATAAGGGATGGAGATGCTATTTCATGTGGGGAATAAATATTTTTAGAAGTTGGTTGAGCTTGCATTTTATCAATCACAGCTTCTGGGACCACATGTATCTTACCTGGCCAGATGACGTCCAAAAACCTTACATTAGTTCTCGGATCTTGAATTCTGTATTGTTCACCACCTATCCTCTCCCTCACAGTTATTCAAGCAAAGCCCACAGGGTGTCCTGCAGCAGAGGCACATCTTCACTTGTTAACGTTATGTCATCAATGTCATGAGTCTCGTTTACTAATGTGGGGAAAGGGGATAGGGACAGGTTGCAGACTACCATCCCATTACAAATGATTGGGCTGTGCACATAACCTTGGGGAAACACTTGAGAGAAAAGTCTATTGTTGTCCCTTCCACGTGAAGGAAAATGATCTTGTGATGGCCTGAGGTATATTGGAAAAGACATTTGGTAAGTCCAGCACAGCTTGACACACTCCTACAACCCGGCCAAGGTATCTAAAATAGTGGCAATGGTGGACACAGCAGCATGGGTAGGGGACATTACCTTGTTCAATTCTTGGTAGTCTGAGAAAAAGAAATGAAGAGTGAGATACGAATTTATTCATATCATTTCAGTACTCCCTCTAAATGTTAATGGACTAAATGCTCCAATCAAAAGACATAGCATAACAAAATGGATAAGAAAACAAGATCCATCTATCTGCTATTTATAGGAGACCCATTTTAGACTTAAAGACACCTTCAGATTGAAAGTAAGGGGATGAAAAACTCATTGGTAATACTACCATAATGTTAGGGGACTTTGACGCCCCACTTACAACAATGAACAGATTGTCTAAGCAGAAAACCATCAAGGAAACAATGGCTTTGAATGACACAGTGGACCATATGGACTTAACAGATATATTCAGAACATTTCATCCTAAAGCAGTGGAATACACATTCTTCTTGAGTGCACATGGAACATTCTCCAGAATAGATCACATACTGGGACACAAATCAGCCCTCAACAAGTACAAAAAGATCAAGATCATACCATGCATATTTTCAGACCACAATGCTATGAAACTTGAAATCAATCACAAAAAAATTTTTTTTGGAAGGACAACGAATACTTGGAGATTAAAGAACATCCTACTAAAGAATGAAAATGCTAACCAAGAAGTTAAAGAAGAAATTAAAAAGTATATGAAAGCCAATGAAATGATAATACCACAGTGCAAAACCTCTGGGATGCAGCAAAGGTGGTCAGAAGAGGGAAGTATGTAGCAATCTAGGCCTTCCTAAAGAAGGAAGAAAGGTCTCAGATATACAACCTAACCTTATACCTTAAAGAGCTGGAAAAAGAACAACAAATAAAACTCCAAACCAGCATAAGACAGGAAATAATAAAGATTAAAGCAGAAATCAATGCTATCAAAACAAAACAAAACAAAACAAAACAGTAGAACAGATCAATGAAACCAGGAGTTGGTTCTTTTAAAGAATTAACAAAATTGATAAACCCATAGCCAGTTTGATCAAAAAGAAAAAGAAAAGGACCCAAGATATTACAAACAACATTACAGAAATACAAGCAATAGTAAGAGAATATTATGAGCAATTATATGCCAATAAATTGGGTAATCTGGAAGAAATGGGGGAAAAATATAGAAACATGTAAACTACCAAAACTGAAACAGGAAGAAATAGAAAATTTGAACAGACCCATAACCAGTTAAAGAAATTGAATTAGTAATCAAAAATATCCCAAAAAACAAGAGTCCAGGGCCAGATGGCTTTCCAGGGGAATTCTACCAAACATTTAAAGAAGAGTTAAGACCTATTCTTTTGGAGCTGTTCCAAAAAAATAGAAATGGAAGGAAAGCTTCCAAATTCATTCTATGAGGCCATCAATACCTTGATTCCCAAACCATACAGAGACCCCACCTAAAAGGAGAACTATAGACCAATTTCCCTGATCAACATGAATACAAAAATTCTCAACAAGATACTAGCAAACAAGATCAAACAATACATTAAAAGAAGTATTCACCACAATCAAGTAGGATTTATACCTGGGATTCAGGGCTGGTTCAAGATCCTCAAATCAATCAATGTGATGCATCACATTAATAAAAGAAAGGACAAGAACCACATGATCCTCTCAATCAATGCAGAGAAAGCATTCAACAAAATACATCATCCTTTTTTTGATAAAAACTCTCAAGGAAGTAGGGGTAGAAGAATCATGCCTCAAGACCATTAAAGCCATATATGAGAAACCCACTGCTAATATCATCCTCAATGGGGAAAACTGAGAACTTTCCACCTAAGGTCAGTAACAAGACAGGGATATCCACTCTCACCACTATTATTCAACATAGTATTGGAAGTCCTAGTCTCAGCAGTCAGACAGCAAAAAGGAACAAAAGGCATCCAAATCAGCAAGGAGGAAGTCAAACTTTCACTCTTTGCAGAAGACATGGCACTCTATATGGGAAACCCAAAAGATTCCACCAAAAAACTGCTAGAACTGATCCATGAACTCAGCAAAGTCGCAGAATGTAAAAAATGCACAGAAATCGGTTGCATTTCTATACAACAATAATGAAGCAGCAGAAAGAGAAATAAAGGAATCGATCCCATTTACAATTGCACCAAAACTCATAAAATATCTAGGGATAAACCTAACCAAAGAGGTGAAAAATATACACACTGAAAACTATAGAAAACTTATGAAAGAAATTGAGGAAGACACAAAAAATGGAAAAATATTCCATGCTCATGGATTGGAAGAACAAATATTGTTAAAATGTTGATACTACCCAAAACTATCTACAAATTCAATGCAATCCCTATCAAAATAACACCAGCATTCTTCACAGAGCTAGAACAAACAATCCTAAAATTTGTAGGGAACCAGAGAAGACACTGAATAGCCAAAGCAATCCTGAAAAAGAAAACCAAAGCTGGAGGCATCACAATTCTGGACTTCAAGATGTATTACAAAGATGTAATTATCAAGACAGTATGGTCCTGGAACAAAAACAGACACTCAGATCAATGGAACAAAATAGAGAACCCAGAAATGAACCCACAAATGTATGGCCAAATAATCTTTGACAAAACAGGGAAGAATATCCAATGGACTAAAGACACCCTCTTCAGCCAATGGTGTTGAGAAAACTGGACAGCAACATGCAGAAGAATGAACCTGGACCACTTTCTTACACCATACACAAAAATAAACAAAATGGATGAAAAACCTAAACATAAGACAGGAAACCATAAAAATCCTAGAGCAGAAAGCAGGCAAAAACCTCTTTGACCTTGGCCGCAGAAACTTTTTACTCAACATGTCTCTGGAGGCAAGGGAAACAAAAGCAAAAATGAACTACTGGTACCTCATTGAGATAAAAATATTTTGCGTGGTGAAGGAAGCAATCAGCAAAATTAAAAAGCAACCGGCTGAATGGGAGAAGATATTTGCAAAGGACATATCAGATAAAGGGTTAGTACCCAAAATCTATAAAGAACTTATCAAACTCAACACCCAAAATGATATAATGCAGTGAAGAAAGGGGCAAAAGACATGAATAGATGCTTTTCCAACGAAGACATCCAGATGGCTGTCAGACACATAAAAAAAAAAGGTCAGCATCACTCATCATCAGGAAAATATAAATCAAAAGCACAATGAGATGGCACCTCACACCAATCAGAATGGCTAATGTTAACAACTCAGGCAAGGACAGATGTTAGTGAGGATGAGGAGAAAGAGGAACCCTTTGCCACTGCTTGTGGCAGCCCCTCTGGAAAACAGTATGGAGGTTCCTCAAAAAATTAAAAATAGAACTACCCTACGACCCACAATTGCAGTACTAGGCATTTATTCAAAGGATAGAGGTGTGCTGTTTTGAAGGTGCACATGCACCCCAATGTTTATAGTCGTGCTATTGACAATAGCCAAAGTATGGAAAGAGCCCAAATGTCCATCGACAGATGGATGGGTAAAGAAGATGTGGTATATATATACAATGGAGTATTACTCAGCAATCAAAAAGAATGAAATCTTATAATTTGCAACAATATGGATGGAACTAGAGTGTATTATTCTAAGCAAAATTAGTCAGCCAGAGAAAGATAAATATCCTATGACTTCACTCATATGTGGAATTTAAGATACAAAAAGATGAACATAAGGGAAGGGAAGCACAAGTAATATAAAAACAAGGAGGGGGACAAAACAGAAGAGACTCTTAAGTATAGGGAAGAAACAGGTTGCTGGAGGGGATGTGGGTGGGGGGATGGGCTACATGGTAAGGGACATTAAGGAAGACACTTTTTAGGATGAGCACTGGGTGTTACATGTAGGGGATGAATCACTGGTTTCTACTCTTGAAATCATTGCCTTATATGCTAACTAACGTGGATGTAAATTAAAAAATAAGTAAATAAATAATAAAAGTAAAAAATAAAAAAATAATAAAAACAAAAGAAAAGAAAACAAACAAACAAATGAAAAAACCCCCGAAGCCTACATGCTGTATAATTCCATCTCTGTGACATTCTGGGTGAAAAAAAGCAAAACTATAGAGAGAAAGAACAGATCAGTGGTTTCCAGGGACTAGAATTTCAGGAGACAAATTGACCCCGAAGGGAAAGCACAAGGAATATTTGTGTTGATAGAGCTGTTCTGTATCATGATAACCCTGGTAGATACAAGGTTCCATGCATTTGCCAAAACCCATTGAACCATACAATACATAGAGTGCATTTTATTATATGTTAATTAAAAAGTTGTGGGTAATGGTAAATAATGAAAAAAGCCCACACGTTGACAACTCTTTTCATGGGAGAACCTTAATGAAATTCATCTCCTTTGACTTTGTTTTTCCATTTCTCAAAATTTGTTCTTAGGAAGACAATGATATGGTCAAGAATATTCTTTGTTGTGTTGTGTGTCACAGAGAAAATTGAAAATGTCTTAATTGTGCAATTATAACAAGGTAGCTAAGTAAATTATAATATATTTCTTATTCACTAAAGGCATTCAAATTATCTTGTTGAGGGTTTATTATATAGAAAGAAATGATCATTCTTTACTGTTATATTATCAGTTTACTCTATTGACTTACCCAGTTTAACTTAAAAAACATTGATTATCAATGTTTGCAAACTTTTAGACAACTTGAAATACTTTCTAAAGGTATACCATATATTCAAGCTGATCCATATATTTTTCTGAATAGCTAGATATATAAACAGATAGGTATATAGATAGGCAAAATGAATAATGTTATTTCTGCCTTTATACTCATTTCAGTTCCTTTTTTATTTTTCTAGCTAAGACAAAATTGGGATGGAGAACAGAGGTAGTATCTTTGATCCAAATCATTTTTCTGTTTGGGATGTCATTTATCTCCATTTTCAACCAATAATAAAAAGCCACATTATATATAAATGGTGCTTTGCAATTTCCAAAGTATTATTTTACATTAGCCTCTTTGATCTATCACCATACCAATAATATAATCAGGAATGATAGCAGCACTCTTCCTACAACTTATACAAGGAATCTTAAGCCTAACAGTTTTCCTGGGCCACATTTTGGTAGGTGTTGAAAGCAGAACTCAAATCCAGATGTCACAACTCCTATCAAATATTGTGTTCCTTATAAACCACTGTTTACTTACTTCAAGATTTTCCCTTTTGAAAGGGAAATTTAGATCATTTATTCCATTGTTAGAATTTTGGTTTCATCTTTTAAAAATTATAGAGAATCTCTATAAAATTCTCATGAGAAACAGAGTTTCCATATTAAACAGATGTCATCGGATTGTATTTTGAGATGTAACAGTGTGCTTTTTTTCATTGTGGGCAACCTCCTCCCCCCATACCCTGATTACTGAGCTGTCCACTGTGTTCAAAAGATCAGGATTATTATACCTTGAATGCAAACAGATGGTACCAGTCAGTGCCCAAAATTGCCATCTTGAAGCTCTTTTCACAGACAAAAATCCTGAAAACCAGACTTTCATATGCAAGAGCCAGGTATTTTGTAAATTCCAGATAGCTCCCTGTAGATATCAAGATGGGAGGCCAAAGGACTCCATACAGATTTAGTGTCAGCCAGAATCCTACAATGGCCAGTTCCCAGGGAGGGCAAGAGAAGGTACACAGATGAGTGTCTCTCACCCCCTCTCCTTTTGCAAATGAAATATTGGACAATGAATATGAAAACTGGCTGTTTCAGATAGGTTAAAGGGGAAGCAAAAGCAGAGGGACCATTCCCCTGTTTGATACTTTGGGAAGAGCGTGTGCACACGGGGTTCCCTGCACCACACCTAAAGGGATGGGGCTGCAACAGTGAGAGGATGATGTACTGTGTTTAGGCACAGAAAGGAGATCAGAGCTAGCTGCCTACCACCCCCACAACCTGGTCTCTCTGGGCCATTTATGATATGAAGTCTTCCCAAAATTCCTGTGTGCTCCAAAGTGGGATAGGAAGTGTTAACTGTCTCCAGGAAACTGGGACTAGCTTGGAGTCAGGTCTAGGTGAATATGAAGTGTGTGGACTAGAAAATCAGAAGCTATGTCAAAGACTATAAATTAGCAATAGATGCAGGTGCATCTTTAAAAACATGCATCTTTGAGTGATATAACAAAGACCAAGTTAAGGAAATATTTCAGTAGGAACTTTAAATGGATATATTTATGTATCCCCTTCCCTTCGCAACTCCTGTCTGTTTTTGACTACCAACCAGAAATTGGGACTTGTTAACAAATTGATGTCATTTTTAGGAAAAAAAAAAGTTATTTTTCAAGGTCAAATTATGGTAGGTGTCAAAAACAGCACTATATATATAGTTACTTTTCCCCCCACACCTTAGTTGTAATGAGTAATTTTCAAATCTTTACATACACACAGGAAATAGTGGTTACTTTCTTCTGAAATATGTGGTTAAGTCCAACAAAATATGGCGTTTCAGCTCTAAGACACTTTGTTAGATTTTACTTGAGTTTGTTTTTGTTTTTGTTTTTGATAATTTTAGTTTACTTCTATGTCTACTCGTCTACATTTTCTTTCACCCTGAGTAACTCTTAGTATAGTACTCATGAGCTAAAGGTATTATAATCCTCTATGCTTGACTGACTCCAGTGGATCAGGCCTTATGTAGCCCAGTACATATATTGTCTTGACAGTGAGAAGATAATGAGTGTCAATAAAGCATCATGTTTAAGAAGTAGGCTCTAGAGCTAGGTTGTCCAGGCTCAAATTCAGGATCCACATTTTACTTAGGTTTGTCCTTGGGTACATTGTTAAATTTATCCAAGACTCAATATTCTCATCTCTATAATGAGCATAATTATAGTTCATACCTCATAGTATTGTTGTGACATTTAAATGAGTTGATAGGGGTGCCTGGGTGGCTCAGTCGGTTGAGCATCCGACTTCGGCTCAGGTCATGATCTCGCGGTCTGTGAGTTCGAGCCCCGCATCGGGCTCTGTGCTGACAGCTCAGAGCCTGGAGCCTGCTTCGGATTCTGTGTCTCCCTCTCTCTCTGCCCCTCCCCTGCTCATGCTCTGTCTCTCTCTGTCTCAAAAATAAATAAAAACGTTAAAAAAATTAAAAAGAAAATAAAAAAATAAATGAGTTGATATATGTAATTTACTTAGAGTAACAACTGAAATCTACATATGGTGCATGTGTCTACTGTTATGAATGCTTTGAGGATCAAATGAATTAATAAATACATGTTAAATGTAAGATTGTGCAGGTGATATTCTAGGTGATCAAAGTGTTAGCTGCTATTATTATGTTATTATATGCTGGGGAACTGGATATCGCTGCTCAGTTAGATTTCTGAACAAACATCTCACCTGCCATGTAGATTAAATTTCAGCTAACTTACAGCTTTTTAAAACATGCCTACCTTAGAAATATTGGCTTCTTATTTTTAACTCTTATATTCTTACCTAAAGTATTTTCTTTTTAGCAGTCCTTTTGAGTACCCCATTCATCTTAAGCCTTTGCTCTTGTATTCTTTTTATTTTATTTTAATAGCTATTAGAATTTGATTGTTTCTTTTTGTTTGTTTGTTTGTTTTTACTTTGTGAATATCCTTACATCGTTATTATATTTTTGCTTGTGTTTGTATCATTTATTTAATCATGCATTGTGCTGTTTCTGCTGAGTGTCCCCCTATCCACTTCCTTTCCAGTCTTGTGTTCTATCTTATCCTTCCATCTTTTAGTTCTGAGCTTTTTTTCATCCACTTATCTTTTTTATTTTTGAAATAGATTGCCCTATTCTGCCCCACCCTGTGATGCAATTCCCAGATTATCAAGGTGCCCACTCCTTTAGGCTTACTCTTTCTAATACTCAATTTATTGGGTAGCTGACAATGGATTGTGTAGAATCACATCTTTATGTTTTGGCATCAGCTGAAAGTAATGTAATGATGAATGCACATGTGAGATAGGAGCCAGGAAGCAATACAGCATAATAGATAAGAATATTGTTTATAATGTCTAACAGATATGTTTTCCAGTGCCATGTTTTCAGATACTAGCTGTATGACTTTGAGCAAGTTTTTTTTTAACTTTCCTGTATCTCAGGTGTAAACAATGGTATCTAACTAATGATGTCACTATGAATATTCAGTAAACCACTACATGTAAAGCGGTAAGTACAGAGTATAATACACTCTATGTTTTCTCAAATGTCAGATCCTGATGTTCTTTTATCACAGTTGTTTTTGTTACTGTGATTATGATAATACCTAACATCAGGTTTCTTTGTCTTCACATATGTGTCAACTAGATAGACAAGTAAGTTTCAAATTGTGAAATTAATAAGCAGAAACATTAATTTATTGCTGGCATTACATTATTACATGTAGATTCTGCTTAGCCTTTAGCTTTAGTTTTATATTTTATTGGTTTAAAATATAAACACTTCCTTAGTTGATTAAGGTCTCAGTCCAAAAGTGGCCAGGGGCTACTTACCTTTAAAAAGGTAACATTTAAATTTAAAAATGAAATTAAGTGCATGTCAATTCCAGTAAATTTGCTATGTATTATCTGTTGACATCTTACTCAGCTGTCGGCAAGCGTTTAATCAACATTTATTGGCATTCTTTTCTGAGATTTAAATAGGACATAAAATTTTATGACATGTAGAGTATTTTCAATAACTGTTTCATTATTTTTCATAGATAGTATAATAGTATACAAGAGAAAATATCAATAAAGTACCCAGAGTGAATTATTTGGGGCAGAGCAAGGTAGTTTGAAGTTTGTATAATGACAAAATGCTGGTCTACTTTCCAAATAATACTGTAGATTTGTGAATAGCTGGGTTCTCTTTTTTTTCCATTTTGTTTATAATCTTTTCTCTTTTTGGACATATAGATCAGAAAACTAAGAATTATAGTTGTTTGCTCTATTGTTACAAAAGATAGATGGTACTTCACAATATTGAATTCTAAGTCCTTAGTGGTCACAAAAAAGGAATGTTACAGAATGTAATATATACCATAGGTATAGTTTAAATACTAGTTTGATACAGAAAGCCCAGACTCTGATAGCTTATTAGTGTTAAATTTACATGATTGCTTGACCAGTAGCCATAGAGTCTGCATGAGCTACTTACACTTTAAGTGGCACTTCAATGGGGAAGATAAACCTTTTTAAGGAATTGTGAGTATATTCATATGTTCAGGAATCTTCCTTTCATCTAAATACTTTAGGTTTTAGCTGGGAATGGGTGGGCATGAGGACAGTAGTATAAACTACTGTGTCTAAGATCTAGTTATCTGGCCATCTGTGCCACAGTTCCCAGAATCACAAACAAAACTAAGTGATAAATATGACCCCAAAATTTTACCCCTAGGCATATACTGAAAATAACTGGAAACGGGTACTCAAAAAAGTACAGGTATAAGCACTTTCATAGCAGCAGTATTCACAATAGCTAAAAAATGTCCAGTAATGGATGAATGGATACACAAAGTGTGGTATATATGTACAATAGAATATTATTCATCATAAAACGGAATAAAGTAGTGTATAAGGTACAACATGGATGAGTCTGCAAAGCATTATGTTAAGTGAAAAAATCCAGACACAACATATCAGAAATTGTGTGATTCCATTGAAATGGAATACTCAAAATAGATAAATCTGTAGAGAGAAAACATAACTTGGTGCCTGCAGGGTCTGAGGAGAGGGGTAAGGGGGAAAAATGCTTAATGTATAAAAGGTGTTACTCTGGAGTGATGAAAAGGTGTTGAGGCTAAATAGAGGCAGTGGTTGCACAACACTGTGGGTTACTAAGTGACACTGAAGTGTTTACTCTAAAATGGTTAACTTTATATAATGTGAATTTCCCCAAATTAAGTTACTAAAAAAATACTGAATGGCCACATCGAAGCAGCATCATATCCCATATTCTCAGAATCACAATTGGTTTAAATAAGTCCACTCCATGAGGAGAGAATGTGGAGTTTGTCATTATTGATCCTGAGGAGGCTGATAAGGGCTGGAAGTAATTTTACAGTCTTCTTGAAAGATGAATTCAATTTCCTTCTTAAATATATTCTATTTTATTATGACATTAGATTATCAGAGCTTGTGAAAATCACTTTTAATAGCCAAGTTTCTGTCCCATGTGCTGCTTTATTTTCCATGCTTGCCTGAGATTTCAGTTGGTCTCATTGATCCATCCGAGAAAATGAAAACAGGAAAGTATAAATGCTCCTCTTCTGAGACGGATTCTCTCTGTACAATGAGGGCAGATAATTATACTGATTTGGATGGGCAGTTGAGGTTATTCAGGCTCAAGTGCTTTATTTTTGACTCTTAAATGGTTTAGATTCACCAACCATATAAATAAAATGATCTGGATAATTATACATAGTTTTTATATTTTATGTGAACCAGACTGTGAAACTGTTGGTAGTTGTTTGTACACATATATGAATGGCACAGTAAGTGCTTTCAATGGCTATGACATAAATATCTAGATTTTTCATATAAAGAAGGCCATTAGGTTTTTGTGGTGTACATCTTTGCAAACACACTTTAAAGGTTTCTGTATAATGAAAGTCCTTCATGTGCTAGGTACTTTGCTATATATGTCACATAAACGATTCCTAATCCTTAGAATATCCCTGAAAGATAAGTGTCATTATTTCCTTATTACAGATGAAATAGCTGAGGTTCAAAGAAGTTAGGTGATGTACTCGAGAGGAGAAGTAGGGCGAGGATTCACATCTAGACATTTAACTGTATGCAGCTGGGCTACCTTGTAACGGGGATCCCATTGCAGCTCACTCACAAACTGCAGACACTGCTTATGATTCGTAGTTTGATTTCCCTAAAGAAAATCTCATTCATTTGCTCACATGTCTGAATTATCCTGTATAGACAAGCTATCAAAATATCGGTAGGAATATTGACATTTAACTGCATGGAGGAAATAGGTATATCAGTTTAAATGAGAGCTTAGGTGTTCAAAGTATTTGAGCACCTGATGTGAATACTAAGGGTACTGAATGGTGATTTGGAAGGATGTTAAATTTGAGTCATGGTAAACCTGATCAACTGGAAATTTAAGGAAGGTAGAGAGATAGCAAAACTTGCGTGTCAGTCTAAGTGATTCAGAATTTGATGTCAAATAACAGTTTCAGCATGGGTTTTGTCTTCTCCTCATGCAGCTTCAGTATTATCTTCTAAATGTATTGCATTTTCCTACCACCTATTCCTATCTCCTGTTTTGTTGATACTTTCATTGCCTGGAGAATCCTCTTTCATTGCCACCAAGTTTCAACCTTTCTTTTTTTCTTCGTTGAAAGCCTTCTGCTATCATACTAGTCCCCCAGATGACCTTCTCTTCCCTGAACTACTATAGTATTTTCTGTTTTAAACACACATTTGCAACTTGGCATTTACTTTTGGACTAAGTTTTCTTTTTATATGTTTATAGCTCATCTCTATTATGAGTTATGAACTCTAGTGGGGTATATAATAGTATCTTCACCAATTTTTGCCCCATTATATGCCTTAGACATAGCACACGTTCATCAAATAGTACTTGATAATCTTATAACTCTTGAAGGCAAGGCTTTCTAAAAACAATTCATCAAAATACCACTTCTAGGAGATATTCTCCTCAAAAATGGATGATTGTTGGCCAAATAAATCTGTAAAACACTACATTCAACTTCCACCCTAAGAAATTTACACTGTACATTGGCATTTTCAGCACTCTGAGGAGTTTTTCAGTAGTGAGACCAAGTTTACTATTTTAACTCAGTATTCACAGCTTTCTCCCCACTTTTTTGTAAGAGCCCTACTAATACCTATTATGCTTCAAAAATGTCTTCTGTGAGACACTGCTTTAAAGTGGTTTGTGGGGTACCTGGGTGGCTTAGTTGGTTGAGCATCTGACTCTTGATTTCAGCTCAAGTCAGGATCCCATGGTCATGGGGTTGACACCCAAACTTAAGATTCTCTCTCTCTCTTTCTCTCTCTTTCTGTCTCCCCCTCCTTCCACCCCTCTCCCCTGCTTGCTTGCTCATTCTCTCTTTCTCTCTCTCTCAAAAAAAATAAAACTATATTTTTTAATTTAAAAAATAGGGGTGCCTGGGTGGCTCAGTCAGTTAAGCATTGGACTCCGGGTTTCTGCTCAGGTCATGATCTCACGGTTGGAGATGTGCTGGTGGTACAGAGCCTGCTTGGGATTCTCTCTCTCTCTCTCTCTCTACCTCTGGCCCTCTCCTGCTTGCACCTGCATGCATGCGTGCACTCTCTCTCTCAAAGTACATAAATAAACTTTAAAAAATTTAAGAACTAAAATGCTTTGTATCAAAATTATGTTAATAATATTCACAAATATGGAAATTAACTTTTGATTAGATGTAGGTTGGGCATTTTGTATGGCCTCCTTGCTTCTGTACTTGGGAAAAGACTACCCCTCAGCTGTGTCAGGGCACATGCGTGTGTGCATGTGTGTGTGTGTGTGTGTGTGTGTGTGACAGAGAGAGAGAGAGAGAGAGAGAGAGAGAGAGGGAGGGAGCATCTGTGTGCATGTGTATATGCACGTACTATACAGTGTGGACTCAACCTGAAAAATAGACAGAGACTAAAAACAGAATGATTGGAACTGGTCTTTCAGCTTGATTATCTGCTAGAATCTCTATTACTTCTCATAATATGCTTGAAAAGTTTTATTTGTACCTCAGGGGCAATGAGCCTGGCCTCATTTACAAATATGAATGCAGATATTAACAGTATACTGTCTTCTCCTCCAGGCAGTCTTACTGTCGACTGGTTTTATTTACTTCCTCAGCAAAGGAATATCCATCTCCTTGGAATTAGACACAATGTGCTTAATGGGAAAAGCAGAAGTTTTGGAGTCAGAAAGTTTTAATTTGATTCCCATCTCAGGCCTGTGTGACCCTGAGCAAGTTTTCCTTCCAGAACCATTGATTCCTCATCTGTAAAAGAAGATGGGTTATACCTGCTTCTAAGAGCTTCTTACGTGGACAGTGCCTGGCACAAAGGAGATGCCCTATAAACATTAGTCCCCTTTGTAGTTATTCTGTTTGTCAGGCAGTTTATGATAGGAGAATTCCACAGGCATAAAGTCACACAGACAAAACTTCTCTTTCCTATAGATGCTGTTCCAAATATGTGTTGTTACTCTGAACTATAAATGACATCATTATTCTTCATGTCTTCTGTTTTTATGAAGGGACAGTGAGCAGGGGAAATAGAATGAGTTGAACTATAATCTATAAAGAGAAATACTGGAATTGTAATAGTGAGTAAATAACCTAAAAGAGATTTTTTCAATTATTATAATTATTTGAGATACAGAAAAGTAACTTAGAAATGATCCCCTTAGTCTTAACATCTATTCATTGTAAAACAAAACAACAAAAGAAACAACTCTCCACCATTATTTTTATATATAAAATTTTGGGTTTGACTAATTAGATCATTCAAAGGGAGAATAATAAATGTATTAGGAAAAATGTCAGATGGGCCTTCAAATTTGTCTCAACATTATATATTTTTTTTAAAAGTTTTTAATGTTTATTTTTTTTAGAGAGAGAGACAGAGCATGAGCGGGGGAGAGGCAGAGAGAGAGAGGGAGACACAGACTCTGAAGCAGGCTCCAGGTTCTGAGCTGTCAGCACAAGAGCCCGACGCAGGTCTCAAACCCACGCACCGTGAGATCATGCCCTGAGCCGAAGTTGGACGCTCAACTGACTGAGCCACCCAGGCGGCCCAT
Source organism: Neofelis nebulosa (assembly GCF_028018385.1). Taxonomy (NCBI): domain Eukaryota; kingdom Metazoa; phylum Chordata; class Mammalia; order Carnivora; family Felidae; genus Neofelis; species Neofelis nebulosa. The sequence goes on along the minus strand of NC_080783.1, from coordinate 93,419,501 downwards.
CAACATTATATAATAATTAATTTTTTCACAAGTCCATTTCCACCATGGTCTGGGATTATTTACCACGTGTACAAACATAACAAAAGAATAATTTTGTGTTAATCTTGCTTAAAGTTACATTTGTGGAGGTAAAGTCACCCAACAGATAATTAGAATGATATAATTCTTTATAGCATAGAATAGAATGTTCAGCATAAATTGAGGTTTGCAGTCCAACAGACCACTGTAGCACCTGTTTTGCAGAAAAAGATATACTTATTACATATGGTTATCAATAGCACGTCAATCACATCTATCTCTAGCCAGCCGTGGCTAAATTGTTCCTGGAAGAAGCCCACTCTGTCCCTGTGAAGGATGACAAATGAGAGTTTTGCTGTGGTATCTACCTTTCTAAATGCCAAATGATCTCCTGGCAGTTTTTCCTGACATAAATATTATGAATGGCTGAAGAAACCGTCATTTTTCACACTTTATTGGTTTAGACAGAAGGTGAAGTCTTCTCGGCTAAACTGAAGTAGTAGAGGAAGCAATGAACCTAAATGTTCCTTGGACTCTCCTCAATTGTGCATTAATCAGCATCTGCCTCGATCTGGTTGATTACAGGAGAAGATGTATCAGGGAGTCTCTGCCCAGCATCTCCTCCTCCCGAAAGGACGGCTTGCGAAATTCCCTGCCGAATGGATTGTGTGGTGAGTGAGTGGACAGAGTGGTCATCCTGTTCACAGTCTTGTTCAAATAAAAACGCAGATGGGAAACAGACCAGATCAAGGATTATACTGGCATTGCCTGGAGAAGGTGAGTAATAGTGAAGGGTTCAACGGGAGAGTCAATGGCCAAATTACTGTTTTTATTTTATTTTTTTTCTCGTAAGCACTTGAGAAGGTCATATTGTGGAAGTAGCCACATACAGGTGATAACTCTATGGCCTGAGTCAAAATTAAATGTCATTTGTATGCATACTTTTTCTCTTTAACTCTCTAGTTTATCTATACTGAGTTTCTATATTTACATGGTTTGTCTTAGCCCAAACCTATGCCTAGGCCATGGCAATCAGATGGTTGTTATTTTTCATTATACTTATTTTGGTGGGGGGGGGGGGCGGGGACCACAAAGTTTGATTGCCACACATCCAGCTTCAGGTAGCTCATACATTGGGACATTGGGGAATATAATTGAAATATGTCTGGTAAAAAAAAAAAAAAAAAAAAAGCTCCAAATTAGGAATCAAGAGACATGGCTCCTTGACCAGGAACTGCCACTGACATCGGCAAGCTATCTGATCCATGCGGCCCAATTTCCTGTTCTGTCATGCTGGCATGTTGTGAGAGGGAAGAAGATGAAGGCTCTGAAATGGCTTTGAAGAAGCTAAAATGTGCTATGGAAATGTAAACGGGTGACATCAGAACAAATTGGAGGAGCAGCTGTTTCTATCATTGATAGCCATGGTCTCTGTCCCCAGACACATACGTTCTTTCTTTCAGGCTCTCCCTGCCTAGGGCTCAGTAAGAACAGCAGGATGGTGTGGCCACTGGCTGTGAGGAGCTCCTTTTTAAACAAGATTCTGTTCTGTGATCCTGAAAAATGGGGCCAGGGTCAAGAGGAATGAAGATTTTCATATTCTTAAATTGCAGTTGCTTCCCCCTCTTGTCTTTTATATTTCTGGAAGGAGAAAAAAGTCAGCAGTATTTAATGGGAAAAAAATAACAAGAATAACAAAACCAAGGTCACAAATCTTTTTGAGCATTTGGCCCACTGAATAAAACATCATAGGGTGGAAGAGTAGGAAAAAAAAATCAATACTTTAGATTAATGCCAGTTTTTACATGGGTATAAAAATGTGAAAGAAAAGACAGTAATGAAATTTGATTGTCTGACTCACCCAAGAGTGTAAGGATGCACATCTGTCTGGTCTCCCTGCCAGTGGATAACACATTGTCAGATATTATTTCAGAGTTTAAGGATAGGCTCTCTTCTATCAAGCTTTAAGAGATACTTCTGGGTTTCTCAAAATTGCAGTAAAATGCACGGCTTGATGGAAGATGGGTGTCTTAAAATGATTCTCTGAGAAAAATAATGCTCTTAGGAAAAAGAGACCATATATAGGTAATGTGTGTGTAAGTGTATAGGTTTGACCTAATACCACTTCAAGGTCATGGGCTACTATATCTAACAGACTAACTTATGTAGGCATCATGTTACTAATATAAAAGTAGATTTCTTTGGAGTTTATCTCAGAGACACAGGACTCAGAGGTGGGAAATAGAATCTCTTTTTGTTGTTGGTGGTAGTTTTTTGTTGTTTTTGTTTTTGATCTAATCAACGTGTGCTGCTACTTATTATTTAGGAGGGAAAGTGCAATATATTGTCCTCAGATTGTTACTCAGGACAAAAAGACCATGGCCCTGGAATGGGCAGAAGGGTACAGAGGTTCAGGCCTTTGGAATCCTGTGTCAAGAAACCACCTTTCTGGACCATTAAAACAGCAAAAACAAGGGCCCCTGGGCGGCTCAGTCAGTTAAGCATCTGACTCTTGATTTGGGCTTAGATTGTGGTCTCAGGTTGTGAGATTAAGCGCTGGGTGGAGCCCCATTTTGGGCTCTACGCGAAGCCTGGAGCCTGTTTGGGAGTCTCTCTTCCCTTCTGCCCCTCTCTGGCTCACATTCTTTCTCTCTAAAAATAAATAAACAGTGAAAACAGCAAAAATAAGAATGACAGTAACAACAGCAGCCTGCTAAGAACAACAGCAAAAACTATGTATCCTTTTTTTATTGTTATTTTTTTGTAGGTGGAAAACCATGTCCCGCTACTCAGGCCCTCCAAGAATATCGTTCATGTAATGACCATTCCTGTATGCAGCTCTACTGGGAGACATCGCCTTGGGGCCCCTGTTCTGAAGACACATTGGTAACTGCCCTTAATGCAACCATTGGCTGGAATGGAGAAGCCACCTGTGGTGTGGGCATTCAGACACGGAGGGTCTTCTGTGTCAAGAGTCATGTGGGACAAGTGATGACCAAAAGGTATCACCAATAGTTTATTGAAAGTGCGTATGGGGACACCTGGGTGGCTCAGTCAGTTAAGCATCTGACTTCGGCTTGCATCATGATTTCATGGTTCATGGGTTCAAGTCCTGTGGTAGGCTCTGCGCTGATAGTGTGGAGCCTGCATGGGATTTTCACTCTCACCTCTCTCTCTGGACCTCTCCCATTTACACTCTCTTTCTCTCTCAAAATAAATAAATACAGTAAAAGTTTTCATTGAAAAACTTAAAAAAAGAAAGTACATATCTCTCAAACAAAGGTAGAAACAGTTATAATATGAATCATTAGTAAAGTTATGGAAAGTAAATGTGGCCCACCAATATTGTATCTATTTGAGTAATCAAACATTTTCTTGATCTCTCAGTATTTTTGGTTCTTTTTCACTCACATAAAGACGAGTTCAGTGTGAAGGTAGGTTCCCCCCTTTGAAAGGATATGGTTGTGTCACACTCCTCTTTAGGTTCCACTGATCTTCTCTGCCATGGGCAATAAAGCCACATAGCCATTTGAATGGACTAATTCATGCCTGCAAGTAGGTTATAATCTCATATATGTTAGATTCTTCACATGAAGACATAAATTAAAAAACAAAACAGGATAATTTAGATATAGGAACTAGGATATAGTTATGAAAAAGAGTTAGGGACAATTGCAAGTGATAGGCAAAAAGAGTAGTTAGGCAGAAAACTCCACTGTGGGAGTTTCATCTCTAGACCAAATGAGGAGAAGACCTGACTCTTCCTCATTCCACGTGGGAAGTATCTTGGAAAAAACAATGCAAGGGACCTACACAATGTACAGTGACCAGGTAACTGTTCTGTCCATGGAGATTTCCTAGTAGCCATGTTTGAACTAGTCTCCTTCTTGTGGTAAAAGATCCCACCCCAGGGGCACCTAGGTGGCTCAGTTGGTGAAGCATCAAGCTCTTGATCTCAGGGTCATGAGTTCAAGTCCTGCCTTTGACTCCATGCTGGGAATGAAGCCTACTTAAAACAAACAAACAAACAAACAAACAGAACAACCCCACTCCAATCACAGGAATGGTGAGTCACCAGGATGGGAACACCCAAACTTTTGTCTAGTGTCACAAACTAGGCAACTTAAAGTGCTTCCCCAGGAATTCACAGATTGGGAAAATGAAACCCTCTCTTCTTTCTGTTCATGAAGCTCTAAGTATATGAATTGAGAATTGCCACAAGCATGGTCCTGGGGAAAACAGCAGGTGAGGGGAGTGAAAAAGATGCTCAGAAAGAAGCAAAAACTGAAGCAGAGCACATCCTGGCAACATCAAGTCCTGGGCCTGTCCTGCTAAGTGTGCCCCTGCCCTTCCTGGCAACACAGGCAGATACACTTACTTGTCCACCTGATTCAATCCAATTTGTGTTGCTGTCTGGGACATCTCAAGCACCTGATTAATTTCACCTTGGGACACCTTGATGATAGGCTCTGAGCCTTATCCACGGTGGTATGGAAACCACAATTGCTATGTAAGGAAAGTCATAGGAACTCAGATAAGGGTAGTAAACTGTGGATGGCACAAGTCATGCAGACTGGCCAGATACTGCTGGTGTTGGAGCATCCGATGTGCAGATGACTGTGCAAATGCAAGCAAAGATAATATGACTTGAAGTGAAGCACAGTTCAGAAGACCTAATCTCTCTCTCTTCCCAAAGGTGGCTTCTAAGAGTACTGGAGTTGGATGTTCTTAATTGCTACAAACCCAGACTTTAGCACAATGTTTGGCATATAGCTGGTGTACCATAAATGTCTTTGGAATCGACGAATGAGCTATATTTATATGTGGAAAGTTACAGGGTTTAATGAGGATTGGATATGAATCACAGAAGATTGACAAAAGCTAATGTCTATCTTTTGTTCAAGAAAAATTATTTGATCCACCATCATACATTTTGGCAAAGGGGACTGCCATAGAAAGTAATGACTAGATCATATGCATGACCTTCTACTCTTATTAATTCATAAATGTTATTTCTGCTTCAGACCTGACTTGACATTGCTTGAAATGTTTTTTGGAGTATCAGCTTATGTCAGTTGTGTTTTGCAACTCACCTGGTATGCATAGCACTACACGGACTGATTGAACCAATGGGAGTTATAGCCAAACACGGAAAATAATGCTCACATATCACTAGACTCAGGTGAAAATCTAATTCCTGGGGTTACGGTAAAATCCTAAAAAGCTTCTAAAGATATTATGCAGATGTGAAAACTCCCTTTATCTTGGGAAGGATTTTAGGCTTGATAATGTTAATTTTTATGATATAAATTTTCAACTGCTTAAAAAAGACTCATGAAATATCAACTTGAATATACAAATAAAATTAAATATGGCTTATAGTTGTAAACCCTACATAAAATGCAGCAAAGTGTTATTCCTTATCATGATGAGAAAATTTAGCATGCCTGATGTCTGATCTTCTCCCTTACATAAAAACTTTTCAGCTCTTGGAGTACCTGGGTGGCTCAGTTGGTTGTCTGACTCTTAATTTTGGCTCAGGTCATGGTCTCATGGTTCATGAGTTCGACCCTCACATCAGGCTCTGCAGTGACAGTGTGGAGTGTGCTTGGGATTCTCTCTCTTCCTCTCTCTCTGCCCCTCCCCTGCTTGTGTGCTCTCTGTCCCTCAAAATAAAATTAAAAAACAAAACAAAATAAAACAAAAACCCTTTCAGCTCTGAACCAGAACAGGGAATTCATATCCACTTGATATGAGCGCAATTTGTTTATTTCTTAGCAAAGGGACTTTAGAATTGAGACTAACGCCAAATAAATTGTCACGTTTAAAAGTCTGTTTTGACATGAAAAATTGGATTACATGTTAAAGTAGCTCCAATTTCCTTTTCTATTCTAGAATTACTTCAAATGGTCGTTGTTGTTTTTTTAAGCCAGAACACATAAATGTTATTATTGCTGTGAATAGCCTCCAGGTTTGCTCAGTTTACCATCACAGAAAATAAATTGCACAGATGTTTTCCCTAACACACACACACACACACACACACACACACACACACACAGAGAGAGAAAGAGAGAGAGAGAGAGAGAGAGAGAGAGAGAGAGAGAGAGAGAGAGACATTGATAATTACTTTTTACACTGCTAATGAGGCTGGAGACTTAACAACTTAGGTTGAATTCTTACTGTGTATCTCCAAATGACCCTGCTAAATATGAGGAACCTGAGTTGACTTTAATAAAATTAATTAAAAATGTTTAGGTTAAGGAGATTAATTGAGATAAGAGATTAATACCTAGTGTCCAGTGAAGCACATAGTGAGATAATGAAACTATGAGCAGTAGAAAATACTGTTTACTCTGCCCTTTCAAAAAATATATTGTTTTTGTTCTTTTCCAAGTAAAAGATACTGCAGTGGGAAAAGATTCCCTGCCATTTGTGAAATCCTTGGAGTGGGGGTAGGGGAATAGAAACAGAAAAGAAGGAAGTATGCTGAGGAAGAGGGGGCCTTTGGGGGTAGAGAGAAAGAAGCATGTCTCCATGGACTGGACGGCTAATATAATGTGTTTTATCTCCAAGCCCACTGCACTGGGAGGCAGAGTTCCTTGCAAGTTCTTGCTTCCCTGGGTTGGTGTCTTGGTTTCTATGCAGTTGTATAGGTGAGAATGTTAGCATTGTATGAGTAATAGAACTGATCATATCAGAAAATGAGAACTAGCCAGGGCACAAGTGAAACAGAAGTAAGAGCTTATTGGGATAGTTCTAGGGTTTTGTTTGGTTTTGTTTCACTATTTATTGTCTTTTTTTTTTCAGTTGCAGCATTCAAAAAATAATAAAAAAGATTAAAAACACACAACTCAAAGCCTCCTGAAAGTCCTGATAAGGCACTTGCTGCCTTTAATGTGAAAACACCTGGCATTGTGTGAGATGTAATAATAGAGAGCTCCATTTAAACATTTAATGTTGACAAACCTGGCAGGTTCGCCCCACCTAGCTGAGTGAGACGTACGTTGGTTCCTGGGTTGGAGGATTGATCAAAGAAATGGAGCTTTGTGTCTGCATCTTGATTATGGAGGCATAACTGAAAAATGGCAGATCTTTGTAGCTCAGTTTGATGCATTTCAGCGCAGTGTTTATAAGGAACTGAAGGCTACAGAGCAACAAAGAGATAATAGTTATAGAGCATTCCAGAGCTAGTCCAGGGAAATACATGTGCTGAAATGAAATACATTCATCCTTTTATTGAGACCACTGCCAATCTAGGGTCAGAGTGGTATGCAAAATTAGGAAGTATAAATTATGACAAAAGCCAAGGGGCCATACTTTGTTTACTATGTAAAAAGTGAATCCATATGTTTCCCTGGATTTTAAGGCTTTAATTTTGTTTAAGAAATGGCTGGACAAATTAGACTAATATCCCCAGGGATTTATTTGTCTTCAGGCTCCAATAACATTGAATACTATTGAATCATTCACTTACTGTTACTAAATATTTACACTGAGCTAAGATATGACACTTTTAAGATATGATATAAGATGCAATTCCACATTAAGGCGTTAAAAATTAGTTTATGCATCATGCATGCATACATAGACACGCAGGCACATGCGCACGTGCGCGCGCACACACACACACACACACACGCAAGAAAACAGAGTAAGAGAGGTCAAAGCCTTTCTTGGTCAGTGTCAATACAATAATACAGAAAATAAACCTTGTAGGTTTTTTTTTTCAGAAATGGAGGGCACATATGTTGCTAATGGTCAGAGTATTTTTGAAGACTAAGAAGAAATTGATGCAAATTAGAAATTTGATGATTCTTGAAGGGATAGACACTATCTAAGGAGAAAGGAAGAGGAAGCTGAACCCCTGTGGAAAGAGGTTGCAAAAAAAATGAACAAAAACACAGTTTTCACTGACAAGAGAATGTTTGGCTCCTATCAGACCACAAATCACATTCTAGGAAAGCTCTCAGTTCATGGCCTCTATAAAAGGAATGTAACCTGAGCTTGATCTTTGCTATTGAGGAGATGATACCGTTTCTCTCTTACGGACTTAAGGGAAGAACACACAGAGAGAAAGAGGCTGTATTATGGAAACTTGACATTATGCCCAGTGAGTATTTATTGTGCATGATGCCAATAAAGGGTAAATAAAGTAGACAACTTCAGTTCCCGAAAAGAGATTAACACCTGCTCCTAATTGAAATGAGCAAAATCCCTGCAGGATCAGCCTCCTTCTCGAGAAAGCCTGAATCTAGTGCCACAAATATTTCTAAGCTTATTTTACCAATGCAGGAGTGAGAGTGAGGTGGCTGGTTTTACTGGGACTCCTGCCACTCCACTGAGCACACAAGAAGTCGGCGTTGCCCGAGTCATACTTTCATTTCCAGCCATATACCACAGGAGCTGTTGGAGAGGAGTTAGAATAAACAGCAGCTCAATTTAATTTTAGTAGACCTTAAAGTATGAATAAAGGACTTGGGAATGATTTTAGTGTTTTTTGCTATCTCCAGTGAAGTATGACATAAGTTTTCCTTACCCGAGTAGCTTAAGTAACACTATATTCTCATAAAGACACTTTTCTTTCTTTTTCTCATTTTTTTTACTGAATTGATCTCTTTGATAGGCAGTGTTTCTGTGTATATTAAGTATAATTAATAATAATATAAGCCACTAGAATCACTTTGATGGCTCAGTCAGTTAAGTAACTGACTCGATTTCAGCTCAGGTCATGATCCCAGGTTTGTGGGATGGAGCCCCCGTGAGGCTCCATGCTAAGCATAGAGCCTGCTTGGTATTCTCTCTCTCTCTCTCTCTCTCTCTCTCTTCTCCTGCCCTTCCCTCACACTCCCTAAAATAAATAAATACTAATGATAATAATGAAAATAATAATAATGCCACTAATAATTTACTGAGCCATTTTTTTTCTGTGAGTATATGCATTTTCTCTTTTATTTTCGTCCGTTTTATATACTCCCCAGAAGAAATGAAATGATACAGAGAGACGATGATGGCAAGCAACAGGTCCCGTCCATCTCATGCTCCATTTAGTATCCCACATCTCAAACACAACCACAACAACTTTTTAACAGTTGTTTTGTGTTTTTTCTCTGTCTCTCTATTTTGACTGGGTGAGCCTCCACATGGTTCACAAATCATAACAACATGCAAAGATATATATAACAAAGAGAATCCTCACGCTCATGCCCCTGCTCCCATCCACCTCCCCCACCTCCTGTCCTGCCACTGGGAGCCATTGTATTAGTTTCTTATCTCCATCCATTATGTCAATGCAAGCAAGCACAAGTATATATTTGTAGTCCTCTTCCCTTTCTGATGTTTACCTCCTGACTCTAAATAATATATTTTCCACATATCATTCATAAATATCTTCACTTGTCAATGTAAAATGCCCATTCCTCGATTCCCTCTTGTGAAAGCAACGAACCTGAACCCATTTACACTAACTCCTGTCTCGACTCCCAGATGGTGGGTGTTCTGTTGGCAGGTTACATTAGCACTTTGAATTAATCTTTTTAGAGCTTTGTTTCTGTTTTCATTTATATTTAGACTGGCACTCTGCCCACCTGCGTTGTCAGATGAGGACATCCAAGCCCCCGCTCTTTCTCTATCCCCTTCCATCTCCCCTTCTTTGTCTACTTTGTCTTTACCTTATGGTCGCAAAAGTGATATCATGTGCATTCTGTTCCATGGTCAAGTTCAGTCCTCCATGTTTGGCTTATATATTGTTTCTATTCTAAAGTTTTAAAACTAAGAAATTGTTTTTATTTTGTTAATTATCTAAATTGATGAGGTCTGATGTCATCCAGATTCTTCTCCATTCTTGGGTAATTCTTCCTCTTCTTCCATAACCATTATTGTCTGTTCTCTTACTTCTGTGAAGTATTTGAAAACTGGACAACCTTTGTGTTTGCACATTGGTTGTTTTATGTACAATTGGTGGACTTTTCACCTAAATTGTCATCTTTTCATCAGCTCTGTGTTTCTTTTTAATTCATTATTTTCTTGTTAATTTTGTCTCCTCTAATTTCTGTTCTCTCCTTCTATAAGGTCAATTGATTGTCTGAACTTGCTACACTGGTGTTTTGTTCTGCCATAATTTTTCTCAAATGGCCTGTCCCCATGTAGCTTTGGGTCCATTACTGATTATTTAAGTGCCTCAATTTATCATTTGAAAATGAAGGCTATAATGCCTCTCACTGTTGTTATTAGGAAACTCAGCACTGGCTATCTCATGCTATTAAGCTTTACGCACACTGCATTTATGTGCTTTATGAGGAACTTATGAGAAACAGAATTTAAAATGCAAAAAATGTTGCTGAGTTCTTTCCTGTTTTTCTTCTCAGCATATCACTATTTTAGAAGATAATAAATGTGGTTTTTAGCCCTCTGTATTCATAAAACAAGTAAGCAGGCAAGAAAACAACAACTTGATTGCCATCTTCTGAGACTTTAGTTCTTCTCAATGACTTTGAATTAGTTGACTGTAGTATTTTCGTCCCAAGTATGAGCATTCATTCTCAGCAAAATGATGGAATTGAAGTGTTCTCTTGTTAATGCTAGTTAGTTTATTTGGCCTTTGCCTTCTGTCACATTTTGTTTACTCCGTCTCATCACTCCACGTGTTCAAAAGAGATACCTACCGATTGTTTAAATATTCTAAAATTCTTTTTATTATCAAAATGTAAAGCAAATGTAAGTGGTTTTCGATGACTTTTGTTTCCCACTATGTTCATATATTGCCCTGTATTTTCCTGTTCCTTTTGTAGAATATCACAGATTTGATATATTACCCTGAATAAAATGCTTTCCAAAAAAATTTATCAGATGTGTTCATTCTGAAAAGAAATCAAGTGTCACTTGAGTTGATGCTGATGGTGAGACACTTTCTTGGCATTCGTCTTTCATTGGTTTCTGGTATTGCTGTTTTCTTGGACTAGTGAAGAAGTGTTTTGGTCTCCAGGTCAAGAGAGCTGAAGTCTGCTTTGACTCTGCCTCTGGCTGGGAGACCTTGGGAAAATAGCCTCAACTCCTTGTCTCTCTCTTCCTTGTCTATAAAAGTAAAAGCAGAACCTCAGTATTTTCTGTTCTGAAATCCTATAGTTCTATTGTTTAGCATAGAACTAAACAACTTACTCTTTCCAGGAGGCACTGATGTTGTCTCTTCACATTGACAGATGTCCAGATTCCACTCGGCCAGAAACAGTGCGTCCTTGTCTTCTCCCGTGCAAAAAAGACTGTACTGTGACAGCTTTCAGTGAGTGGACGCCCTGCCCAAGGTCATGCCAGCCAGGTCGGTGCATTCTGTTTCTTAGTGCTTTCCTTCCCGACCACCTGAATTGTCTTCCCCACTGCTAAATAAATGAGAGATTGTAGAATGGGAACATCTTTCTTTTCCATTTGCGTGTCCCCCTGTGAAACAAGGTTGGTAAAATTTGTAAATGAAGTCTTGGATTTCCAGATCCACCAGAACATGGCAGGGCAAACCTATTCAGTTACTGCGTGCCAAAAATTTCACTGTAGCGCTTTGCAGAAATGCTTATCCTCTCTTAACCCTGTTGAGGTGTTTTGAACAGCCATTCAAATATGGTTCCTTATAAAGCCTCAACACCATGGCAGTTTCTTTGTGGCTCCTGTGTGCCGGGAGTCTGACTGTAGAGATCTTTATTAGACTATAGGGCCTTAAGCACTGTGCTTACATCACTGATAAATGTAAGTCTGTGGAAGAACAAGGGCAGATACATGAAAAGTTTTGAATCGGTACAAAAATTGGCAATATAAGATTTGTGTTTCTTTACTATAAATATTGATACTTTCATACACCTGCGTGTATTTGGATGGCAGTGATCCAGGATACTTAATACCAAAATCCTAAAAAAACACACAGGAGCTCTTTGGTAGAATGACCCTCTGTCATGGAACAGGTCTTTACTCCCAGCACATTGCATTCCCCTGATGAGCTAGTCCATGTGTCAATACCAGTACTCCTAGTCCAAAAGCTCCATTTCTACAGAAGATATAGAATTAATAATTTGGTTCTTATACCCATAGTCTTATACCCTAGCCTTGGTCCTCTGGATCTTACCATTGCCACAGTTAGAAAAGGCAAATCCAAGAAAAGGAAGGATGCATAGAATCGTAACCCTAGTGCCCAGAGTAAATTGGGTTTCACACACATATCCTAGCCTTCTCTCGGTAGTCATGTCTTCTCAAACAAGACAAGGCTATATTAGCCTTCTGGAAGAAGGGACAAGGAAGTACTATGCAGTTCTGGAAGGGGAGAACCTGACACAAAAGTTGAGAGCATTCATACCTTTCCTTGGGAAATTCCATCCCTGCGCATCTAGGATCCCCTAAATGTTCTTTGACTCGCAAGTCATCATGGGAGTGATGTGAAAGTATGACCAACACAGACATAGATCTGCCAGATACTTCAAACCCACTCTTAGTGACTGGCAAAGGGATAGTGACAGCTAATGAAGATTACTATTATCAGTGTCTTATAGTGCAGCGGTGGGGAACCTGCATAAGGTTTTCATAACTGTGCCATTTCATCTTCTTAATGATATTTTGTCATGAAATCAATATAGTTGTATCCAGTGAGCTTTCTTATGGGTAGAATTACAAATAAATATTTTGAATATGAAAGAGCTTTGAAAAATACAGTGGAATAATTTTATGATCTTTTAAGGGATGGAAACAACAGGTTCTTCCAGGAACTTTTGCAAACTAATTCTCCTGAATGGGGATACAAAGTAAGGGAATTGAATGAACAGGGTTTGTAGAGAAACCAGGAGAATGCCGTTTCCAGACAGAGTGGGACAGAAAAGCTATGATCTCTCTGAACCATTTGAAAGGCAGCATCCAGGAGGCTGACTTTTGGCACTTTAATGGTAATGTACTTGAAAAAATGTCCAAAGATTAAAAAAAAAAAAAAAGAGAGAGAGAAAGGTATTGGAAAAATGCAAGAAAATAAAATAATATATGATGAAGGAGTTTTATTGAGATTCAGCTGTTTCTTTTAGTTTCTTCCTCATGAGAGATTAGCATAATTCCTCTGTTAAGTGATTATAGGAAAGGAAAGACTGAATTAAAAAGAAGATCCCACTGGCAGCCAGATATTGGTGTTGGAGCTGTCAAGGTCCCCTGACAGGGAGGGAGACATATTCGTTTTGTTGAGCCAGTGCACTCTAGTGGCCAGAGAATATTTCAGAGACTGCTCTTGCATGTATTCTGCCATCAAGAAGATTCCCTGCTGCCTGAGAATCTTCTAGCACTGGCTAAGGATGGAGGCATCATAGAGCATGTGAAATAATTGCTCTTCCAGCAATTTTAGATTTACTTCAATTTCCAGAAATTCAATTAGTTATTTAAATGGTTGGCATTGTAATGAAAATAGTTCTAGGCCTCTGTGGTCCTTTTTCTGCCTCCAATTTTTCAAGCCTAGATAATTCTTTTCACAGCCTGGCAGTCAGGGGACCTAGAGGAGCAAAGATTCAATTTTCAGATTTATTCCAACTTTCCACTCCAATCCTGTTTACCCTCATGTTTAGTTTATACCTTGGGACCAATATATTATTAAATAACCATGGCTTAATTAGGAGGGACTATGTGAGGGAGGATAATATTAAAGGGAATTGTACCTCTAAACCTGTGGGTCTCAGACTTTATTGTCTCTGAATCACCTGGAAGAATTCCAAAATGCCTATTTTCAGTTCCAGAGCTAGAAATTCTGATTCATTAACTACGGGACAATTCTCAAAAATGTGAGTTGTAAAAAGCTGCTCCTGAATGGTAATGCACTCTACTTCTGATGATAAAAAACAAACAAACAAACAAACAAACAAACAAAAACAATAGATCCATAAACAATCACCGCTTGAACTCCTGACATAATGGCCTATGTTCAGCTTCTTAAATGCATCGTGCTTTTCCCAGCTGAACAGTTGTAGAGTGTGATGGCTAAGAACACAGATGCGGGAACCAGATAGGCAAGACTGAGTTTCAAAGTTTGCTCTGTGATGGGAACACATTGCTTCATCTCTCTGTGCTTCAGTTTCCTCGATTGAAAAGCAGGGTTAATAGTCACGCCTACATATATGGAAATCACTTAGAGCATGATTGGGTCATGCTTCAGGATTGCCTGAAGTGTCCAATGTTATTTGCTTAATGATGGCAACAGTTTTCTTATTGTTGCATGGAGTAAGCATTGGGCAAGCATTTCCTTAGTTGCCCTGAGCCTTTGCACCTGTTATGTGTGAAGCTGACACTGTATTCAGATGCCCCTCCTGTTTTGACCCTGTGCATCCACAAGGACCTGCATTAGCAGCTTTCCCCCAGGAATGCTATTCTCATGTATTAGGTCTCCCAAATGTGTTAGGCTGTCCCCAGTTCACATCATTAAGTAGATCATCCCACGGCATCCTGCACATCCTCCTTTATGACACCCTTATCTTTCCATGTCAATATTGACCTTGCTAGAAGTCCATGAATGCCAGGACCATTTCTGTCATCTTCACTGATGGATCATCTAAACCCAACACAGTATGGGGCATAGTTGTCAGTCAATAACTATTTTTTTGAATGGACAAATGTCCTGTAAAGAGAGAGAATGATGTGACTTTGAATCCAGGCAGAATATTCTCTGTCCTTGAGAGTGTGCTTCAAAATATACTTTGGATAATGGTGCTCTTGAATAATACTTCTCAAACTTAAATGCTCATACATATCCCCTGAGAATCTTAGTAAATACAGATTCTAATTGAGTAGACCTAGATGGGGTCTAGAATTGTACCTTAATGTAAGCTTCCAGGTAATAACTATATTTTGGTTCCAAAGCTCCAGTTCAGGGTGGGGTTCATTAGAAATTTTTGAGCAAGACAGTGACATGGTCAAAGTTGTAAAGTGAAAAGCATAGCCTAGGAACAGATCAGCAGGTGGGGACACAGGTGAGGTACTGTGTAGGGTGGAGGGAGGAGAAGTGGTTTAACCTAAACTGAGAAGTCTGGAGAAGCATGGCCAGAGCAAGTGGTGACCTTGGCTAATGAAGAAGGAGAAGCTTTTCTTTTGCAGGTGTGATTTCATATTGGGTCATCAAAGTTAAGAATAGTTTATATTCGTGGTCTCCAAATTTGACTACACAGCGGAATCACCTAGAGATCTCTAGAATACACTTTTATTTATGTTTGGGTTCTACTTTAAGACATTATGACTTAATAGTTTCCATATGATCAGGGAATCACTGGGTGATATGAACTTCAAACCAAATCCATTTGAAACCTCTCAGAGAGCCAAAGTGGATTCAGGGGCCTGAGTGTACCAGGAGTGATTTGTGCCTTAGCAATGGCTGAATTGTGTCAGCTTTTATTTGGTCTTGCCTGGGTTCATGAGCTAAATCCTTATGACTTCAAAGTATTCTCAAGCCATGAACGATCTCTAGCTAGTAGTCAGCCACTACTCCAGCCTTCATACTTCTCCTCACCTGAGTCTCTCCTAAAATGATTAATGATTGTCACACATTCTTCTAAGCAAATCAGATATTTGTCAAGCTGTGGCACTGTTGTGGCCTTTCTGATTTTTAAGCCCCAGTAATAAATTAGCCAAATGATCAAGAATCATCCTTTGGTACTTTCTTGCTGTTTTCTTTAATTCTTCCTTCAGTCTATAATACAAAGGACTGCCTGAAGTATCCAACGTTATTTGCTTAATGACGGAAACAGGTTTCTTATTGTAGAGGTTCTCAGCCCTGTGGAGTTTTTTTTCCCCCAATGCACTGATGTCTGAGATTCATCCTAGCCCATGTTAGTCAGAATCTCTTCATGCTGAAGGGACATTGGCAATATTAAAACTCTCCTAAAGTGACTCTTAATTAGTGGGCAGGGATGAGAAACATTTAGTGCTTTATACTTTGCAACATGCCTTCACATATATTTTAACCTGTTTTAGGAGATCATTGATAATTGTTTGTCTGGGTGTTGTTGGGAATTAATCTTGGTCACTGCTCTTATAACCATCACACTTCATGCTTTTCCTTTAAAGTCAGAAACCAATACTGATTTTCCAGGATTTCTCTTAGGTTATCTTTAAATGGATGCATTTTATATTTTAAACATTGAATTATATGAAATTTCAGATGTGTACATAAATTAATACAATGTTAATGCAAAAGGTTAATGATCAATAGAATGTGTGCTTGTGTTACCATCACCAGGTGAAAACAATCACCAAATTATGGCCACTCTCATTTTCCCCATGCTACCATTGTCCGCCTTTCCACCACCCCACCCATGGATTATTTTGGAATAATTCCCAAATGTGTACACCACTTCCATAGAAGGGAAATACATAGGAGGTAAAGCTGTTAGACTGGAAGATAACATGTATAAATAGCTCTTATTATAAATTCCTAGAAACCATGGAGCTAATGATTAATTATTTTTCAGTATCAATAATTAAAGCCTGAGGGAGCTCCTTTAACTTTCATCTCTAAGGGGCAAGCTGGAGAGCAGTGTTGTGGAAACAGGAAGGCCAAAGGCAAACCACTGCCGGGAATTGGTAGGAAACTTCATCTGGTGGTAGCCTTTGTTCCTGTTCAAACCCCTGGAGATAGGTCTTGAGGTTTTTTAGATTCAAAGGGAGTAATTCTTTTTAAATACCAAGGTAGTGTAGCGTAGCAATTAAGTGCATGGACTCTCAAATCCCATCTTTGCCATAGAAGTCACTTTAGACTCCCTTTAAACTTGCTGTGTTTCAATTTCCTCCTGTACAGAATGAGAGAATATCTGCAGCTACTTCCTAGAGTGGTTATAGGGATTAACTGAGAACAGGACACATTAAAGAATGTCAAGTACATGGAAATTTATTATTATTATTATTATTATTATTATTATTAATATCTAAGTCCCTTAGGAACAGGGAACTTGTCTTTTATTATGTTGGTGTCCTGCAACATCTAGACATCCTGTGTGAGTATGATGGTGCTTGTTTCATGTCTGTGCTTTTCTTGCACAGGTTATAAAATCTAGAGGGCAGTTGTCTTCCGATTTTATTAATGAACTTGCAGTGCTTAACACCAGAGCTGGCATAGGAAGGACATTCGGTAATTGTTGTTGAATGAATGAATAAATGATTCTGCATCTTTCCCACAACTAGTTAAAATTCCTAAAGATTTTGCTTCCATTAAGATGAAGCCATAGCATTAACAGATCCACGCCAATTATGGGAAAAGATATTGGTCAGTTATAATGTCAGACAAGTAAAAAAATCACCTGTTCTGGAATCCAGAATTTCTCCCACTCGGATGCACATGAACACCACCCTCTCCCTTCACTTACCCCTTTCCAGCACGCATCGTTCCCTGTTTCTCCCTACAGGAGAAATACTTTTGTCTACCTGAGAAGTGGTGGATGGATTACTAATTTACTCCCAAATAATGAGGAGGCCTTGGACACTAGTCCCCAAAGTGGTGTTGAAGGCATCGTGATGCTCTACTGACTTTCTTTAAGAAAGTGACTTAACCTAAATTTCAGTTACCACCTATGTAAATGTTTCATGTTGTTTATTTCCAAGTGTTTTTGAAATACTAAAATGAAATAAGGAGTGTATCTCACATACATGTCCCAAGCTCCAGCCTCAAAATTCAGAGCATAGGTTCTTTTGTTTTTTACAGGCTCCACTGGGGGTGACTTTCTCCCTTTGGTCTATAATTTAAAGCCTATAGATGTAGATGTAGATCAATGTAGACCAATACAGATCACTACATTGCCCTTGTACTCAATAAATATTCCTGAAAATGTAGTAGGAGGAGTGACAAACATTTGGGCTTGTGGAGATTACAGTTCTCAATCATTCATATTTCTGCCAAACTGAGTTCTGCTGGTAAAAGTCATAAAAGACACTTTCTCTCAATTCATGGGGGAAAAAATAATTGATAAAATTCTCTTAAGGATTTGGAATTTTTTGCTCTCGTGTTTGTTTTTGTTTGTTGGTTTGGTTGGTTTTTTTTGCTTTTCCTTAAAATTTGGCACCTTCTGCCTGATTCTTTAAAACCCAGTATGAAGTGGATTTGACTTCACAAAAAAAAAAATCAGGTTTGGCAACAACATAAATTAAGAACATTCCGGGGTGCCTGGGTGGCTCATTTGGTTAAGCATCCAACTCTTGATTTCGGTTCAGGTCACGGTCTTGTGGTTTATGAGTTTGAGCCCCATGTCGGGCTCTTGACAGTGCAGGGCCTGCTTGGATTCTCCCTCTCTGCCTCTCTCTGCCCCTCCCCTGCTCATGTTTTCTCTCTCTCTCTCTCTCTCTCTCTCTCTCTCTCTCTCTCAAAAATAAACATTAAAATAAGAAAAAAAAAGGGGGGGGGAAATATTTCATCAGAGCCCCTTGACCATTTCCTAACATGGAGGAACACCACTGTGCCATAGACAACCTACTGCTCAGAGGTTGGCACGCAGCTGGCACTACCCACCCCTCACCTTGAGAGGAAATATTAGGAAAGTGTTCTTAGTCCACACTCTTCCTCCTATCCCCAACTCCCAGCTCTTCCGCACCAGAGTTGATGTACAGCTACCGGGACCTGGAGTTCACAGCATCACCAGCTGGGATTTTCCTTCACTTGCTACAGTGGCCCCAGGAAGTAGGTGTAATCATACATGACTATAGAGGTGAGGAACCCCAGCTCAGAAATATGGAGTAATGGGTCCACGGTTACCCAATGTGCATGGCCGAGGCAGAGCCAGAGTGGAATCCAGATTTCTCAGACTCCAGCGCCTGCCTGTTTTATCTCAGAACAAGTTACTTCTCATATCAATAGGCACACTCATTTTGCTTGTTTATTAGCAATTCAAGAATTTGCAGCCTGGGACTCTCAAACCTGTGACACAGGCTTGGCACATTACAGAACTATCACACATTGCTTTCACATATGCTGTTTCCTTGACAGTTTGGTGAAAAAGGAACAGCTGTTCCATTAGTCCTGCTCCAGAGAGGAGGCAACGGAATTGTCAAGGGAAGCACTCCTGGTCACCTGATCCAAACGGAGCAAAGAGCAGGTGAAGATACCCAATTTACATGAAACTTGCTACATTGCCTTGTCTGGTGAGCCCATACAGTAGTAGGCAAAAAAAGCTAGACAAGGTCTGACTCTTATCACTAAAAGGCCAAAACATCCACATGCTTTTGCTTTATCTCACTGCCTCTTCCTGTCGAATTAATAAAAATTATAATTTATTGCTATCCATCATCCTGTTTAATTTTTATCTCAGCCCTATATGGAAAGAACTGTTATTTTTCCATTTTACATATGAGAAAATAGAGGCCCAGGGATAGGACTCAAGATTGCAAAACTAATTGAGGGCAAAACCACATGGAAGCCTAGGCTCTTACTCACTCATTCAGCAATAAACATGTGCTGAATAATCAGCGTGTTGCAGCCCTTCTGCTAGGTACTGCATGCATATATGTAGACTGGTGAGTGAAACAGACACAGATCAATCCATTTCCATTGTGGAGGGTACAGTCTACTGGAGGAAGATGGAGCCACTGAACCCACAATTACCTAAATACCAATTGTAGTATGTGTTGGGCAGATGAGACTGTTGTGAGAGAAAGTAGTAAGGGAAATCAGATTTCTGCTCTGTCTAGAATATCTTTCTCCTTATCTCTATTGCTTGCCAAGATCTTACCAAGGTATAAATCCTTGCCTCCTCCACAGAATTTGTCCTGATCCTTCTGCTGGAAACAACCACTCCTCCCTCTTGGGTCTCATAACCCTGTCTAACTTGCTTGCATTCTAACTATCCGTAAAGGTATTTTGTGTTCCTCTGAAGGGATGTGAAATCTTTGAAGGCTAGAACCTTTTTCGCCTTCATTCCCAAAAGTGCCTAAGTAATAAACTTAAGATGGAACAGAACTCAGTAAATCTGTACAAAATAAACAGATGCCAGTTAGAAGCAACCTACTTAGGCAAAGCTAGCAAACTGCTAAGAGGAAATTGATATGCCTTTACAACTAAATTTCTTTTCTAAATGTTTCCATGGCTCACTGCAAGAACATGCACAGTGATGTTGGCAATACAAGATGTGGGACTTAGGGGCACTTGGTTAGCTCAGTCCATTGAACATCTGCATTCAGCTCAGGTCATGATCTCACAGTTCGTGAATTCGAGCCCTGCATTGGGCTCTCTGCTGTCAGCACAGAGACTGCTTCAGATCCTCTGTCCTCCTCTCTCTCTGTCCCTCCCCTGTTTGTTCTCTCCCTCTCTCTCTCTCTCTCAAAATAAATTAATTAAAAACAAAGAAGATGGGGGACTTAAAGAATCTGATTTAGCTCTGGTTTCCTGGCAAACATGATTAAAAAGAATTCTTTATCTTTTATAATTGTTTACACATTCATTTACTAATTCACTCATTCATATGTCCATCAGTCTGTTTGTTTATTATTATTTTTAATGAAGTTATATGAGTATCTCCTGGGAACCAAAGCCTGTTCAATCGCTATTTCTTAGAAGGCATTTCCTGCTGCAACTTCCCATTCCAACAGAGGTCACCAACTGAGGCATTATGTCCATAGGAAATGAAGTAAAAGGTTTCATGTTTTTTTTCTTTTTAAATAAAACCCAAGGGCATAATGTTGAAACCCAAAACTGTGTTCATGTGCAGTCTTGCAGTGGCCCAGATTGGCCCAAGGGTAAAACAATAATTTGAATAGTTTCTGAAAATGTGGCCCATACACTTCCAGCTCAGAGTGACTAGGGATGCTTGTTAAAACCCTAAGAGATTCTGATTTTGAGGTCAAGCCTGGGCCCTTAAAATCTGCATTTTTTAAAAATGTTTATTTATTTTGAGAGAGAGAGTGAGCATACAGCAGCGGGAGGGGGAGAGAGGGAGAGACAGAGAGAGAATCCCAAGCAGGCTCTGTGCTGTCAGTGCAGAGCCCAATACTGGGCCCAAACCTATGAACCATGAGATCACTACCTGAGAAGAAGTCAAGAGTTGGACGCTTAACTGACTGAGCCACTCAGGTGCCCCCGAATCTACATTTTTAAATAGACTGCCTTAGTAATTCTAAGACACATTAAAGTTTGAGAACAACTGAACTATAGGATCATTTAATTTAATCATTAGCCAATGGACAATTTAAGAAATGTATAACTTGCATCTAGTGTATAGTTCTAATCATCTGTTTTGGTTTTCAAGGATCAAAGGCTTTTAAGCTATAGTTGGTTAAAACGACTTGTTGGAAAATTATAACAAGAAATCTCACAGATAGCCAAAAATAAGGAAAAAAAAAACTCTCCATGGAAGTCATAGGAACTAGAAATGCCAACAAGACCTGGCACTTATCTGCAGCTTCAGGGCCAGCATGCTTCCTCCTGTCTCTGCTAATCTGTGTGCGCCTACTGTCTGCCTCTTCTAATGAGCCTTCTCTGAATCTGTACACTGTCATAACTAGCAGATACAGAGCCCCAGAATGGCTGTCCCAGCCTTGACTCTACCACACTTTTTTAAGTCAAGCACCCAACGTGGACAGAAACTTCCCTTCTGGCTCTTTATTCAGGTTACCAAGAAAGAGAGTCTGATGGCCCCATTTGTGTCAGGTCCTCAGCCACTTCAGCAGCATGTGGACCAGCCTCCTCAAGTCAGGACCCATCTGAAAGGGGGAGGGGACAGTTTGCAGAAAGGTAACAGGAACTGGGTTTGGAAGTTTCCCTCTCAGATGGAGCAGTGATTGTTCCCCACAGAGACTGGCCTCTCCAGGAGGCCCACGCTCAGCCCTTTGGGAGAGAATTCAGAACGTGACTCCTCCCCTCACTTCTGTTTCAGCAAGTCTGTCTCTGTTGTTGGCCGAACTGCAAGCAGAGGCATGGTAAGACCTACCTGCCTGCTTCCAGCACAAAAGCCATCCTCTTATCACATCAGAGTTGGTTTGGAAAGAGAGTGATTTACATTAGGTAGAAATACAGAAAAGGAAAATGAAGCCTCAGGCACATAAATACAGTAGAATTGTATATTCATGTAGACTAGAAACTTGTAGAAAAGAGAAAGCACTCACCCTGAGTATGATCTGGGCCAGAGGTTTTACTTCAGACAAACAAAATATGTAGTCCGTGTGTACTTGAATTCTTACCAAAATGTACAGGCTGTAATTTCTATCAACAGTCTATCATACACAGTGTTGTATTGGTCATCTTATAAAATAAACTAACATACCAAACAAAGTCAAATAAGTAAAAGCAAACAAAAATTTTAAAATGTAGATTTGATGCATGAGGTTCTGTTCCTTACATCTGAAATCCACCCTTACTCATAACTTCTTCGTTTGCATGTAATACCTGCTATAAAGCCCTATTAATCTCTCACTCAGTAGTCAAGCTACATTACCATAAATAAATCCTGTGGCTCACATGGATATTCATAATGATTTATTGTTAGCCATGGTGGCAAAGAATCTGTGTTTCTTTGGATGTGAATGCTCTTCTTTTCAAACTGTTAAGTTCTGGCTGGTTTCTTTCCCATATCTCTAGAATTCTCTGCAGATTTTACAGTGCATCACAATATAACTTTTATTTGCCTGTAGAGGTAAATAAGCTGCCTTTCAGAAACCAAGGTACCCGTTCTAATTAGGAGTTTATTCTTAGACTTTTCAGTATGCTTCCTATGAGGAAATAGAATAAATTAGTTTTGATTTCGGTAGGGTGTTACTTTAAGTTTATTAAATAATTTTCTACAAGTAAAAAAAATACATTAATTATTTTTCACTTCCTTGGCTTTGATCCTATTTTAGTATGATTCTAAATTAGAATGTGGTTTAAGGAGGCTTTTGACTCATTGGATTAGCTAACATGATGGTAGATTTATAAACTATTTAATTTGTCTTACTATAACAAACCTGAAAGTTAAAGGTGGAACTAAATGTTGGGATCTTAATATGTCAGTTAGGAACTCCAGGTTTTATAAGAACATCAAATGATTTTGTATGGTAACAAATCAAGAAGATATTAAATTCATGTTCAAAATGAAATAGATTGCTCATGATTTAGATGAACAACTTTTAAGTGTTCCTTAATAGAAAAAAATCATCACTGAATATTCTGTTAATCTCTTAAAATTCCTTCAAAATTAAGTTGCTACATGGAGATAGTTCAGATAGACTATCTACTGATTGGCATGTTTTCAGTGATTAGGAGTAAAGTATCCCCAAGTAAGTATTCTAGGAATGATAGATTCTTTGCCATTTGAGGTATTTTCAAGTTAAATTTAATTTGCTGATTCCTAAAATATGCTTATAATAACTTTATTTAGAAGCCTTACAAATGACAACCAAAGAAGGCCACATATACAATGACAGGTTCTGTAGGAAGTGTGCTCATTTCTAACTTGAGCCAACAATATCCTCTTCTGCTGCTGGATGACCACATGCTTTTTGAACTGATATTTGATTATATTCAGTTTAGCACTTAATTATATTCTCTCTTGAGCTTCTCTCTAATTTGTTCATGTGTAGTGGAAAGAATCTAGCATGTGTATGGTGCATCCCTGGCATTGCCCCTTAGCTGTGTGCTAATTTTAACTAAAATTTAGTAAACCTTTCTGAAACTCTATATGTTCATCTGTAACATAAACATAACATGTAGTGTCTATAAGACAATTTACTTCCTAGGGTTTTCTTATCCTACATGAAGAGGCTGGCTCAGCAGTAGTTACTCTGTATGTGTTAATTCCCTACTTGCCCTCCATTTTGTATTTCATCATCCTTGAGTAAGCTGTAGGATCCATGAGTACTCAGGCTCAAGCTATAAAGTTATTAATTTTATAAACAGAAGATAGAAATATATTAAATGTATGTTTTGAGTGAAAATGAGAGAAAGCAAGAAAGAGACTTTCCTCTAGAAGGAAAATAATAGAAGTTTATTAAACATATGTTGTTACACTGCATGGAACATGAAATACCATTATACGTGATCAACAGGCTCATGTATGATTTTGGAATTTAAGGAAGTCTGCCTTTTCCCCACCCACTTTTTTCCCCCATCCAAATTTGGAAACAATGGAGAATTAGTCCAAGTAGAGGGGGATCAAAATATCAGCTGATTCTCAACCCTGTAATTAGACAGGCTTAACCCTCTGGTCACAGACCATGTTGGACTACTAAAAATTTGAATGACCATGCCCCAGAAAAGAGAAGAATATGTGCATTCTATGAACAGATACATCCCAAAGAACAAGAAGGAGAATGAAAGAAAGGTGATGTCTGTCCACTTCCATCTCCCAAAATAACATGATTTAGATGGCCCTTATCCTTACCAAAGAAGACACAATGGGGGAAGGGGAGAAAGTCCTGAGACAAAGAAGACTGTGGAAGTAGATCTCCCTTCACATAGAAGGAATCATCTGAAGGGCTCTACCCTCACAGACTGATGCTAGGCAGCTTTGTAAACTTCTGTTCTACCTTTCACTGCTTTCTTTACTTTCCTCTTAGCTACGCTGGCCTCCCTTCTGACCAAGTTTGTTGTCTCTTATTCAGACTTGCACTTGCTGCTCCTTCTTCCTAAAATGCTCTTCTCTCACCTTGGCATGGGTGCCATTTCCTCAACATTTGTTTTCAGTTTAAATATCATGTCTTGGTGAACCCTTCTCTGAGAACCTTATTAGAAATTCTCCTCTTCCCATTCTCTTTCTTACTCACTATTTCATGTTATTTTTATTCATAGTGCTTAACCATTCTCCCAATTAGAAAGTAAGCTCCATGTCGTGTTCACTGCTTCAACACGTTGGATAGTGGCTGCCACAGAGTAAGTGCCGACATAGTAATTAAATGAATGATAACAAATGAATGTATCATTAATTCAGCAAACTTTTTGTAGGGTTTACTATATACCAAGCTTTATGCCAGTTGCTAGTAACATTAAGATTAATGAGATGAGATTACTTTATTCAAGGGGCTTTTTTTTTATACGAAATTAGAGTACGTAAACATATTTTTCCTCTAACAAGAATGAGCACAGAGTGTTAACAGCCAGAAAGGAGGGTGTCTTACTCTAGCTAAGTGGTCCGATAATGTAATATTTGGTAGATTAGGAGTTTCCACATAAACATGGAATGCAAGTACCTTAAATATAGAAGAGAGGATGTATGTATGGAGGCTTGGCAGCTTGAGAGGACATGTTAATGAAATGAATTATAGGCAGCTAGTGATGCTTGGGATGCATAATGCATAGGGAGGGATGATAAGAAATAGGGTTAGAGAGATATGCAGGAGCCAGTTTATGAAAAGATTTATGCCATTCTAAGAAGTTTGGACATTATCTGGAATTCTAATAGATGCTTTAAATTTTAAGCATAGGTGTGATAAAATCAGATTTGTGTGTTAGAAAAAAAAATAATACAGAAAATAATGAGGTTAGACACCATTGTAAACCAGTGGGAAAATTATGAGGCCATTCAATTATCTGGGCAAGAAATGAGGAGGATCTGTTTTCTTGAATAAAAAAAATGTGAATTGTAGGTAAGTGTATAAATTACCATAACTCAACAGTATTTAATAGCATGTCTTTATGACCCAGTGTGTACTGAGTTCTTTGCCCATCCTGTGGAGTTCACATAACTGGATGATTATGCAAACCCTCTCTCCTGCTCAAGGAATTTAAATGCTAAGAGAGAAGCAAAATCAGTAAGTAACTGTCAGAACTCCAGGACAGAACACATCCTTCCTAGTCCCCTCTCTGTGTCTATACTTCCAAGGAGTAAGATAAGCCCAAAAGAGAGGATCTCATTAATTCTCCACATTGCCACTGTTTTTATCAGGACCAGAACCATAATTTGTAGGGCCCAATGTAAAATAAAAATGTGGGATGCCTTGTTCAAAAATTATTAAATATTTCAAGACAGTTGTAGCAGAGCTCTAAACTAAGAGCACTATTGAGCCTGGGGCCCTATGAACTGGCTAGTCTTGGTCCTTATTGACTTTCTGTAGGGGCCAGGCTCCTAACTGGATAGAGCTTTTATTCCTGTGAACAGTTGCCATTATTGGATTTCAGTTTCATTGGACTGCAATTCTTCTTGCACTCAGCTGAGAATATTCAGGGGTTGGAAGCAGAGGATAGCAAAGCAGAGCAGTAAGAACACATACTTTGGATGCAGACTTGTTGGGTTTCAGGTCCTGTTTATTACTTACTGACATCTTGGACAAGATACAAAACCTCTCTGCTCCTCCATTCTCTGGCCTCCAAAATGGAAATAACAAGAGTAACGGTGTTTTAGGATTGTCGTGAGGATTGAGTTGATTTATGTAGAGCACTTGGCAAATGAATGAAGCATGGCAAGTGCTTGGATTGTTTTTCTTATTGTTTTGAAGGTTATATTCTGGATAATAAACCTTGCGTGCTTCCACATAACACAGATCTTACCATTCAGAGTGAGGTTTGTCATTCAGAGTGAGGTTTGTCATTCAGTGAACAGAAATGCTTAATATTAACATGATTGAATTTATCAATTACTTACTGTATGATTTTCCTCTTTTGTTTTTTAAGATTTTTTTCCTATCCCAAAGACATAAAGATACCCGTGTTTTTCTCCAGAAGCTTTTATATGTAAGCCTTAAATAATTCATTTTCATCTATGATATTAGATAGGAATTATTTTTCTTTGCGGAAACACTGACCTCCCTCCTCTCCCAACTCCAGTGTACCCAATGAAGAAAGCCAGTCTGGACCCCGTTGCTCTCTCTGGAATTTGACTCTGCTTTGTCTTTGTACACAGCATTCGCTTTGCATAAATTTCTCTTCTCCTAGGTATTATGTAGATGACCACCTAGGTATTTCATGTTCTTGCTCAAATATCCCTTTCTCACTGAGGCTTTGAACTTTAAAATTACAACTTTCCCTCTCCTTAACACATACACACACTCACACACACACACATACACACACACATTCCTTAGAACTTCCTGCTATATTTGTGTGTGTGTGTGTGTGTGTGTGTGTGTGTGTGTGTGTTGCATGGTATTTAATTGCCTTATGAAATAGTAAATATTGACTTATCTTTGCAATTGTCCTTCTGCTTCCACTAGAATGTGAGGTCCAAGAGGTAATATTTCTTTCTTTTGTTTTGTTTTATTTTCAATTTCAAGAATGGCATCTCCTCCTTAGATAACTTCAATATTCTTTTTCCAGAACAATCCCGAACACATGATAAACAGTTATTATCTTAGATTTTCTTCTTCAGATATAATAGTGCTGAATAGCTCCAGCTCTACACATTTATTAATAAAGAGGCATCTGGTTAGGAAAACTCTGGGTGACTTCTTTCTTTTTTTTTTCCTGTTCTTTCTAGAGTTAAGGTCAGGACAAGAAAGCAACCCCACTCTTTCTGTCTGTCAGAGTAGGTTTTTTTCACTATCCACACACGAAGGGAATTCTAGTTTTATGTGTGTATCGGTGGGATAGTCTCTGACCAAACATCACTCTGTGCTCTGGCCACACAGTTTTTGTCTCCTCTTTCTTGATTTACCGATCTATTAAAAGCCATGTTCTCACTGCCAACAATGGAGAAATTTCATCAAGGACCAGTGCTCCAAACTTTCTTTTACTTGCCGGTCTTTTTATACCTGCATTTATAATCTGTTTTTGAAAATATTTCAAAGGGAATTCCAAAGAAAACAAAAAGAAAAAGGGGAGGAGCCTATAGGACATGTCAACCAATTATAATTCAGTTGACAGTCAGGAACTGAATTATAACCCAATGACAGTTATATATTTATTAGTATTTTAGGAGAATTGGTATTGCTATTTCTATGTATGGTAGTATTACTGTGGTCATGTTTCAAAAAGAGCCCTTATCTTTTATAAATCTATTCTGAAATATTTACAGTTATAATTTTATGATGCCTGAATATTAGAAATAATTCAGGTGGTCATGAATGGGTAGGGGTATAGATTTTACAAAGCATGGCCAGATGATTGTTGAAGCTGATGGGTAGATATATTGAGTTCATTTGATATTACATTCCATTACCTGATTATTCTTCTTCAAAGCCCCAAATAAGTTATTCTAATTATTTCCCTTTGAGGTACCAGAAAATAAGTATTTTCCCAAGTTTACAGACCTGACATTCCAGACTCACCAATTCTAAAAAGTCATGTTACTACATCAACACCAAGCCAAAAAAGGAATTTCAAAAACCAGAGGCTTTATGTTGATGCTGCAAATTAATGAAGACAAGAAGACAGGAAATAACACATACCTCATGCATAAAAGGGATAATTAAGAGTCTTTGTCTTCATCGTGATAAAATTTATAGTTAAAAGTGAAAAACCTTATTTTAATTGGGTTATCTTTACAGAGCTATTTTTCTTTACCTTGTCTTACTACTACCACCAAAACAAAAACTTTAATATCACAATCAATATTAATATCTAAATGATCCCACATACCTTAAATTCACGTAAACCATTTTTTTACATGTAGACGCATCCTGGGGCATTGCAAAAAGTTGCAGAAACCAGGATTCATGTGGTTGAGCCATAGTGAATGGTGGTGCATTTTGAGAATGGCAGGTAGATGGCCCAGGGATACACTTCACTCTCCTGTAAGAACAGAGGATCTAAGGGTCTGAAGTTGCTAGCTGTGCATCCCTGAGTTGTGACCTCATTGTGTGTGACACATAAACTTGATCTAGAAGTTCTTCTGTCCCCTAGCTGTCAACAATATTGGGCATGAATAGAATCCTTTTATGCTCATGAGGGCATAAAGCATTAATAAGTTTAGAGTAATATAGATTTTTTAAAAAAAGAGTTGCTTTGAATATATGGTTCAGTATTCATGCCTACTAATGACTGTGTCTTGAATTTATATCTTAGATGACATCTGTGTCCCCCCAAACCTGTCTGCATACAGTGCAGTGTGGTGTTGGAGAGAATTTCACTCTTAAGGCTGATGGAGTGCAATGCGTTAGGGAGCCCTGTAGCAAGAAGCCACTAGACATTTCTTCTGCTAAAACGAAAAGGGGTCTGAATGGAGGGAAAATAAATCCCTGTCATTTCAGCATGGGTTGGCAAGAAGAAAAGACAAGTGCAAATTGTCATTATAAATAGTGTTGTTAACCCTCCTCATTTATAGTACACATTTCCAATTATACCCATTATGATGTACTTAGCTAGAGGGCAGGTTGCATTTTTTAAATGTGTTGAGAGCATTAATGATTTAGCTAGTGCTCATTTGTTTTCTATTGCTTGGTTAAGCATGCTGCATTGTCTTTTTCCTCTTT
This sequence comes from Neofelis nebulosa, assembly GCF_028018385.1. Lineage (NCBI taxonomy): Eukaryota > Metazoa > Chordata > Mammalia > Carnivora > Felidae > Neofelis > Neofelis nebulosa. The sequence goes on along the minus strand of NC_080783.1, from coordinate 93,390,197 downwards.
TACATATTGGATGAAAAAGAGATGCTAGCTTTAAATGTGCTAAATTAGTGGTTCTTTGCCCTAGAGATTTTTTAAACACACCAATGCTTGGGCAGTACCCACCAGAGATTTTGATTTAAATGGTTTGGGTTGGGGGAGTCATTAGGAGTCTGTAAAAGTGTCCCTTGAGGTTCTAATATGTAGCCAGGATTAAGGACCACATGGGTTGAGGAGAAAGCAAGATCAGCTGTGGATAACTTCATTTATCATATTTAGAGAAAGGACGGGCCAGACTCAAAGGTGGTCACTATTTGATAAGGTTAGCTTTACAGATTGCAGATATTCTAAGAGCAGCAGTGGTTGAGGATAGAAGTAGAGGAAATTGGAGATAGTCTCTAGAAATTAGAACTATTGCATAGGCTTTAGAGAGTGTATGGTAACTACTATAGAGAGGACATGTTTGTTTGCCTCGACTGTCATCCTAGATAGTTTCTGCAGATATGAACACAAGTTGCTTCATTTGAAACTGAGGGCTTGCATGTAAGGAATTTTAAGTGGATACACACACACACACACACACACACACACACACACACACACACTACATTACATTTAAATCCAATTTAATTAGACATTCGTAACAGCTGTCCTGTGAGTTGGCTCAACTGTATTCCCCACATAGGATAAGCAAGAAAATTGAAGCTCTGAAAGGTGAAGTGCATTGCCCAAGGTCATATAGCAATTCAGTAATGAGCTGGGATTAGAAACCAGAGCCCTGGAGGTCCTGTCTGTTGCCAGAGCCATTGAATGTGGCCTCTGTTGCAAAGTGAATGATGATTATGAACATTTAAGAATATAGAGTACATTTTTACCAGGCAACATTTTAAAATGAAAGATGTATATGGATATCCTAGAGCTTATTTTCAACAGTCCTGGAAAGTTTGGCAGAAAAGCTTTGTAATTTTGTTTAATTTCACCGGTATATAGATAGGCTCAGTGTTCATGTTGAAGTACTTGGAGGTCCAGGCTAGGAGGGAATTTTGGGGGGTGGGAAACACTCTTGATGTATCTGTTCTCTATATGGAACACCAAGATGAATAGGCAAGAAGTGTATGAAAACTCTACTCATAGTTCTAGGGCATTACATTGTTTATTGTTTAAGCCTGCCATTTATCCTTGAACAAAGAGAGAGATACTGGCTTGATGGGCTTTGGATAGTAAATACAAAGTTTATATTATCCTGTAGCCAGTTATATTATTTCTGAATCCTTATAAAACTGTGCAGAACTTCTACATTATTATCCATCCATCAAGTTTCACTTCAGCTTCACTGGGGAGATTTAATAATGCATGTATATATGTTTCAGTATAACGCACAGCCCCTAGGTTCATCTCCTACATATAGAGGAAACCTGATAAATATTTATCACCAATGACAACCCTGTATGTGGTAAGTGCTTCCCTCTGAGAACTCAGTCACTGTTTTTCCATATTTAAGTGGGAGATAGTTGGGCTGGTGGTGAACCCTGGTTTGTGCCTTTCTTAAAAAAAGAAAAAAAATCTCAGCAGTGGTTGTGAGTAGACTAATGAGGGCCATTCTCTTGTGTATAATTTTTCGGGAGAGAGAATGCTTTTCTTTTCTTTCTTTCTTTTTTTTTTTGTTTTTGTTTTTGTTTGTTTGTTTTGCTTTCAGAGGATGTAATGTTGAAGAAAGTTGGGCTGACAGACTTCTTAATGACCATTTGGAATTTTTGCCAAGTGAAACTTGTTTTCTCTTCATTTTGATGCTCCACTTTGATTAAACACCACTTCTCTTTAGTTACATAGCTTTTATTCGTGATGTTTCTATCATAACAACACATATCACGTAGCTCCAGTCAATTATCTTCAGGTAAGCCCCATACTCTCCTCTCCCTTTCATTTTTAATTTAATGATTCATGAGCAAGTGTGCTTGGGGCACAGGACCATCTTCTTTGGATGCATGAACTGATATCTAAAGCAGAATTCTGTGGCAAGAAATAAAAAGGTCCAGTGATCAGATTGAATAGATAATTTTAAGAACAGCAGCACAGTCTATCTTTTCCATACATTTGAAATGCAACCCTACGCTGCAGTGAGAGACAAAATGTGCTTGTTACTTACATTCGCATGAGGTGATAGTCTTTTTTCGGAGAGCATATAATTTTCATACAAACAGAGGTACTTCCGAAAAGTGAGTGGATGAGCTATTTATATTTAAGATGAGATAACAAGCATTAACTAGGACTTTCTTGAGCAAACAGGTACTTGATCAGCTTATCTGTTCCTCTCCAATGATATGACAAGGTGGTTGATACAAATTGCCTTGCAATTGTAATTTAATTTACCAGGAATGTGGGATGATTTTCAGCCACTCATAGTCTACTCCTCAATGCTCAGAACATGGCCAAGATGTAGCACTGAATAGAAGGCCAGTTTGTCATATTTTTCTTTTAATATAAAGAAGCCTCAATTATTGAAGCATTTTTCTGTGTTTTTGTTTCATTTTATTTATTTATTTGTTTATTTGCTTATAAGTCTATTTTGAGAAAGAGAGAGAGAGAGAGAGAGAGAGAGAGAGAGAGAGAGAGAGAGAGAATGCAGCGTGAGTGGGGGAGGGGCAGGGAAAGATGGAGAGAGAATCCCAAGTAGTCTCCTTGCTGTGAGCACATGAAGCCCAATGTGAAGATTGATCTTACCAAATCATGAGATCATGACCTGGGCCAAAATCAAGAGTCAGACACTTAACCGACTGAGCCACCTAGGTGCCCTTGTTTCATTTTATTTATTTTAGACACAGAGACAGAACAGTGGGGGAAAGGGAGAGAGACAGACAGACAGAAAGAGAGAGAATCTTAAGCAGACTCTATGATCAGCACAGAGCCTGTCACAGGGCTTTATCCCATGACCCTGGGATCATGACCTAAGTTGAAACCAAAGTCAGACGCCCAACTGACTGAGACACCCAGGTGCCCCTTCTATGTTTTTTTTGTTTTTTTAAATCTTTTTTCTCACCTTCTCTCATGAATTCATGTTATAGAAGACTCCCTGTATCAGGCAATATGTACATCCTTTACATGCAGTATCTCATTTAATCCTCCTGTCAATCATATGACATAGAAACTTCTTTTTGGTTTGTTTTACAGCCAAGTAAGCTGAGGTTTAGCAAGACTAATTTCTTCTACTTTTGCTACCATCTTTCTGGGAAAGACTGGTATAGACCTTCTCAGAGAATCTATAAATATCTCTTATTATTATATATGTATAAATAAATCACTTATATATTTCTGATATTAAATATGGCTCTTGATGTTTAAGCTGCCATCTTCATAAATGTTACTTCTTTTGATTACAATTAGTAGCAAGTATAATTATGCCTGATGACTAAGTGATGATAAAATATGCATAAATAAAAATTGAATTTAGACTAGTTTATTAGCAATAATCGTGCTTAAACAGTTACTTATGTTTGCAAACAGGAATTTTAATTTATTGTTATTTTTCATAGGCCTAATGAGGTTGGAAGCATCACTCACCAAGCCCCACAAGCACTGTGTTTACTGGCATTTGAAGCCTTCTGCCAACAGGGTACTATTGAAGAATTGATTAAAAAGGAAGAGGTGTCCCATGGGAATAACAGAGGAATTATGATGTGAACCCTTCCCTGGAATGTCCCTCTCTCTTTGTTTTACCATAAAGTCTCTGTGGAAAGATCATGGGCTTGGATGTCTGTTTAGCCAGTTTTAATGACATAGTTTAAATCGCTTAACAACTAGCAAGGTGACTTTGGGCAAATTATTTAACTCTTCCACCCTCCATTTTCTTATTTGGAAAGTGGGAACAATAATTATAATTTTAAAATAAATGAAAATGGTAGTAGTAACACCAGCCTTGCAGCATTATAATAATAAAATGAGATACCATATGCAAAATGTCCAGAAGCAGATCTGATATAGATGAAGGAGAAAATTCCTGGAAATTTCTAATGCATTTTACATACGTTTAAAATCCAAATGTCTGCAACCTCCAAAGGCACTGTCTTCCGTTTTCTGTCTACTTCCCTTAAATCATTTCTTGTGTCTTCAACAGAAAGTGAGGTTCTATTTGACTTCGATTTCTGAGACCTTCCACTTGGCCTTTTGCTCATCATCTCTTGTCTGACTTCAGATCTTGATGTTGGGTGATGCCAGAGACATTCGCTTCTTCTGTTGCTAATTACCTCTTGGGTTTCTGGAATTAATGTCCTTCCTTGGTACAAAAGTGCTCCCTTCAGGCTGGCTTCAAAGTACAGGTGAAGTGAGAAGACTATTGACTGCTCCATCCCAAGTGTGGATGTTGCCTGCCCTTGAGGTTCCATGACACCCCAGCTAATTCATGTCTCTTGTGCATAACTGACTCTGCTTTAGGTCTGGTTATAAGCTGAGGCACTTATATTACAAAAAATGGAAAAATCATTTAAAAGTGATTGCTAAATATTACCGTGCTAAAGTTGAAGGACAAAGAAACACATCACACAGAAAAAGAAATTTTTAGCAGCTATCTTGCAGATCCTGGTGTTGATTCACTATGTCAAGATCATCCCTTATCTCTGTTTCTCTTTTTGAAAAGATATAAAATGTCTTCATTTCTATACAGTGACAATCAGTTTTTTTCCTGTAGAAATCTAACCTCTATTCTAAAAGTTTGTTTTGTCCATAGAATCCATCTTTCTCAACCCTCACCTGAACATCTGTAGGGCATGATAAATTAATGCAGCCGTGTTCCCTAAACCTTGAATGACTTCACCTGGAATTACACCATAAAGCAGAAAACCTCTGTGTGTGAGTGTTCATTGTGTGTGTGTGCGTGTGTGTGTGCACATGCACATGTGTGCACATACACATACAATGCGAACAGAGAAACATTGATCTATGTTCTCTCTCAAGAAAGGCATCTATTTCATTTTTCCTATCCTCTTCAATTTTTTATTTCTGATATTCTAAGATAACACTTGGACAACACACACATACACACAGAAACATATACACACATATACACACAGGCCCACACTCATACTAATCCTAAGGGTAAAAAAAAATTTTCAGAAAAAGTACAGTGTAACTGGAATTAACTGAGAATGGGAGACTTATTCTTAAAGGCATAATTTTTTACAAAGCTGTCCCCACCCAAATGAAGATAGCTTTATATTATTATGCAAAACTGTTTTTATTTTATTGAAGTATAATTGATGTACTATATCCTATTAGTTTCAGGTGTACATCATAGTGATTCAATATTTTTATGCATTATGAAATAATCCCCAAGATGTCTAGTTACCATCTGTCACCATATAGTTATTACGATATTATTGACTATATTTCTGATGCTGAATGGTACAATCCCATGACTTATTTATTTTATAACTGGAAGTTTTTACCTTATAATCCGCTTTCCCTATTTCTTCCCCCCACCCCTGCCCACTTTGGTAACCAATAGTTTGTTTCTTTTACCTACAAGTCTGTTCCTATTTTGTTTTGTTTGTTTGTGTTGCTTTTTAGATTCCACATATATTCTCTGCCGGACTTTTGTTTAGCATGTCATTCAGTTCCTTCCATGTTGTTGCAAATGGCAAGATCTTAATTTTTTATGGCTGAATAATATTCTATTGTGTATATATACTATAATTTCTTTATCCATTCATCTATTGATGTACAGTACAATTGCTTCCATATTTTTGCTATTGTAAATAGGGTCTCAGTGAACATAAGGATGCATATATCTCTTTGAATTGATGTTTTCATTTTTTTTTTTTTGGATGAGTACCCTGAAGCGGAATTCCTGGATTTTATGGTAGTTCTACATTGAATTTTTTAAGAAGCCCCCATACTGTTTTCATTCCCTTTTCTCCACATCCTCACCAACATTTGTTATTTTTTTGTGTGTGTTTTTCATAATAGCCAATTTGACAGGTGTGAGGTAATATCTCATTGTGGTTTTGATTTGCACTTCTCTGACCATTAGTGATGTTGAACATCATTCCATGCGTCTGTTGGCCATCTGTATGTCTTCCTTGGAAAATGTCTATTTACGTCCACTGCTCATGTTTTAATTGTTTTTTTTTCTTTATGAAGTTGAATAAGTACATTATATATTTCGGATATTAAACCCTTTCAGACATATAATTTGTAAATATCTTCTTTCAGTAGGTTGTCATTCCATTTTGTTGATGGTTTACTTTGCTGAGCAAAAATTTTTTAGTTTGATATACTCCTATTTGTTATTTTAACTGTTGTTAACTCTTGCCTGAGAAACTGGTCCACAAAGTATTTCTAAGACCAATGTCACAGAGCTTACTGCCTATCCTTTTTCTTGAGATTTTATGGTTTCAGATGTTATATACAAGTTGTTAATTTATTTTAAAAAATTTTTTACATTTATTTATTTTTGAGAAACAGAGTGAGACAAAGAGTGAGTGGGGGAGGAGCAGAGAGCGAAGGAGACACAGAATTTGAAGTAGGATCCAGGCTCCAAGCAAGTGGTCAGCACAGAGCCTGATGCAGGACTCGAACCCACAAACTGTGAGATCATAACCTGAGCCGAAGTCGGACGCTCCACCAACTGAGCCACCCAGGCATCCTGTTAATTTATTTTTAAAATAGTTTTGTATATAGTGTAAGATGTATATAGTGTAAGATAGTGGTTCATTCTTTTTCGTGTAGCTGTCCAGTTTTTTTTACATAATTTTTGAAGAAACTGTCTTTTCCTCATTGCATGTTTTTGTCTGTTTTGCCATAGATTAATTGACCATATATGCATGGATTTATTTCTGATCTATATATCTTTTTTTTTAATGCCAGTACCATGCTGTTTTGATTACTGTAGATTTATAGTATAGTTTGAAACCAGAGAATATGATTGATACCTCCACTTTGTTTCTGTCCCCCCCCCCCCCCCACTCAGGATTGCTTTGACTATTTGGGATCTTTTGCAATTCTATACAAACTTTAGGATTTCTTATTCTAGTTCTGTGAAAAATACCATTGGTATTTTGATGGGGGTTGCCTTGAATCTGTAGATTGTTTTGGGTAGCATGGACATTTTAACAATATTAATTCTTTCAATCCATGAGCATGGTATATCTTTCCATTTATTTTCATCTTCTTCAATTTCTTTCATAAGTGTCTTAAAGTTTGAGAGTACAGGTTTTCTGTCTCCTTGGTTAAATTTAATCTTTGGTATTTTATTATTTTTGATGTAGTCATGAATAGGATTGTTTTCTTAGTTTGTCTTTCTTTCTGATAGCTGTTTTTAGTACATATAAACACAACCAAATTCTGCATGTTAATTTTGTATCCTGCAACTTTACTGAATTCATTTATTAGTTCTAATAGTTTTTTGGTGGAGTCTTTAGGGTCTCCTATCTATGGTATCATGTCATCTGCAAATAGTAACAGTTTTAACTTCTTCCTTTCCAATTTGGATGCCTTTTATTTCTTTATCTTGCCTAATTTCTGTGACTATGACTTCCAATACTATGTTGAATTAAAGTGGCAAGGGTGAGCATTTTTGTCTTGTACTGGATCTTAAAGGAAAATCTCTCATCTTTTCACCAGAACTATTTTAATTACACTTATTTTATTTCTTCTTAAACTCCTATTTTATATTTCTCACACTACCTTAAGTAGTTTTAGAAATGGGCCAATTATAACATTCTTCCTTGCTATATAGTAGTATGTCTTTCTTATTTTATTGGCATGTTCTGGCAGAAAACAGGAATGGTGGCCCATTCAAATGGGGCAACTGGGGAAGAATTAATGAAGGATCTATTTACAAAATACTGGAAAGGGTTACGTAAGCTAACAGGGGATGGTTCAGTACCTGAAGTAGTGATGTTTAGGAGCCTGAAATTTGATAGAGGTAGGAACAATTAGTAGGATTACAGCTATATGAGAGGGCCACTCCACAGAAACCATGCCTTTTGGTTGGTGTAGAGAACCAGTTAAGGTGATCTAGAAGATAAAATCTGGTGGAATAAATTCCCTGATCTTTCTCTCCTCTTATCATCTTTTTTCTTACATTGTGTGCCCCATCCCTCTGTTGGCCAAACCCAACCAGAAGTCAATGGACAAGGGAATCACTGATACAGTCCTTCTATGATCAGTTCCCCGGGTAGACAGCATATAAAGCAGGGGGATAGATCTGTAAGTAGATGGAAAAGATCCTATACATCTGCTTAACATATAGTTCATGATCATGAAATGTACAAGTACATTTGTTTCTCTTCTTTCCATAATCTCATTAAAATAACAGAAATGAATTGTGAAAGCCCTAATCCCATGTTAAAATAATAATAAGAGAGAGAAGACCATCAGTGGATGAGAGCTCTAAATGCATTTATGAAAACTTAATAGACAAAGACTAAAGATCAGAGAAACTGATGATGCAGCACAGAAAGCTTGTCCTAACTTAGCAGGAATGTGGGTGGTAAGAGAAGAGGAAGTTTGTTTACCCATGAAGACTCTTTAGAACCATGGTAGCTGGTCTGATAGAGGACAGGAGGAGTGAGGAGTGGGACTGGAAAAAAAATGTTTTTTTAAAGCCTTTAAATAACCATTAGAAGCATAAAAATAGTGATACAATTATAAAAAATTGAAAGGTGGTACAAAGTAAACTTCCATCCATTATAGCAGAAAGTCAATAAATGATGTCTAAAATTAATGAATCAAGAAGCAACGACATAAGTTTACTATTTATGGATTTGGAGATAACCACAGATGAACTAAATAAAGAGAGTTCAAAGTCTTCTGGAAGGAGGACAGGGAATTGGTTGTGGGTCAGTTTTTTTCTCATTGTAAGTCATGGTACTAATGATTTTTTTAAAACCACATGAAAATATAATTTTACTGAAAGTCTCCCCCCCCCCCTTTTGTCACATTCCACTTTGTTTACTGGCTTTCTAGAAATTTTCTTCTTAACATGGTTAGGTCTGTCCCAGACTTACCAATTAATTCCATTTTCTCCTACACCACCCTTTCTCTCCATTCTTCATAACCCTCCAACATGTGAATATCCACATTCCATCTAAATGCACCTACATGTCTTTCTCTATGAATTCCATGCACCCATTTATGTCTCAGGAGTACCTTTTCTCAGACTTTCCTTGGCCTAAAATGACTTCAACCTTTTTTTTTTTTCTATTAAGATTTCAAGTCCCAGAATAAAATCTGTCTCCTCCAGGAACTGTCTGGTTTCTAGAGACAAAAATGATTATTCTTTCTTCGTACTCTCTTAGTACTGCACACTGTTGACATTTCTCGCTCTACCAATGTCTTAAATTTGTTGTATCTCTATCTGCCCCATTTTCTTTCTGTGTAAGTTCAAGAATTTTCATTTTTATATCTAGTGCATATTTTGCACATAGCAATTGAAATATTTGCTCACCATTGTAACTGTAATTGATTTTTGTTGCTGTTATTGATCAGAAGGCATCTAAAGATTATGAGATGAGTGCCCCAGCCCATTAAAGTGATAGTGAACACTGGCTGTCTTTATTGAGGTGCCTATTAATACTTCTGCTTTTTAGCCAAACCAGGAAGTAGACAATATTTTGTTTTGTCACAATTTTAGTGCCTTTCCCCTAAATTACAATTATATCCATATTGTCTCAGGTTATGATGAATGAGAGATATTATAAGAAACTAATACCCACAAATAAATTACTAATGTATTAATTTTAATGAGTATTTCCAGAGGGAAATGCCTTTCCTGAGGAAGTGATTTGCTGATAGTAAAACTCTAGGCTCTTGAGCTATTGTGAGATCAAAGTTGGTTTCTGTGGTTTCTCAGATTATGCCATGTAATTCTTATGCCATAGGTAATATAAATTCTGATTAATTTAAAGCATATTAAGACAATTGGGAAACACTCTTTGCATATTAGGTCATATAGATTTGAAATCACAATTATTGAGTATTAACTATCTATCTCATAGGAGTGAGAATTGGTATAATATTATTAACCCCTGGTCTTTGCTTGTCATTCTCATTCCCCAAGAAGTCTTACCACATGTTTTTACTTCACCTCCTTCTTTCTTTGTTTCTTTATTTTTTTCCTTCCCTTCCTTTTCCTTTTCCTTTTCCTTTTCCTTTTCCTTTTCCTTTTCCTTTTCCTTTTCCTTCCCTTCCCTTCCCTTCCCTTCCCTTCCCTTCCCTTCCCTTCCCTTTCCTTCTCTTCCCTTCCCTTCCTCCCCTCCTTCCTGCCTGTATGCCTGCCTGCCTGCTACTAACCCTGTATTTTTCCGTGCAGCTACATAAAAAGGCACTATAATTTTATTTTTCCTTTACTTTAGGAAATGCCACGGTAAAACAGTCTCGATATAGGATTATCATCCAGGAAGCAGCCAACGGAGGCCAAGAATGCCCAGATACCTTATTTGAAGAGCGAGAGTGTGAAGATATTTCATTATGTCCTGTATATCGGTAATTAGTTACCTTTTAAAATAATCATTAGATTTTAGTGTAAATCATGACTTATTTTCTTTCATAAGTTTATGATTTTTAGTGAGAAAGAAGATAAGGTAATGTTTATCTTTAACACCTCAGTATTTCCCCCTGTTATTTTGAATGTATTTTGAGGGAGTAAGGAATAAGAAAGTCTAATTATCAGAAAAAAAACAAACAAACATAGTTTGCTTTTAAGTGAGCTGCTGGAGTTCTGTCACCTAGGCAGTCAATTTTAAGGATTAGGATCCAAAGAGATTCAGGATAAAGACTATCTGGAAAACAAACACACATGTAATTTACTTCATTCTATTGTTTTCATCCTAAAGCCTTTAATGAAGAACTAAGAACAAAAATTTACTTTTAAAATAATTATTTACTTTTATTTTTAAAAAATTTGGTTCTTAATTTTTGTCATATACACATTTTAATAAACTACTTAGGGAAAATAAAAAAGTTTAACCTATGGATAAAATATTTAAAAAAAGAAAAAAGAAAGGAAAAGAAAAGAAAATGTGCACCTGGGTGGCTCAGTCGGTTATGGTTAAGTGTCTGACTTCAGCTCAGGTCATGATCTCACATGGTTCATGAGTTCGAGCCCTGCATCGGGCTCTGTGCTGACCGCTCAGAGCCTGGAGCCTGTTTCAGATTCTGTGTCTCCCTCTCTCTCTGCCCCTTCCCTATTCGCACTCTGTCTTCCCTCTCTCTCTCTGTCTCTCTCTATCAAAAATAAACAAAAGGTTGAAATTTTTTTTTAATTAAAAAAAAGAAAATGACTTTTAAAATATATTCCCTCTTGGCAACTTGGGGACTATTATTTATAAAAATAATGCCTGAGGTTTGTGTGTTTAGTCATTAATATCCATCCTTTTAATGTTGGATTGAAGCATTGCCTTAAAGTACATCTGGATTAAAATCATTCACTGTTGAGTTTTACTTACTTGTGAAGAAAAAACCACTGTCTTAAAATTCCTGTGGTTATCAGTACACTTAAAAATGCCTTTATCAAAAATGCCTAGTGTTTCTCCTGATTATTTGAGGAACTATATCTTAAAGATATGAAATTCAAGAGCTAATTTATTCAGGAGGACACAAGTTTTTTTTTTTCCTTCTTTCTCTCTCTTTTGTTAAAGTTTATTTATTTACTTTGAGAAAGAGAGAGCATGAGCAGTGGGGGGAGAGGGGGCAGGGAGAGAAGGAGAGAGAGAATCTCAAGCAGACTCCAGCCTGTCAGCACAGAGCCTGATGTGGAACTCTATCTTGCAAACCATGAGATCATGACATGAGCTGAAATCAAGAGTCTGAGGCTTAACGGGCTGAGCCACCCGGGTGCGCCCCCCTCTCTTTTTTAAGAAGGCTCCTCACATTAGATAGAGTGCTAGTGAAGAGTCTAAATGACTATCAGCTTTATAATCCTTTATTCTTATTGTTTCTACCTAATGGCCAGTTTAAAGAGGATGTGAATAAACACTGGGAACATGCCCAGACTACCAGTTGCTTCATTAACCACAGGGCTGCTGTGGAAACACTGTCAATATTCATCTCTTTATACTATATATAAATATTGAAACTTCTGAGCCCACCAAAAGAGCTCTTGGGGAAAGTAGCCAATTGAAAAAAATTAGCCAAATTAAATGTTATTAGAAGTTTTTATAATCCCAGGTCTGTTATAATCAGAGAAAATCCTAGAAGCTGTTAGTGAGCTTTTCCTTTCTATTGTCCACTCTCTGAACTCCCTGGTTGCACTCCATTTTAGCCATTAATGTTTAAACTCGTTTCCATCATTGACCTCCTGCCACTTTCCCCAGAAACCAGTTTTGCTGTGTCTGGATTGGATCATTGTATCATTTCTCCTGATGCTGAGGTTAATATGTGTACAAGTTATCAGCAAGATTCTCTGCTCCTCAATAAAACGCCCTTTAATTTTAAGCAATATTCCAATTTAGTTTTGTATCCCTTTTCACTGGTATGTTAGGGAGCTGAGTTAATACAGACCTGTATCATTTTCTTCTGATTCTTCTTTTACTCCATTAAGGTAACATATTCACATGTTTACCATTTAAAATAGAATAAAAATGTCTGTAGAAATTTTTGTGTGAATTTGAACATCTCCAACACATTAAGTTAATAAGCAAAAGGGAAAAAAACATGAAGATGTATCCTTACATAGAATTAATGTGGGGTCAAGAGTCTATGGCTAAGGATCCGAGAATTTAGGAGGGATAACTGGCCTGCTGAGTTGTGAAATCTGAGTAATTTCACTTAACCTTTATGAGGCCAAGTTTATCATTCCAAGACTGAGTTTAACAAGTCCTGAAAATTCCTTATATTTCAGTTTATGCAGCACACTAAACTAGACTGAACACCATGATCTCGTTTCAATCTAGAAAGTCTTAGTAAACTTAAGGGATCTGAACGAATGATACATCCTAGTTGAAAAATTGCCCTGAAACACCTTACCATTTCAGTTTCTGTGTTTTAGAATTATACTAAATGCATCTATGCATATGCGAGGTAAACTTACAACTATTTAAAATTAAGGAGTGATTTCTTTAATGCCAAGTTTTTCTGTTTTTCTGTTTAGCTGTTTCTTGATTTCTCTCCAATCCCTCAACTATTGACAGTATGATGTCCACTTGAGTGAGATCAATGATTTTATACACACACATACACACACACACACATATGTAATATTATTGACAAGTTTTGTAGCATAATATATATTATATTTTTAACGTTTGTTTTTATTTTTGAGACAGAGAGAGACAGAGCATGAACGGGGGAGGGGCAGAGAGAGAGGGAGACACAGAATCTGAAACAGGCTCCAGGCTCTGAGCTGTCAGCACAGAGCCCGACGCGGGGCTCGAACTCACGGACCGTGAGATCATGACCTGAGCCGAAGTCAGACGCTTAACCGACCAAGCCACCCAGGCGCCCCACGTAATATATATTATTGACCAGTTTTGTAATATAATATATATGTAATATTATTGACCAGATCTAGAAGATCTCTAGAATTTTTTCATCTTCCAAAACTGTTCAATAATATTTTTGATTCATGTTTCTGTTTCATTTTTTTTTTTGTTTTTTAATTTTTATTTATTTTTGAAAGACAGAGAGCACAAGTAGGGGTGGGGCAGAGAGAGAGGGGGACACAATCTGAAGCAGGCCCCAGGCTCTGAGTTGTCAGTACAGAGCCTGATATGAGGCTTGAACCCACAAACTGTGAGATCATGACCTGAGCTGAAGTCGGATGCTTAACCTACTGAGCCACCCGGGCTCCCCTGTTTCATTTTTTGAAGTAATATCTATTATTAGAGGTATTGGCACATATTAAAAAAGTGTCAACATATACTAAGGAAGGAGCAGAATTTGTGGTTACACTTAGAGTTTGGGTTTTTGGGTACATTCTGAAGAGACAGGTTTAAGGATACAAGTCAGTCTGTCCTGTGGGTCATAAAAATAGAAAGTTTTGTTTACCTGAGAAAGGAAAACAGTGGGAAACCATACGCCTTCCTTACAGAGTATTTCCTTTGAGGAATAGAAATATTGATAATTCATCAGAAATGGATCCATTCCTCTTCCATGAGATGAACTATCACATAAGATGGGTCCCTGTGGCTCCCCACCTCCCTATTGAGATGTCTGAGTCACTTTAAAGTCTTAGAAAATAACTTATAACAATTGTTGAAGAGGAAGATTGAGTGTGAAAGTTTGCACCCCAAACTTTCAGATGTTTAAACCCTGACTCTCTAAAGATACAATGGAACATAAGGATTTTCTCTCTCCCTCCCTCTCTCACTCTCTCTGTCTTCTCCTTCTTCTCTTCCTTTTCCTTCCTCCTCCCCATCATCATCATCATTGTCTCCTTCTGCTTCTCCTCCTCCTCCTCCTTCTTCATATGATTTTAAGTTGATAAGGAGGGTAAGCCTTCTAGATTTGATCCGTGCTTTTAAGGATATTTACTGCCACTTTGGTATATGGACTACAGCTTATATGGGAAATGTCCACATTTAAAATAATGGAAATGCTGCATTAACCATGAACCTGGGGCAGAGTAGACTCTTGTCCTCCCTATTATGTGCCAGAGTTCCATTTTATCACATTGGATTTATATACATTTTTATTGAATTACTGTTTTTGTGCTTTTGTATTTCAAATTCACTTATTTTTATATTTCTTTTGTGTGTTTGTCATGGTGAAATTTTTAGTCCGCTGTTCTTTGTAATCACAGGTGGAAGCCACAGAAATGGAGCCCTTGTATCTTGGTGCCAGAGTCTGTCAGGCAGGGGATAATGGGCACCAGTGAAGCCTGTGGAAAGGGGATACAAACAAGAGGTAAGGGCATTTTAAAACAGTTTTTTTATGTTTTTCTTATAGACTATTGTTTATTTTATATTTGAATAATTATGATATTGGATTACGTTATTTATATTTATCAGTATTTGAGTTTAAGTTTGGAATTATTGTTGATTTTATACTCTCTTTCAACCATAACCAGCTAGTGTATTTGTGAACTAGTGCAATGTAAGCGAATATCTGTAAGCGAATTCTTAGTTATTTGCATATCCCAATGCTGATGTTCCAGACACATGTCGGACATGATCCAAGGAATGAAGAATATGTCTATGACTAGACCCAACAGTATACATTGCACTTTTTAGGTGCTAATTTAATGTTTGCTAAATGAAATAAGGATAACTGAATCAATTGACTAATCTTAATAAGCATGACTTGAATGTAATTGTTATATGCATAATTACTATATGTTCTATATATAATATACATAGAAAGGAGCTATCTTATTCCTGTGAATAAGCATCTGGATCGAAGTAGAAGTGCTTTTAATCATCAATGCCAAGGTATGGCATATTGAAATCTCTGAAAAGTACTCAGAGACTCATCAGGCTGCTCACTTTTCTGTTTCATTCATAATCCAGGTACCAGTCAAATGAAGCTTGATAAGAAGTGCTTTATTCTTAAAATCTAACCACTTTGTTGCTAAAGGGGTATATGTAGCAAAATCAGACCTTGTGGAATCAACTGCATTATACTTGTTTTATAATTTTTCTAAAAGCCGTATTTAGAATTGTCTCTTCCTGTTGTGTAGGTTATTGTATTGGTTAGGATCAGTCATTACAACCAGCACAATAACTCCCTGCTTTGTTTGTTGATTCAGAGCTGTGAGGAGTCCACCATGACCAGGTGGCAATCTTAACTTCTGGATCAATGGAATCTTATTGTGTCTCCTAGTGGAAGCACTGTTTCCTTCAGAACAAAGACCTATAAGGGCAGCAGAACATAAGATTGCAAGAGACAGGAAACAAATGTTTTACTAGTGAGTCACCAAGGGTAATAGTGAGTTATGCCATCCCCATTTATTCCTTCCCCTTGATTCCTGCCTATTGGAGAGACAGTATCAAAATTGGGTGCTTATTCAGAGCATATACAGCCTTCTGTAAAACCTTGTCTCAGCCCTGCAAGGTATTAACACCTAACTGGTATTATAACTGAGTCTGCAAAAGACCTTTCCACCATTCTATCAAGCCAGCTGCTTCAGGACTGTGAGAAACACGGTATGATTAGTGAGTTCCATGAGAATAGGCCCATTGCAACACTGTTTGTTGTGAAGTGAGTTCCTTGATCAGAAGCAATCCTGTGTGGAATACCATGACTATGGATAAGACATACTGTAAGTCCATGGATGGTAGTTTTGGCAGAAGCATTGTTTGCAGGGAAGGGAAATGTATATCCAGGTTAAATATCTATTCTAGTAGTAACAAAACACTTTCCCTTCTGCGGTGGACGTGGTCCAATGTAATCAAACTGCTCCCATGTAGCTGGTTCATCACTCTGGGGAGTGGTGCCATATTGGGGACTTAGTGTTGGTCTCTTCTGCTGTCATATTGGGCACTTAGTGATGGCCATAGTCTGGTTGACATTGGTGAGTGGAAGTCCATGTTGCTGAGCCTGTGGATAACCTTCATTCCTGCCACCATGACTACTTTGTTCATTAACCTATTCGATGATGACAGGAGTAACTGGGGAAAGAGGGATGACTGAGGTGACTGGTCTCCATAGAACAGATCATC
Organism: Neofelis nebulosa; assembly: GCF_028018385.1. Classification (NCBI taxonomy): domain Eukaryota; kingdom Metazoa; phylum Chordata; class Mammalia; order Carnivora; family Felidae; genus Neofelis; species Neofelis nebulosa. Next base: position 93,373,629 of record NC_080783.1, on the reverse strand, counting down.
CTGTCCATTTAATTGTTAAAATATCCCTTTGCTGAAGTCACCCTTTGGTGAGCTTTCACTTGGGACTCAAATATCTTCTCATTTTCCCCAATATAGAGAGGTCTATATATATATCCCTCTTCCTCAGGTTTACTTTTCACCAACTTTACAATCATGTTCCTTCCAAGACCCTGACCATACAGCAAAACCATTGGCCACAGTCCATGAATCTGTATATAATCACATATCTGGCCATTTATCCTTCCAAGCAAAGTGGACAACCAGGTATACAGTTTTATCTTCTATCCAGTGGGAAGAGGAAAATATCTCTCTTTTCAGGGGTATCTCAGAATGGGACTATAGTGCTTTAGCTGTCCATTTTTGTGTTGTGCCTGTATATTGTGCAGAACCAGCTGTAAACTAGGCTAGAGTCTTTTCTTTTTCTGTCAACTGATTGTAGGGAACTCTCCATGAGACCATAGGTATAAGGTGGGAGAGAGCAGGTAGTGTAGCAGAAGTGGGAACCATAGATATTTGCCTACTTATTCATGTAACATACGTGTGCCTTCAGGGCCTACAAGGGCCCAGATATCTATATACGACTTACATTTGATGATACCTTACATTGTGGCTTGGTGGATTAGGTAACACCCAGTTCATGATGGGCATCTTGAGTTTCATGATAAGTTGGTGACCCATGATTAAGCCTTCATTCTCTACCAAGACACAGTATCAGGTGAGGACGTGTTTCATTCAAATAATAGTTATGTGCAGAGAATGACAGGGCTTTGCTCCAAAATCCTAAGGACCTATCCCGTGACTCACTTATAGAAGCCCGCTAAAGCCTGCAAACAGTGTTCCTGTCTGCTACTGATACTTCAATGGCACTGAATTTGCTGGATAATGTGGCCCAACTGGCAGAACAGTATGCAGAGTAGCCAAGACTATTATAGAGATTTTTCTTATTCTGGTACCCACTAAAAACTAGCAGCTCTGTGAGTCTCTTGGCAAATAGGTGATACTAACACACTCAGATAAGGAATATGTTGCCTCCAAAATCCAAAGAGGCCCACTAGGTGTTGTGCCTAGTTTGGGTTGCAGGAGGGGCCAAATGCAAAAACTCATTCTTCCTCATAGAAAGGATATCTTGGCACAGCTCACACCACTGGACCTCTAGAAATTTCCCTGAGATAGAAGGTCCCTGAGTTTTTTCAAATTCATTTCTTATCCACTGATGTCAAAACGTCTTGCCAAAATATCTAGGGTAGTTGTTACTTCCTACTCACTAGATCCATTCAGAGTAATGTAATCAATGTAATGGACTAGTTTGCTATCTTGCAGAAGGAAAAGACAGTCAAGATGCCCATAAACTAAATTATGAAATAAGGCTGAAGAGTCAATACACCCCTAAGGACAGGAAAGGCATGTTGTTGGCCTTGATACCTAAAAGCAAACTGTTTCTGGTGGTTTTTATTATTTTCAAATATACTATTATTTGGGGTTGGAGCTTTAAGAAAGAAATTTGGGATCACATCAGTTTATAACAATTACACTTTGTAAATAATGTCTAAGAACATTTATACATGTGAGTTTTATTGGCCAGGTAGTTTTATTCAGGACTGCTATGAGGCTATATACTGACTGTGTAAATTAAGGGATGGGAGCACCTCCTTAAAACATTTTACTTCCAAAATTGTTGTAATAATATGATCTTGTAATTATAAGACCTTTGCCTACTTTCTGCTGGAAAATTTCTGTAACATATCTTGATTAGCAATATGTACAGGAGTGAAATTTTTTAAAAATGGTACTTTTGTGTGGTGCACAACTTAGTTCTATATGGTGGCCTAGACTTTGACACTTTGATACTAGGGTATCATAATGATTGGTTTTCATTGCAAAACCATTTAGTAATTTGTGAAGAGATGTGGCTCCTAAGGTATAGAATCTTATCACATAAATGGCAAATTATTTTATCTGTCCTCAAATAATTCTATTTTGGATTTCAATTTACATGGATTCTAGCTGGAGAACTGATTGTCCCTTAGACTAGGCAAGTGATCTTCTTGAGTTTTCTCTAAATTAGACACCAAAATTAGAAAATTTCTAGTGTTTATTTGTTGGAAAACTTGTAATTTTAAAGTAGTGGGATGGGTCTCCAATTTTAAGATAGTGAAGGAAAGAAACATCTACTCCAGTTTTTCTCTAAAATAACTTCGAAACCAGCAAGGACAACATGAAACCATAATATAAAATTAATCTCCAGTAGATCTCTTTTATAAAATTGCTCCAGAGAACAGGAAGCACAATAAACTCACCTTCAAGTAAATGAGGAGATATCTGTAACATCAATCACAATATATGATTTAGAAAGTGAATGGAAGGGCCCCTGGGTGGCTCAGTTGGTTAAGCATCTGACTTCGGCTCAGGTCATGATCTCGCACTTGAGTTCGAGCCCCATGTCAGGCTCAGTACTGACAGCTCAGAGCCTGGAGCCTGCTTTGGATTCTGTCTCTGTCTCTCTGTCTCTCTGTCTCTCTGTCTCTCTCTCTCTGTCTCTCTCTCTCTCTCCCTCTCACCCTCTCCTGCTCATGCTCTATCTCTCTCAAAAGTAAGCATTAAAAAATGAAAAAAAAAAAAAAAGGAAAGTGAATGGAGATATGGTAAAGTAGTTTGCAGAACAAGATTATGCCTAAGTTTGGCAGGGGTGAAGGTGTGGGGATGAAGGGAAATAAAGTGACTTGTCCTAGAGAACTCCAGAAAGGTACCATATCCTGCAGAAGGAAGTATGCAAGTGTGTGTGTGTGTGTGTGTGTGTGTGTGTGTGTGTGTGTTTTGGGGGTGGGAGAAAAACACAGGGGCTTTTGAAAGTCTGATTTAAGAGCAGTGAGCAACGTCACCCTCCTCCTCTTCTTTTGGGAGCCTGGAGGTGTATTCTCTGGTGATATAAAACCAGAAGAATTGTATACTTTGAACAACAGGCAGAGGAGAGTGGAGATGAAGTGTTAGCCTCAAATCAGGAGGATCAAAAGGAAGTCCAAATAAGGAATTAAGAGACCCTCAGTTCCCTTCTTCTACCTGCTTTAGCATGCTAGCCAGGTGTCTTTTAAACTTTTCAGTCCATGGATGCCCTATCAATCCAAAAACAGTTTAAATATAAATTTTCTTTGAGGAGCTTTTGAGTCACAGAGGGAGTATGAATTTAGACCATAAAATCATGGAAAGGCCAGCTTGGAGTTATAAATTCTCAGAAGAGACCTCCTCCCCCACCGCTATCCAGTGTTCAGTTTTAGATATGCAAGTGGCCTTGCTAAGGCATTTTGCTTTGCATGTTTATTTCTAGTTCATCCATACACCAAGGGCTAGCCTTTGTCATCATTATTGTTGCTATGGGGCCCTTTGTAAGATTCTCCATAGCAGTACTTAAAGACGTGACAATAGAAACTGGGGCCTACAAGATTTGGTAGAAGCCTTCAGGATGAAGGTTGTCTTTCTTGTTTACCTTGCATCCCAAGCTTTTACTTTGTTTTGTGCTTTATGGACTATTTTCTTTGGGGCCAGCCCAATGATACATTTAGAAGATATATGTTTTATCCATTTTTTTTCATGTGAGAGGTCTTTTATGATTTCTAAGCCATTACACTGTTCACAACAGAGGAACTCCTTGTTTTATGTCATTGTTTGTATTGGTGACCTGGTTAATTGATTTACAGTAAGAATACATTTATATAAAAAAGAAAGAAAGGAAAATAGAAGGGCAAGTAGAATTATAGCTGGAGCTAAATGTCTACACCACCTCCAAAGAAATGGGTGTTTGGGGTTCCACTGTCCTAGCTGCCCCATACTGTAGGGAGAGCCAGGTATCCTCCCTGCTCAGCTTCCAGTATTTAATCTGAATGAAGAAGGCATGGTAGCTCAATATTTATGACAAATGAAAATATCAGAGGAATAAACTTCAGTATTCTCACATACCTTGAGGAAACTTCCCTTAAATGGTACAATTTTAGCATAAAAAAGAAAAAAGTTAAAGATATTGGCAGTCCTAGAAGGGGACTGAATTTGTCTGTGGACTGATATGGTCTGATACTTACGCTATTCACAGTGACTATTTTAAAACTGACCAACGGCCTTGCCAGTGTGTTTCTTTTGGATAATACTGTTCTTTTCCTTTATAAGCTTGTGAGTATACTCCATCATAAATAGGAATGAGACATAGATTCCACTGTGATAGAGGCATAATAGGTGCTGGAGATCAAAGCTGTCCTGCTTCAGATATCCTTGACTTCCATGAAGTACCTGTATTCTTCTTTGGTTTGTTTTCACTGAGTAATATTTATGTGGACCAATGCAGGCAGAACTCTATCTCTGTCAAATCTTTTTGTTCTTCCTTAATTTTTGTCTCTGAGAGAAGCAAAGTCTGCTTATACAGTAGTTTTGATGGAATCTGTGTGTTTTCTTTGCATCCAAGGGATCTCTTTAAATAAAGGTCTTTTCCAGAAAAAAAAATTGGCAAAATAATCCAATTTCAAAATGAGTTTCTTAAAAAGGAAGAGGGTTAGAAATAGGAAAGAGCTAAGGAAAAAAAAAGTAGTCTAAACTCTAATAGTAAAGCAATAATACCAGGTATTCAAAAATGAAAATTCACATGAAATATGTATTTGTGTGTGTCTGCCATTTTAGTAAAGTAGGCTTTATTTCACGTTATTTCCTTCTTTGTTTTTAAGCTTTAATTTAAATTCTAGTTAGCTATCATGCAGTTTAATATTAGTTTCATGTGTACGATATAGTGATTCAACACTTCCATACATCACCCAGTGCTCATCACAAGCACACTGCTTAATCCCCATCAACTATTTCACCCATGCCCCCACCCACCTCCCCTCTGGTAACCATCAGTTGTTTTTTTTTTTTTTTTTTTTTTCGTATAGTTAAGGTCTGTTTCTTGATTTGCCTCCCTCTCTCTTCTCTCTCTCTCTTTTTTCCCTTTGCTCATTTGTTTTGTTTCTTAAGTTCCACATATGAGTGAAATCATATGGTATTTGTCTTTCTCTGAGTGACTTATTTCACTTAGCATAATACTCTCTAGCTCCATCCATGTCATTGCAAATGGCAAGATTCCATTATTTTTTAATTGCTGGGTAATATCCCCCTGTGTGTATATATTTATCACCTCTATTTTATCCACTCATCAGTTGACGGACATTTGGGCTGTTTCCATAATTTGGCTATAGCAGATAATTTTGCTATAAACATTGGGGCGAATGGATCTCTTTGAATTAGTATTTTTGTATTCATTGGGTAAATACCTAGTAGTGAAATTGCTGAATCATGGAGTAGTTCTATTTTTAACTTTTTGAGGGAACTCCATACTTTTAAAAGGCTTTTAATGCGTGATTAAATCTTTAAAAATTGATTTATATACTTTTTGTAGGATTATATAAATTATATAAATATAAACTATATATCCCTATCAAACAGGAAATAAAGATATTACATAAGCTGAATTAGAACCTACTCATATTGTAGGTCCAAGTACTCTAATTTTATGACCAAAAAATGTTCTTCTCTGGTTATATTGTCTTCATGGGGAGAAAGTTAAAGATATTGACCCACTACCAGCCCCTTAGCCAACATTTGTCTGGAAAACACACAGAAACACAATAAAACACATACATTTTTAATTTATTAATTATTATTTATTTTAGAGAGAAAGAGAGAGAGATATTGCAAGAAAACAGAGGAGAGGGACAAAGGGAGAGAGAGAGAATCTCAAGCATACTCCATGCTCATCAAGGAACCTGATGAGGGGCTCTATCCCACAACCCTGGGATCATCACCTGATCCCAGGACCAAAATCAAAAGATGAATATTTAACTGAGTGAGCCATCCAGGTGCCCAAAAAACATAACATTCTGAAATAGAGAAATAATTATGGCCTGTTAATAAAATGTTGAAACAGTCAGTCAACTAGTCATGTTCTTTCTGATACCAAAAATCTTTGCATTTTAAGAAAGGAATAGAGTATCTCTAGTCTTTTTTTTAAGTTTTTATTTTTAAATTTTTTTAATGTCTATTTATCTTTGAGAGAAAGAGTCAGGACACGAGCAGGGGAAGGGCAGAGAGAGAGGGAGACACAGAATCCAAAGCAGGGTCCAGGCTCTGAACTATCAGCACAAAGCCCAATGCGGGGCTCAAACTGATGAACCATGAGATCATGACCTGAGCTGGTCAGGTGCTTAACTGATTGAGCCACCCAGGCGCCCCTGGTCCTCTTATTCTCTAGATGGAGAAAGTCATAGTCATTCAACCTTATAAGTTGCTCACATTTTGTCTTTTTCATATTTATCTACAACAAGAAAAAATAGAAATCATTTTTGTAGATTCACAGAAGAAAAACATATAGGTTTAAACTATGAGCAACAATCAAAGCAAAGATAGTCTTTTCTATTTTTGTTTTATTTTTGGTGTGGGAGGAGATAGGGGAAAGTTTGCTGGGAAGGAAAGTGGAGTAATTTCTGTTTAATTCAAGGAGAACAAAATGAGCTATGAATTGTGGGCATTTCCAGTAGAGAATGGGGGGTAACTGTAGCTGCCTCAGGAATTCCTTCCACAGATATAACTGTTTCTTAAATGGGCCAAGACATGTGATGGTATCTTTCTTGTCAATTTCAAGAAGCCACAGCATGACACCAGTTGAGATCCCAAAGCAGTGTACTAAGGTTTTCAATCTAGGCAATGAACAACACTATTTTCAATAACTTGTGATATCATTTTTAATAACTGTTCATGTCACAGGAAAAATGATCAGACCCCAATATTCTTTGTATTGAAGATCATTCTTGGGGTGATTTCTGACTTCAGTTCTGACTTCAACACAGGAAGAACCAATTGGAGGACATCATGTTTTTTTGTTATCTTATTAATTAGCACCTGATTAAAAATGAGCAGTTATAAATATTTTTTAAGGAACTTTAAAAACATCTCCTCCAACTGTGGTCTTTTTAAGTGTGAAGATACAAGGAAGTTCAGGATAGAATGTAGAATTAAAGTGACAGTGTAGGGCAAATCTCTAAATTAAAATATCCTCAGATTTTAACAAAAGAATGGTTTTTATAATACCATAGGCATTGGTTTAAAGAGTAAAGTGTTAAACTTATAGCAAAGATTGCATTTTTATATAAGTGAATGATGATTCTGGGAGTTATTTTTTATTTCCTTTTTATGTTTTAGAATAAGATTAGCTTTGGAGCTTTCATGGTTGCTGCAGGTAGAATATGCACATTTCTAAAAAAATTGGCAATAAATTAAAACTAAATATTAAAGGAGGTGAGTGACCTAAGGCATGATGCTTTAGTAACACATTATTAACTAAATGCAGATTCAGAGATGTTGTCTTTCACCAGCCTCTCCATTTTTTAACATAAAAGCTGTAATACAAAGTACAAAGTAACTCTGAAGTCCACCTACTCATATCCCTAGCAGATATTTCCCTGATGAAATGGGTCTCAGGGGAGGGAACGGGTAGGGGGTAATTTTTTTTTATTTTTTTCATTTGAGTGATGCAATCATTTGCTAAACTCGGAGCAATAATTTTCTCTTCTGATTGCATGGCTCTCAGTTACAGAACTATCTTCCCTTCAGGAATGTTAATATGAATTTCAAAGTCTACTGCAAACTGTGTAAATGTAATAAGATTATACTTCTCTTGTCCAAGACCCGAATTCAGTCTCTTCAAATAGATGCGAATCTCTTGGCTTCCCTTAGCTCTCAGGTTACTAAGATCAAAGTATTCATTTCTGGTTATCCCAGGAGCCATCTTAGGATTGTGTCAGAAAGAAGTAATGTTTGTACATTTTTAAAGAAAACAGAAATTCCATCAGGCAGTCTAGTAGCAGTGAGAGGAGGAGGAGTCCCCGCTCACTGTAGAGGCTCTGAAAACTGACAGAGGAGCATCAAAACTCAGACAAACCACTACTCTGAGTTCAAATAGATACCAAAGTTGCAAAACAAGTACCTTTTTAGGCCAACCACAGTTTGAAGGGTAATGTGGTGGGACCAATCTTTTAACCCAGATGCATGAGGAATGAGAATTAAAAACCTATTAAAGTCAATTCAACTCAATAGGTTCGTAGAATGATCAACCTCATAGCAATATATTGAAAGTAGCTACTAAAACTAAGAAATTTAAGGTTCACTGAGGTTTTGTAATTATATCACAAGGAGTTCTGAAAGCCTATACCAGAATATTGACTTTGGGAATGCATTAGAAAGAATGAATATATATATAAATGTATATATATATATATATATATATATATATATATATATATGAATGAAAGAATGAATATATATATATAAAGTGAATATTTATATATATATATATATATAAAGTGAATATTTATATATATATATAAAGTGAATATTTATATATATATATATATATAAAATGAATATATATATATATATATAAAGAATGAATATATTTATAAAGTATCATAAAAATCAGAGGGGGGATTTTTAAAGAAATGTATATGTGGTATTGCCAAATGTTTTAGAAATAACTGTGTAAATAGAGATGGGAGAAAGAATTTGACAACTGACTGAACATAGTTTCATATTCAGAGTCTAGTCTCAGTGAAATAGTTGTAGATGAGAAACAACACAGTTTTGAGATCAAGATCTGAGAGGAAATGGATATTTTATAGATGATGTTATAGAATATTTGTCAAAGAACACAAGGAAATTAGTAGCATTATAGCTCTGGGTTCAAAGAGCACATAGAGGACCACCCTAAACAAATATGAAGAAAAAATAGAAATAAATGGTTAAGGAAATATATTGAAGGTGTTATAAAGAGAGAACATATTAATATGAGTATGATTCTGGAAGGATGGAGAGGATTATACTGAATGTAGAGATAAATTCAGGAGTTGGAAAGAAGAAGAGTCCTTTTTCTCTTCATTCTAAACTCTGGAGGAGGAGCCGCTGGGTAGCTCAGTCAGTTGAGCATCAGACTCTGGATTTCAGCTGAGGTCATGATCCCAGGGTCTTGGGATCAAGCCCTGTGTTGGGCTCTGCACTGAGCACGGAACCTGCTTTGGGAAGCTCTCTCTCTCTCTCTCTCTCTCTCTCTCTCTCTCTCTCTGCCCCTTCTCCCCCACTTGCTTTCTCTCTCTCTCAAATAAACTAATTAATTAATAAAAACTCTAGAGGAAAATATCAGGACACAAATACAAGAGGAGTGAGGAAGAAAGATGAGAGAGTTTTTACAAAATGGCTTTCCCAGTAGTCACTCATGATCTTCTAATTTTAAATACCTCTGAAGGGTCTCCCTTTCTATTTGAGACTCCCCACTCCCCACTCCCATGTCCCAGTTTTCTCTCTACCTCTCTTGAATACTTAGATCCTAATCTCTAAGCCTGACTTTTCTTCCTCTATCCAAATCTTATATGGCATCATTCTCTATACTTCTCTTTGCTATTGTCATCCCCATCCATAATGTCTGCCTGGAGAATCCTGACTTTCCCGGATTTAAGCTCCAGAGATGATCACCAGGTCTTTGTTTTAAGGCAAGTGTCTCTCTTAACTTCAGATTAGAACTTTCACCTGCTGAACATTACTCACCCTGCAGACAGAATACTGATTGTTTAAAATCATTGTTTCAAAAATTGTCTTACTACCTCCAGAAACTGGATTTTTCTTCCTGAGTTTTCAGTGTCAAGTAGTTAAATCGCTCTCATTCATTAATAAAGAGGGTCAGCCATCAAATCCTAGCACCTTCATCTTTCTAAGGCCTCCACAGTATCTTCCCTCTTTTCTAGATCACTGTGAATGTATTCTGGGTTTTGTAGTAACTTTCCAGCGGTTCTCCTTATATCTAGGTATATGTCTTATTAATCCATCCTTGCTTTGAAGCCAGGGCTATCTGTATAGAGTAATTCATCTGATTTTATCATTCACCTACTGAAGAACTTTCTCTGGCTAACCTTTTTCCCATATGAAGCCATGACTATGTGCCCTAAATATCCTCCTAACCTAATATTCTGTTTTACTTCTCTCAGTGTTGTCTCCCAGAGTCCCCCTGGCTAGCCATTGCCCAAGTGACACTCATCATCCACAAAGCATTCATTAATGTCAGGCTTCTTCTTCAGCCCGGAAATCTCCTTCTTATCTTCCTCCACTTGTTCAGTTGCACACCTCCTGGTCCCATCTCAGATATTACCTCCTTCCCCACATAATTCCCTTCTTTCAGTTGTAGTTAAACACTTCCATTGTGCACTCCCTATTTACTAGTACTTTATGTGTTGTGTTATATAATGCCTTAAATGTCCCCTCTTATTGTATGTTTCAGCTCTCCAAATGCAGAGAATGTACCTTATGCACCTCTCTATCACCAGTGCTTCCAATTAGCCCTGTACTATATATGTAATAGTTGTTCAGTAAATATCGGCTCAACAAACATTTTGTGTATCAGAATAGGAAGTTCAGAACTTTGGCAAAAATATGATACACATATAATTCATATGTAATTTTATTCTTTAAAAGCAAAATTAAAAAGTATACTATATTAAAATTACTATTATAAAATATTCTATCTATGCTTCAATCAAATAATGGTAAAAGGAACTGTGCTTATGGGAGTTTAACTCCTAGAGAGTAGAGTCTGAATAACCTTTACTCTAGAGTATGCATATTTTACAGAGTGTTTCAAAAGTATATTTCTTGTGTAAGATAATGAGATGATGATAAAATACTTTACCACCTGACGTCAAGATTATGAATTAAACTTGTGTAATTATCAGGTTCCTCTCCTAGAACTTACAAGAAAATGAGAGGATTTTGTCTCTTACCCATAGCAGACCTGCTGAAGGTGTTGTTTTATTTTCTCTAGAGTGGTGGTTTTCCACATGTGGTGTGGTGACTTTGCCTCCCGGGAACATTTGGCAACATCTCGAGACATTTTTGATGGTAAAGACTAGGAGGCAGGATGTACAACAGGCAACATTCTGGCATATCAGTAATGCCAAGTGTCAGAAGTTTTCCTTCGAGAGCCAAAACTACAGTGTTAGCTTCACTTTCTCATGATTAAACACATGTAATTTTAAAATACTTTATCATTTAAAGGACTAATTGGAATGCTGCTCATATAAATATTTCTTACAATTGTGCTCAGGTTAACAACATAAGCTAATTGGCTAACTGTGTGTATAGCTGTAAAATAATTACAAATGCATTTAAAGCCAGAGTCATACTAAAGGCACGTTTAAAGAATTTGTTTTGGGGAGCCTGGGTGGCTCAGTCGGTTAAGCGTCCGACTTCAGCCAGGTCACGATCTCGCGGTCCGTGAGTTCGAGCCCCACGTCAGGCTCTGGGCAGATGGCTCAGAGCCTGGAGCCTGTTTCCGATTCTGTGTCTCCCTCTCTCTCTGCCCCTCCCCCGTCCATGCTCTGTCTCTCTCTGTCGCAAAAATAAAAAAACGTTAAAAAAAAATTAAAAAAAAAAAAAAAGAATTTGTTTTGATGTGTAGATCCAGAGCAGTTCAGAATTTGCAGTTGGATGGAAAATGGTAATAATGACAATTGCAAAACTACAAACTCATAATTAAACACTGAAGCACTTATACAGACTGAAAATGTGAGTACTCTGCCATCTTATCAGCAACTTTCCTTGAAAGTCTGGGTTTTGGAGTGACATGAATGGTATAATTATACCTTACATAAAGAGCTATTTATTCTGTGTTTATATTTTGGAAGCTAAATTTAATTTGTAATGGTATTATTGTAACAACCTAATCAACTGTTAACACAGTTGGCATTTATTGAGCACTTTTTCTTCCTTGTATTACCAGAAGGATAACTTTGTCACCACAACCTTTTATCTATTAATATTGTTTCCATATTAGGCTACGTATTCCCTGAGGCTAACTACTAATATTTTTTGGATGTAAAGTCCCTCACCTTTCCCTAGTGTCCAGCAACAGTTTCATCATCCCAGTTCATTCTAATTGCTCTGGACCGTGACTTCATTGTGCAGACCTCACTCTGCATTGGCCTTTTTATGTAGAACGTGACTTGCTCATCACTCATTTCATCTTGTGGGTTAAATATATGCATTATCACTCCTCGTCCACTACAACTCAGTAGGAGCAGTGAATTTTCTTATTTCTTTTTTTTTTTAATATATGAAATTTATTGTCAAATTGGTTTCCATACAACACCCAGTGTTCATCCCAAAAGGTGCCCTCCTCAATACCCATCACCCACCCTCCCCTCCCTCCCACCCCCCATCAACCCTCAGTTTGTACTCAGTTTTTAACAGTCTCTTATGCTTTGGCTCTCTCCCATTCTAACCTCTTTTTTTTTTTTTCCTTCCCCTCCCCCATGGGTTTCTGTTATGTTTCTCAGGATCCACATAAGAATGAAACCATATGGTATCTGTCTTTCTCTGTATGGCTTATTTCACTTAGCATCACACTCTCCAGTTCCATCCATGTTGCTACAAAAGGCCATATTTCATTTTTTCTCATTGCCATGTAGTATTCCATTGTGTATATAAACCACAATTTCTTTATCCATTCATCAGTTGATGGACATTTAGGCTCTTTCCATAATTTGGCGATTGTTGAGAGTGCTGCTATAAACATTGGGGTACAAGTGCCCCTATGCATCAGCACTCCTGTATCCCTTGGATAAATTCCTAGCAGTGCTATTGCTGGGTCATAGGGTAGGTCTATTTTTAGTTTTCTGAGGAACCTCCACACTGCTTTCCAGAGCAGCTGCACCAATTTGCATTCCCACCAACAGTGCAAGAGGGTTCCCGTTTCTCCACATCCTCTCCAGCATCTATAGTCTCCTGATTTGTTCATTTTGGCCACTCTAACTGGTGTGAGGTGATACCTGAGTGTGGTTTTGATTTGTATTTCCCTGATGAGGAGCGACATTGAACATCTTTTCATGTGCCTGTTGGCCATCCGGATGTCTTCTTTAGAGAAGTGTCTATGCATGTTTTCTGCCCATTTCTTCACTGGGTTATTTGTTTTTCGGGTGTGGAGTTTGGTGAGCTCTTCATAGATTTTGGATACTAGCCCTTTGTCCGATATGTCATTTGCAAATATCTTTTCCCATTCCGTTGGTTGCCTTTTAGTTTTGTTGGTTGTTTCCTTTGCTGTGCAGAAGCTTTTTATCTTCATGATGTCCCAGTAGTTCATTTTTGCTTTTAATTCCCTTGCCTTTGGGGATGTGCCGAGTAAGAGATTGCTACGGCTGAGGTCAGAGAGGTCTTTTCCTGCTTTCTCCTCTAAGGTTTTGATGGTTTCCTGTCTCACATTCAGGTCCTTTATCCATTTTCAGTTTATTTTTGTGAATGGTGTGAGAAAGTGGTCTAGTTTCAACCTTCTGCATGTTGCTGTCCAGTTCTCCCAGCACCATTTGTTAGAGAGACTGTCTTTTTTCCATTGGACGTTCTTTCCTGCTTTGTCAAAGATGAGTTGGCCATACGTTTGTGGGTCTAGTTCTGGGGTTTCTATTCTATTCCATTGGTCTATATGTCTGTTTTTGTGCCAATACCATGCTGTCTTGATGATGACAGCTTTGTAGTAGAGGCTAAAGTCTGGGATTGTGATGCCTCCTGCTTTGGTCTTCTTCTTCAAAATTACTTTGGCTATTCGGGGCCTTTTGTGGTTCCATATGAATTTTAGGATTGCTTGTTCTAGTTTTGAGAAGAATGCTGGTGCAATTTTGATTGGGATTGCATTGAATGTGTAGATAGGTTTGGGTAGTATTGACATTTTGACAATATTTATTCTTCCAATCCATGAGCAGGGAATGTCTTTCCATTTCTTTATATCTTCTTCAATTTCCTTCATAAGCTTTCTATAGTTTTTAGCATACAGATCTTTTACATCTTTGGTTAGATTTATTCCTAGGTATTTTATGCTTCTTGGTGCAATTGTGAATGGGATCAGTTTCTTTATTTGTCTTTCTGTTGCTTCATTGTTAGTGTATAAGAATGCAACTGATTTCTGTACATTGATTTTGTATCCTGCAACTTTGCTGAATTCATGTATCAGTTCTAGCAGACTTTTGGTGGAGTCTATCGGATTTTCCATGTATAATATCACGTCATCTGCAAAAAGCGAAAGCTTGACTTCATCTTTGCCAATTTGGATGCCTTTGATTTCCTTTGTTGTCTGATTGCTGATGCTAGAACTTCCAGCACTATGTTAAACAACAGCAGTGAGAGTGGGCATCCCTGTCGTGTTCCTGGTCTCAGGGCAAAAGCTCTCAGTTTTTCCTCATTGAGGATGATGTTAGCTGTGGGCTTTTCATAAATGGCTTTTATGATCTTTAAGTATGTTCCTTCTATCCCGACTTTCTCAAGGGTTTTTATTAAGAAAGGGTGATGGATTTTGTCAAAGGCCTTTTCTGCATCGATTGACAGGATCATATGGTTCTTCTCTTTTTTTTTGTTAATGTGATGTATCACGTTGATTGATTTGCGAATGTTGAACCAGCCCTGCATCCCAGGAATGAATCCCACTTGATCATGGTGAATAATTCTTTTTATATGCCGTTGAATTCGATTTGCTAGTATCTTATTGAGAATTTTTGCATCCATATTCATCAGGGATATTGGCCTGTAGTTGTCTTTTTTTACTGGGTCTCTGTCTGGTTTAGGAATCAAAGTAATACTGGCTTCATAGAATGAGTCTGGAAGTTTTCCTTCCCTTTCTATTTCTTGGAATAGCTTGAGAAGGATAGGTATTATCTCTGCTTTAAACGTCTGGTAGAACTCCCCTGGGAAGCCATCTGGTCCTGGACTCTTATTTGTTGGGAGATTTTTGATAACCGATTCAATTTCTTCGCTGGTTATGGGTCTGTTCAAGCTTTCTATTTCGTCCTGATTGAGTTTTGGAAGAGTGTGGGTGTTTAGGAATTTGTCCATTTCTTCCAGGTTGTCCAATTTGTTGGCATATAATTTTTCATAGTATTCCCTGATAATTGTTTTTATCTCTGAGGGATTGGTTGTAATAATTCCATTTTCATTCATGATTTTATCTATTTGGGTCATCTCCCTTTTCTTTTTGAGAAGCCTGGCTAGAGGTTTGTCAATTTTGTTTATTTTTTCAAAAAACCAACTCTTGGTTTCGTTGATCTGCTCTACAGTTTTTTTAGATTCTACATTGTTTATTTCTGCTCTGATCTTTATGATTTCTCTTCTTCTGCTGGGTTTAGGCTGCCTTTGCTGTTCTGCTTCTATTTCCTTTAGGTGTGCTGTTAGATTTTGTATTTGGGATTTTTCTTGTTTCTTGAGATAGGCCTGGATTGCAATGTATTTTCCTCTCAGGACTGCCTTCGCTGCGTCCCAAAGCATTTGGATTGTTGTATTTTCATTTTCGTTTGTTTCCATATATTTTTTAATTTCTTCTCTAATTGCCTGGTTGACCCACTCATTCGTTAGTAGGGTGTTCTTTAACCTCCATGCTTTTGGAAGTTTTCCAGACTTTTTCCTGTGGTTGATTTCAAGCTTCGTAGCATTGTGGTCTGAAAGTATGCATGGTATAATTTCAATTCTTGTAAACTTATGAAGGGCTGTTTTGTGACCCAGTATATGATCTATCTTGGAGAATGTTCCATGTGCACTGAGAAGAAAGTATATTCTGTTGCTTTGGGATGCAGAGTTCTAAATAGATCTGTCAAGTCCATCTGATCCAATGTATCCTTCAGGGCCCTTGTTTCTTTATTGACCATGTGTCTAGATGATCTATCCATTTCTGTAAGTGGGGTGTTAAAGTTCCCTGCAATGACCACATTCTTATCAATAAGGTTGCTTATGTTTATGAGTAATTGTTTTATATATTTGGGGGCTCCAGTATTCGGCGCATAGACATTTATAATTGTTAGCTCTTCCTGATGGATAGACCCTGTAATTATTATATAATGCCCTTCTTCATCTCTTATTACAGCCTTTAATTTAAAGTCTAGTTTGTCTGATATAAGTATGGCTACTCCAGCTTTCTTTTGGCTTCCAGTAGCATGATAAATAGTTCTCCATCCCCTCACTCTCAATCTAAAGGTGTCCTCAGATCTAAAATGAGTCTCCTGTAGACAGCAAATAGATGGGTCTTGTTTTTTTTTTATCCATTCTGATACCCTATGTCTTTTGGTTGGCACATTTAATCCATTTACATTCAGTGTTATTATAGAAAGATACGGGTTTAGAGTCATTGTGATGTCTGTATGTTTTATGCTTGTAGTGATGTCTCTGGTACTTTGTCTCACAGGATCCCCCTTAGGATCTCTTATAGGGCTGGTTTCGTGGTGACAAATTCCTTCAGTTTTTGTTTGTTTGGGAAGACCTTTATCTCTCCTTCTATTCTAAATGACAGACTTGCTGGATAAAGGATTCTCGGCTGCATATTTTTTCTGTTTAGCACACTGAAGATATTGTGCCAAGCCTTTCTGGCCTGCCAAGTTTCAAAGGAGAGATCAGTCACGAGTCTTATAGGTCTCCCTTTATATGTGAGGGCACGTTTATCCCTTGCTGCTTTCAGAATTTTCTCTTTATCCTTGTATTTTGCCAGTTTCACTATGATATGTCGTGCAGAAGATTGATTCAAGTTACGTCTGAAGGGAGTTCTCTGTGCCTCTTGGATTTCAATGCCTTTTTCCTTCCCCAGTTCAGGGAAGTTCTCAGCTATAATTTCTTCAAGTACCCCTTCAGCACCTTTCCCTCTCTCTTCCTCCTCTGGGATACCAATTATGCGTATATTATTTCTTTTTAGTGTATCACTCAGTTCTCTAATTTTCCCCTCATACTCGTGGATTTTTTTATCTCTCTTTCTCTCAGCTTCCTCTTTTTCCATAACTTTATCTTCTAGTTCACCTATTCTCTCCTCTGCCTCTTCAATCCGAGCTGTCGTCGTTTCCATTTTGTTTTGCATTTCGTTTAAAGCGTTTTTCAGCTCCTCGTGACTGTTCCTTAGTCCCTTGATCTCTGTAGCAAGAGATTCTCTGCTGTCCTGTATACTGTTTTCAAGCCCAGTGATTAATTTTATGACTATTATTCTAAATTCACTTTCTGTTATATTATTTAAATCCTTTTTGATCAGTTCATTAGCTGTTGTTATTTCCTGAAGATTCTTCTGAGGGGAATTCTTCCATTTGGTCATTTTGGATAGTCCCTGGAGTGGTGAGGACCTGCAGGGCACTTCCCCTGTGCTGTGGTGTGTAACTGGAGTTGGTGGGCGGGACCGCAGTCCGAGACCTGATGTCTGCCCCCAGCCCACCGCTGGGGCCACAGTCAGACTGGTGTGTGCCTTCTCTTCCCCTCTCCTAGGGGCGGGATTCACTGTTGGGTGGCATGGCCCGTCTGGGCTACTTGCACACTGCCAGGCTTGTGGAGCTGGGGATCTGGCCTATTAGCTGGGGTGGGTAGGCAAGGTGCACGGGGGCAGGAGGGGCAGGCTTAGCTCGCTTCTCCTTAGGTGATCCACTTCAGGAGGGGCCCTGTGGCAGCGGGAGGGAGTCAGATCCGCTGCCGGGGGTTTGGCTCCACAGGAGCACAGAGTTGGATGTTTGCACGGAGCTAGCAAGTTCCCTGGCAGGAACTGGTTCCCTTTGGGATTTTGGCTGGGGGATGGGCGGGGGAGATGGCGCTGGCGAGCGCCTTTTTTCCCCACCAAACTGAGCTCTGTCGTCCGGGGGCTCAGCAGCTCTCCCTCCCTTTGTCCTCCAGCCTTCCCACTTTCTGAGCAGAGCTGTTAACTTATGACCTTCCAGACGCTAAGTCGCGCTGGCTGTCGGAACACAGTCCGTCAGGCCCCTCCGCTTTTGCCAGCCAGACTCAGGGGCTCTGTTTGGCCGGCGAGCCGCCCCTCCGCCCCGGCTCCCTCCCGCCAGACCGTGGAGCGCGCACCGCCTCGCCGCCCTTCCTACCCTCTTCCCTGGGCCTCTCGTCTGCGCTTGGCTCCAGAGACTCCGTTCTGCTAATCCTCTGGCGGTTTTCTGGGTTATTTAGGCAGGTGTAGGTGGAATCTAAGTGATCAGCGGGACGCGCGGTGAGCCCAGTGTCCTCCTACGCCGCCATCTTCCCTCCTCGAATTTTCTTATTTCTTAATGGAGCTATGAATCTGATTGCTGCTCTCTTCTGGCCAAGGTATAGGTGGCATAATTTCCAAGCCAGTCATTAAGACTAGTCTCCTGGATTTTGAATATTAAGTTGAGTGAATCGTTTGTGGTGTTTTTAATTTTCTTGATATTCAAATTTAAGAACTGCCCTAATTTTGTATGTTTACTTGATCTTTGAGATGTGGTATCATTATTTTTTTCTCTGGTTCTGTGAACTATCTCATATCCTTCATTCTCCCTACCTTTATCTCTCTGTCTCTCTCTGTCTCTGTCTCTCTGGCTCTTCAGCTTAAGTTAACCAGAATTGGTTCCCTCAGTTGCAATTTTAAATCCTCAATACATATCAATACTCCAAACTTGCTTTTCCTATATTTCATATTAAAAAGAATGACATTACTTTTATTATTCTAGAATCTTCCCAATTCTTAACTGATCATATCTTGTTGAGCAGAACATTCTGTAGATTCTACCCCAAATCTCTTCTCTTCTCTCTCCTCTTACTACTGCCAGTTTAGTTCAACCATCTCTGGACTATATCATATTATTTTCAAAAACTCTACCTGGTATTTCTAAGTGATTATTCTAGAATTAATATTTCATTACATCACCACCTGTTTAACATTTTTAGTACATCCCTGTTACTTCTGAAGCATGACACATAGAAATATTCATGATCTGCCCCTACTTTCATTTCTTACCTTAACCTGGTCCTACCCCTATCCCCCACCTCTTGTATGTAAATCAGCTGCACACTTAATTTTCCCCAGGTAGTTTTTCCTCTCTTTTCTTTGCCCAAACTCTACTTCTGTATGAATGAAAGATTCTTTTCCCACCTTGCCCCAACAATCTTCTTTAGGACATTTTTAGTGTTAGTTGAATTATTGGTTTACTTATCTCACTGTTATTGATGGGCTGAAATTATGATTTATTCATCTTTGTAACCCTAATATATAGCATCTGGCACATTCTTGGCACCCAATAAATATCTGGAAAATAGATAACATTGCTCTTCTTTTGTTGTGGTCATGGAATTCTACCTAATAATGACTTTTTTACTTTTTTATTGTGGGAAGAGTTTCAAATATACTGTGTGTGTGTGTGTGTGTGTGTGTGTGCGTATGCATTTATACATACACATGCATATATATGTACATACACACATACATATTAAATAATTATTAACATACTACTTTTGTGTTTCCCTTATTTCCACTCCTCTCCTTGCAGTGACATTGCTGATACTTGCTCTCACATCTCACATGTTATTTCTAGTATGAGTTTGTTATTATCTCCATTTTCTTTACATTTCCTTAATCGAGTCATTCTAGAAAACAACAGTCTGTTCCAATTAAAACACTAGCACAGCAAGCAATATCATAACAACAGAAGCTAAGGAAATAGCTTAAACAACACAACTTATCAATTGAATATTTATTTTTCTATTTTACCTAGTTTCCAATACTATATTTGAATGATAGATTCTTAGTCTTCACAGATGCCTACTTTTTTTTTTTTTTTTTTTTTTTTTGCATGTGTTGCCTCTATATGATTCCCTTGGGAATTTTGAACTTTGCTATATGTCATGCCCCTGGCCCTCAAAGAGTACACAAATACCACAGGCAGTGAAAAACATAGTAGTATTAAATAGAACATCTTGCCCTACTGAAATGGAGAAATGTTTTTAGTTACTGGAAATTCTAGTCTTATATTTCTTTAAGTGTTGACGTTCATGTGACTATTTTGTTTCATAATCTCTGAAGTCCAAAACACTTTATCTTCTGTTGGCCAAGCTGGGTTAGGCTTTGTAAATCTGTGTCCTGTATGACTTGACCTCTTTCACTCTTTCACTCACTGATGACTGAGTTCTTCCTTTGAATTTTGTTTATAATTTTTTTAATGTTTATTTATTTGAGATACAGAGAGAGTGAGAGAGAGAGAGAGAGAGAGAGAGAGAGAGAGGCAGAGAGAGAGGGAGACACAGAATCTGAAGCAGGCTCCAGGCTCCGAGTGGTCAGCACAGGGCCTGATGTAGGGCTTGAACTCATGGACTGTGATGCAAGATCATGACCTGAGCCATAATCAGACACTTAATCGACTGAGCCACCCAGGTGCCCCTGAATTTTGTTTTAAGCTATATGCTTTATGGCTATCAATAAGTCATAATACAGCATTTTAACCCAGAACATCAAAAGTTAAATACCATTATTTTCCTGCTGTAAGTGGTTCAAGATTCATTGAGAAGGTAAATCCATTTGGCATGGGAATTTTTTTCTTCACATATGTCATATCGCAAACCTATATCTAAATATTCTCTATTGATATCTAAGCTCCTAGATGATGAAGAGAATTCATGCCAGGGAAACAAAGAAAAAATTATATATAATATGGAATAACATAATTTTATATAATATATAATTATATAAAATATTCATTATTGTTGTTATATTACAAAGATTGACTCACATGATATGGAGGCTGACAAATGCCAAAATTTGTAGTGGACAAGACAGAGATGACTCAAAAGATCCAATGGTACAAGTTTAGATCTGAAGGGTGGATGCCTTAGGACACAGGAAGAGCCAAAAGGAAACAATGTTCTGGCTCAAACAGGCAGGAAAAGTTCCCACTTACTTAGTCTTTTTGCTTTATTCAGGATTTCAACTGATTGGACAAGGCTCACCCACGTTGTGGAGGTCAATCTGTTTTACTCAGTCTGCCAATACAAATGTTAATCTCACCCAGAAACATCCTCATGTGTATACCCAGAATAATGTTTGACAAAATATCTGTGCACCCTGAGGTTCCGTCAAGTTGACACAGAATTAACTACCACAGTTATCTAGTCCCTAGGGAGAAGCTGCAGTGACTAGAAATTCTTGTATATTATGACTTTCTTGCTCATTTCTTGGTCCATTCTAATATACTCAGCTGCTCCTTAACTATAAAACTCCAACCTTTTTCAAACTACATTGCTTATAATTGGCCTATCAGATTCAAATATTTGACTCATGTTTACTGCTTTGCCTTTTCTGTTTTTATCTCCAGGGAACTTTTTTATTATTATTCTCATAATGCTTAGATCTGTACATTTGTTTAGATCTGTTGTCTTTTCCAAAGAATTATAGATGTGAAGGTTGGAGATCTCAGAAAATAAATAGTAGGATGACCCCACTGTCTTACCATCCTTTCCCCTGCCTTTACAACATACGTTGTAGGTAAGCATACTGAGTCTAGCTTGGCAAGATTTGAGAATTTTTCTCAAAACCACAAATTTCAGGTAAGAAATACTCAGATATCTAAAGGGGAATAAAGTGGTTGCCAAAAAATGAATCCATAAGTATGGTAATTTAAGTATTTAAAGCCAAGTTCCGTCATGACTCATTACATGACCTTGAAGTTGATATTGTATATCATTTTCTCCTTTCACACTCTTGGACTAAACCCAAAGTGCCTAACTTCTATAGCAGAATAGACAATATTCTAGAGCAAATTTACTAATCTAATTTGGTGTAGTCTTTATTTAAACATGTATAAATATATGATGAACTATAAAAGCTATTGATTTTATTTTGTGCCATTGAAAGGTTGCATTTAGGTTTTTCAGATCAAGAAATCTGAGAACAAAGCTACAAAATAACAAAATTTTAGTGCAGCTATCAGCTACTTTATTAAGATATAGAAAGATTTAGGGAAACATTTTTTATTGAAAAGCAACAATATACCCTTATCACATTTTTAAAAATACCTAAAACTTGTGGGCTTAACTGGCTATTAAACTTAAACATACATATTTTTTAACTTTGAAGAGTTGCTATTGTGTAATTTTTTTTTCTATTCACTATAGGAAATTGATTTGGCACAAGTGAATGATAGATATGATTTTCAAACTTTCTCTCTATATATATTTGTTATATTTTTTAGAAATTGCTTTTAAACCATAAAACATGATATTATATGCAATCTTTTACTTCTGTTTTCTCAATTGGGTAATAAAGCATTGAACAATATTCCTTACAAAAGCATTGCTGTGTCTCACTGTTATGTGCTTGATGAAAAATATTTTATCTACTTCATGGAATGAATGGAAGTAGATAAAGGTTGATTATGATTTTTCAAAAACCTGTTTCATGGACAGAATTGTTCGTCTACATTTTGTGTGCTAAGGAAAATCAAATAGGAATCTCATTATAGTTAGCATTTATAAACTTAATGCTATTTTAATTGCTTCTTATTCCTACCTGCCCCTTCCCTCTGCAAGTTTCTAAACCACAAGAAAAAAATTAATTTATTCAAACTGGAATATCCATACTTATTATAGCATATCATTTAATCAACTATAATGAAGAATTTAACCTGGGTGTGTTATTTTATAATTTACAAAAGGTTATGAGCATTTACAAACTTGCCTTCCTGCCTTCCTTTCTCCTTCCTTCCTTCCTTCCTTCCTTCCTTCCTTCCTTCCTTCCTTCCTTCCTTCCTTCCTTCCTTTGAATGATAATTTTATGGTGTATTATCTCTATTCCATCTATGTTTAGTGACACAATTTGATTCAGTGATCATAGGATAAATTTGTGTGTGTGTGTGTGTGTGTGTGTGTGTGTGTGTTCTGTCCAACTATTGTTCGTTAGGACATTTCCATGTGGGAAATGAAATTTTCAAAATTTATTACCAATTCAGTGTGGAAAAGCAGGAATGCATTGTCCCTGACATGTAATTTATACTGCCTGAAAATCAGGAGATGGGAAATTTATAAGAATTCATGAGAGGATAGCACTGCTGTAATAGAAGGCACGTGCTAGAAAAAGGAAAAGTGAAATCAGCAAGGAAAAACACTCATGCTGGTGATGATGGGTAGTTTATTTGATATTGGACTATGGGTAAAGTAAAGATGGTAGAACAGATGTATATGGAAAGAAACAATGAAAGAGCTCTTGCACTGACTGAGGTGAGTAGGGGGATAGACAGGCCAATGAGGACAGAGACAGCAGAGGACATGTGGGAAAAAAGCATAAGAGCTGTAAAAACCACCTTGGTGGGGGGCAGGGGTGGAGAATAAGGTATATGTGGCTGTGCTAGGGATGGACTTATTTATTGTAATTCTCATGACTGACAAAGGAATGAAAGTCTTTTTATAATTGGAATTTATAACCTTACTTATAATTTATAAAGCAATATGAAAATCTTCCTCCCACTGGCTCTTTAAAAAAATTATTGCACCTGGCACTGCATCACAACTAGCCCATTAATGTTTATTATAGACATTAACCCAATTTCCCCCAGCTTCCTTTTGAAATGCTGATCTTGTTTTTCCCTTCCTGGCTCCCAGGAGACTGGCTATGCACCCCAGCTTTCAAAATGTTCTTCTTTCTCTCTCAGGCATGATTGTTTGTCAATTCATCCATTAATTAATTAATTAATTAATTAAGCAGATACTTAATGGGCACTATCTATATCGTAAGCACAAGTTCTAGATACTAAATACATTAGTAAACAAAATAAAAATTTCCTACCTCTTGGAAATTAAATTATAGTGAAAGGAAATCGATTATCAACAAAATAAAGGAATGGTATGTATGTCAGATGGTGATCAATGTTGGAGAAATATGAATCAGGAAAGAGGGATCAGAAATGTGAGAATCTGATGAAGAAAATGGTTTAATTTACAATATGTTGATCAGGGAAGCTCTTGGTAAGAACATGACATTTGAGTGGGGCGCCTGGTTGGCTTAGTGGGTTAAGTGGTTAAGCGTCCGACTTTGGCTGGGGTCATGATCTCGTGGTTCCTGGGTTCAAGGCCCACGTCTGCATCCGGCTCTGTGCTGATGGCCACAGACTAGAGCCTGCTTTGGATTCTGTGTCTCCTTCTCTCTCTGCCCCTCCCCTGCTGGCGCTCTCTCTCTCTCTCTCTCTCTCTCTCTCTCTCTCAAAAATAAATAAACATTAGGGGCGCCTGGGTGGCTCGGTCGGTTAAGCATCCGACTTTGGCTCAAGTCATGATCTCATGGTCCGTGAGTTTGAGCCCCACGTTGGGCTCTGTGCTGACAGCTCAGAGCCTGGAGCCTGTTTCAGATTCTGTGTCTCCCTCTTTCTCTGCCCCTCTCCTGTTCATGCTCTGTCTCTCTCTGTCTCAAAAATAAATAATCGTTAAATAAATACTAAAAATTAGAAAAAAAAAGAACGTGACATTTGAGGAAATATTTGGAAGGGCGAAGGGAGTGAATGATGCTTGTATCTGGGAAATGTGTAAGTCCTCAGATAATAAAGAACCAGTTGTATTCAAGAAACAGCAAAAGATTGTGGATCTTGAACATAAAAGCCAGGAGGAGAAAAAAGGGAGAGAAGGGGTCAGAAAGGTGGAGGAGAGCCTCGGAAGGAATTTTGATTTTTATTCTGAGTGGAATGAACAGGTAGTGAAGACTTCATGCAGAAGACTGAAAGGATCTGATCTTGAGAATAGGGTTATTGGGCTTTGTAAAAGGATTCGATAAATGTTATGAGACATGGGTTGTCCTAGGATGACTGGAGGTATGGCTTTGAGCGTCATGACCACATAGTTGATATTTAAACAGTGAGACTGGATGAGACCACCAAGGAATCTATGTAGCTAGAGAAAACTCCAAGGAATCACCTAAGAGATTGGGGAAATGAGGAGCAGCTAGCAAAGGAGACAGAGGAAAAGAGACTGTTGTGTAGGAGGAAAACCAGGTGAATGTGGAGCTTTGCACACCAAGAGAAAAGAACATTTCAAGGAGGAGAAGGGATTGACTGTGCTATTTGTTGCTGGAAGAAGTAAGATGGGTTGGAGAATGGCCCATGAGATGTTACAACTTGGAAGTCACTGCTGATCTTCGAAAGAAGAGTTATGTGGAGGATTGCGAGAGCATGATCGGTGGTGTGTTCAAGAGAGGACTGGAGATGTTTCTGGGGAAAAAAATAAAAATATAATAAACCTTGTAACAACTTTTGATGTAAAGGGAGTAAAATAGTGGGGTAGTGGAGTTTGTTCGTTTGTTAGTTTCTAACCCTGGAAAATTTATAGCTAAAGTAAATGGTTCAGTAGAAAGAGACACTCATGGTGGACAAAGGGGAAGGAATTGCTGGAAGGATGTTCTCAAAGGCAAGAGAGATGAGTTTTACTTGTTTAATCTTTTATGTAGTAAAAAATGAAATTATGACCATTAAAAATGAAAATAAAAGAATGGCACAGTATAAATTCAACCCTTGTCCCTCATGAATCCAACCACTGTCTCACTTCTCAAATGAACTCAGAAGTACCTTGGTGTGTACCCCTCCAGAAATGCATGTGCAAATATCCACACAGACACACATAAAGGCACTTTTTAAATACAGGTTCGTATTGTGCTACAACCTTTTCACTTTTATTTAGTGTTTATAATACAGATGCCTTTCCATATAATTGTATGTGGAAGTTTTCATTTTTAACTTATGTTTAATTTTTCTCTGAATATAAAAATTGATATACATTTTCAGTAAAAATGTTAGAAAATAAAGAAAAGCTATATTTTCATATGAAGCAAATACTTTTTCTCCTAAACTCACTTCCAAGAAAAAATACACCTGTTAATATTTTTATTTAAAAATGTTATGTTTTGGGGTATCAGGCTTTGTGCTAACAGCACAGATCCTGCTTGGGATTCTCTCTCTCCCAATCTCTCTGCCCCTCCCCCACTCATGGTCTCCATCTCTCTCTCTCTCTCTCTCTCTCTCTCTGTCTCTGTCTCTGTCTCTCTCAAAATAAATAAAATAAACATTAAAAAATGAGATAAATAAAAATGTTTTATTTTATGTCAGCGTAACAGAAGAAAAAGATCAGATATGGATATGAGAAATTTGCTATAATTCAAATGCTGCATTTTAGCTTCAAAAATAGAATTACTTGGTTCTCAAAAATTAATCTAAAGTTAAAAAAGATCCAGGGAAACGTTAAAAGGTTGAAGTTGTTATTGTAATTTTAATTGTGTTTCTTAATGGCCATAAATTTATTCCCATTAATAAAAATTGATGAACTATATCCTAAAAATCAGAATGTACCACTGATTTCTAAACAGAAAACTCAATCCTCCTAGATTTTTACAATTAATTACTTAATTCAAAAATACTTACCAAGCACTGACTTTGTGCTAGGCATTATTTTAGGAAGTAAAGATGGAATAATTTCAATGTAGATGAAACTTACTTTTAAAAACAAGAATACATTTTCAGATATAAATCTAGATTTAAAAATAATAATAGGCAAAGGCAAAATTCTTATAAGTGACAAAATAGTTTTTAAAAAGAAAAAAACCCATCATGGAATAATTATTATAGTTAGTACCTATTACAAATTAAATAAAAATTATAAATCATCTGATTTCATATTCTCAGCAGGCCTCTTATTCATCTGCAATTTCTTTACTGTTGTATGTATGCTCTTGTTTTTCCAGGAAATTCTGGTATGCCCTGTTAATTGCTTCAAGCTTTTTTTCATCTGAACCATGGATTTTTTTTTATTTTTTCTTTTCCTAGAATTTCCTTTTTGTTTGTTTAGTTGTTTAAAAAAAATAGGTGGTATGTATTTTCTTAGCAACTATGTATCATAAACTTATGATATATAAGAAATAATTTCATTTCCAAATTTTGATCAACTGTTCATTTAATGGTGAACACTGTCTTCTTGAAAACACATGCATGGGACTTTCCAGACCAGCAGCTTGAATGTAAAACCAGGACTTGAACTTAAGCTTAGTTCTACTTTCCTTCTTATTTATCTTTCTCTCTTTCTTCTTTGTGTGTGTGTGTGTGTGTGTGTGTGTGTGTGTGTGTGTGTGTATGTGTGTGTGTTTCATACCTTTGCATTTAATTTTGCTTGGCTTTGTTTCAAGGGTCCTGAGTGGTAACTTTCAGAGATTCTTGTGTTAAAAAATAAGTTTATTGGGGCGCCTGGGTGGCTCAGTAGGTTGAGCATCCGACTTCGGCTCAGGTCACGATCTCGCGGTATGTGAGTTCGAGCCCCGCGTTGGGCTCTGTGCTGACTGCTCAGAGCCTGGAGCCTGTTTCAGATTCTGTGTCTCCCTCTCTCTCTGACCCTCCCCCGTTCAGGCTCTGTCTCTCTCTGTCTCAAAAATAAATAAATGTTAAAAAAAAAAAGTTTATTTTCCCCTCAAACTGAAATGACCATCTGATTAAGTATAGCATTCTGGCTCTGAAATAACAACCCCCCCCAAACACACATGCTGCAGATCCAAAATCATGCCAGTAAGACACTTTTTGTATTAGTCCAGAATTAACCAGAAAAGCAGAACCAGTAGGAGATATGGACTTAGTAAGGGAGTTAGCTTACAGTATTGTGGAAACTAGTTAAGCAGTCTCTATAAGGCTGTATCTATCTGATGCTGAAGTTTGAACTCTACAGAGTACATACTCAAGAAGAAGAGGTCACAGGAGGCTGGAACCTGCAAACAGTAGTTGCAAACTCACAAGGATGAATTGAAACTCAGGTTCCTCTTTGACTTTAGTAGTGAAAGGATCCAGCTGAGTCTGGGTTCATTGTCAGAATTAAACACATAACCTGGCCCAGGAATCAGAAAACCTAAAAGTAGATCCAGGGGGAGGTAGTAGAGGCTCAGCTGCTGCTTCATACCAAGGAAGCAAATCAGCAGATCAGCAACAATTGTTGAGCTACAAAATGGCGCATCCTTCTTTTCAATCCTTCTCATCCTTCTTTTCAATCCCTTGAAATCTTCCTTGTGGCCCACTCCAACCTGAAGTATACACACAAGGGAATTCTGGGAAATGTTCAAGTCCTGGAAAACTAGCCAAGGTAACACGTTATAAAACCATCAGGCACATATTTTTAGGTGGCCTATTTTTGTGATGTTTTCTTTCATTTTCTCCAAACTTTTAAGATTTCATTTTAAACCTGGACTTCTAAAATTTTACAAAAATTTGCCAGTTTGTCATCACCACCATCTTCATTCTCATCCTCATCTATATAGTTAATTGTTTTAATATTATTGTTTTGTTCTTTTAGGTTTCGCTCTATAGTTAGTGGGCAAAAGGTACAGATTTGCATGTGTCTTTAGTGATGAAGAATTTATATTTTATTATTTCTATGCTTTCTATTCCTTTTTTCTGTGATATCTTTAGACTGATACATATTTTCTATATTTATCTTCTATTATTTTTTTTCTCTTATTGTCTCTTTCTCACCACCCCCCACCCCCTGCTTTTTTAAATTTATTGTTCGGATCTATGATAAGGTTTCAGTCATATATATTCTGTTTTCTAACATGTATACTGAATGTTTATAAATACCAACAATGTTATTTTTTCAATTCTGATAATTATTATTTTCTAATTGTCCCATTGTCAAGAAGTATAAAGGAAGGCATAGGTAAATGGATAAATAGATGGATGAATATTTTCAAGTACAACCTTTTTAAGAAAGTGATACAATGCCCTCTTAAGTCTTTGAGAACAGGAATACTTAAATTCTCTGCTGTAATCTTCATAATCTCCATTCATCTTAGTTTCTCTGTTAAGCTGCTGGTTTTCATGATTTGTATATCTTGGGATTCTTGGTTGTTCATTTATATTTACAGCTGAAGGACTAGCTTGAAACATGGAGCATGAACTTCTGCAGCAGCTTTACAAAATAGGCGTATTTTAGAAGGGAAGGATTATTTTGGGATTAACAGTTCTTTCAGGTTTAACAACACAGGCAAACCCTTAAGAGAAGAAGAGTTCAAGTTGCCTTTTTGCCTTGCTAACACTTTTGATGTGGATGCTCCCAGCAGACCTGTGAAAGGCTTCTTTTTTAGCCCACTTGCCAAAGACCACCTTCAGTCAAGGTGACTCCCAGATCCCTCATGACAAGAGGGAGCATTAAGTGATTACAAGCAGGAGACAAACAAACAAACAAACAAACAAACAAAACCAAAGAGACATTACACTTTCTAGGAACGTGTCTTGACAACCCAGGAATAAGAGGAAACTGCTCTGAGCCAATATCAATTTCTATTTCATCCTGAATCCAAAGGTGGTGTTCATTTACTTTCTGAAGACACACATATTAGAAATGCCATGAGAAGGCTCTAGATAAATTGCAGCTTTATTTATTGGGGTGTGGAAATGGGCATGCCAAATGTGAAATGTGTCCCTAAAATGCTACCAGGCATCCACTCCTATGAAAGCATACACTTTTTTTCATGAAAGGTTAAAAAAAAATCAATGGTCATGTACCACTGAAGATCTTTACTGTTTTGTGTGCAATGTGAACATTGCTGGCATAAACTGGATTTATATTGTACAAGCATAAGTCATACTTTTTCTCAGAGTAAATTGTAGGTTTAGCTTGTATTTTAGGGTTTATATCATTCTTGGCTTTGGTGCCTTTGTCATTCAGAGGTTTCCAGAATCTGACCAGCAGAGATGTTCCTCTCAAGGGACTCTGATGATAGAAGTCTTAGAGCTAACTCACAGGAGCTGCTACCACCTGCCAGCAGAAGGCAAGAACTCCTTTGGGAATAGTTACAAATAGGGCAGCTATTTCCTATCATGCAAACTCCTTGTCATCCTATCCCTGCTGTCTTATCTGATAAACACATGTGATGCATTGTAGAGGAAACAATGGAAGTTACCCATTATCCTTTCTTCCAGGTGTTAAATTAACCTTTTATTCTTCCTCCCACCTGCTCCTACCATGTTGCACATATGTGCACCCACACTCACAAACTCAAGCCACAACCTCAGCTAGCGGTGGAGAGGGCTCTGCTCTATTGGAGCTCCAAGCAGAAAAGATCACCAGAAATAAGGGAGCAGGCATTTTTTAAACAGCATGTGAGGACTCATTGTACTGGCCCTGAGCTTTCTGATCAGGTTCTAGATCAGTTTTTTTTTTTTTCTACTTAGACTTCTTTCATCTATGAATAAAGACCTAGCATAAACAATTCTCTGCTTTAAAGTCTTTGAGGGGTTTAAAAGTGATCGAATACTATCATATATAACAGCCACATTTAAGAAGGCCTATTTTAGATTTCATTCAGAATCATGAACAGTTCATGTATCTTAGCCCCAAATTGTCCAGTAGCACACATTAACACATAGTTGTCAAGTTATAGGTAACAGACAAGCAAATTTTTTTGCTTGTTTTATATATCTATATAATTTTCTTAGTTTTCAAAATACAATATGCAAAAATACATATGCAAAATACAATATGCAAAAGTTACATATATATGTATATATATGTACACCCATTGTTACACAGAATTTTGTGAGAAACTAATATAATAAAAAGTATTTGCAATCTCACCAGCCTGAAAACCAGTCTTTAAATTTTAGCAAGCAACTTTTCACACATCTTTTTATTGTATTATTATTTGTTTTACTTTAAAGAGAGAGAGAGAACACAAGCATGGGAGTGGGACAGAGGGAGAGAGAGAGGGGGAGAGAAAGAGAGAATCTTAGGTTCCGTACTCAGCATGAAGCCCGACACAAGGCTCAATCCCATGACCTTGGGCTCATGACCTGAGCTGAAATCAAGAGTCGGAAGCTCAACCAACTGAGCCACCCAGGCATCCCTCACACATCTTTTTACATATGTATCACAGAAACATACCTGTTTTTTTTAAATTTCCTGATGGTTCCTAATAGACATTTTTAAGAGTCCTTTTTAATTGATGTAAAGGTAACTGGTTATATGCATACTTCGTTTTGTGGTAACTAATCTATTGCTAACTGATATGAAGGTATTTATCAGAAACAGCAATGAACAACTTTATCTACTTTTAATTTTAAGATTTACTTCTACAGTAAAGTAGAATTGTTGGGCCAGAGATCATGTATCTTTAGACATTTTAGTAAATACTTCCAAATTAGCTTCTGAAATGTAAAATTATTTTCTTCTCTTGAGAGCAGTATAACATGCCTATATCTTCACTGCTTTAGCTAATTCTACTCAAGACTATTAGTATCTGTTGATCAAAATGCATGAGAGTTTTTTTACTAGTATTTCTTTGATTATAGGTATTTCTTAGCCAATTATATTCTTTATTTTTTTTTGTAAACACTGCTTCTTAAAGTTCTTTGTCTATTTTTATAAAGCCGTTTGTCTTATTGTCTTTTCCTATAGTTTGAAAGAGTTCTTTGGTATATTATGAATAGTAAACTTATTTGTCATGTATTTTTCAAATATGTTCCCAATTTGATATTTCTTGTTTAGTTAAGACCATTTATGTGTTTTTAAAAATTATTGAACAGAGTTCAGGGATTGATACAAATATTTTTTAAACATTTTTTAGTGGCACGTCTATCAAATTTTTGTCTGTATTCTAGATTAAGTGTTATATTAGAAAAGTTCCTCTATCCCAAGCTTATAAAAATATCTACCTGTACTTTTGCTGTTACATTGAATTTTTTAAATGTAATTATTGTATTGAGCTGGAATACATGTGGGATAAAATTGAGGTAGAGATTGAATGTATTGTTTTCTAAGTAGCCAGCCAGTTACCCAAGGTACTTCATGATTTGAAAAACTGCCTATCAAAATTTCCCATGTAAGGGTCTGTTTCTGAGCCCTATTTTCTTTCTTTGATTCATCTATTTACATACCACCATTCTGCTGTCATGACATGCCTAGTTTTATATTATGTTTTTACATCTACTAGGTAAATTTTTCCCATTTTACCTTTCGTTTTAAGAATTTTCTATAATTATTCTTCCAGGTAAATATTTGAATCCTTTATTAAGTGTTTATTTTAATGTTAAAGACTTGACATTGGTTGCATTCTATAGTCTTTGATATCATCTCAGAATTATTACTTAAGTAAAACATTACTTTAGCAAGATAAATCTGGTGGAAATATATTAGCAATTTTAGCAAAGAGGTATACACTTTCTCGGATGTTTTAGAAGTTATAGTCTTTGCATAGGCTGCATGGGGGGAGAAAGGATTACCACAAATGGTAGCTTTGGATAAATCTTTAAAACTAAGAAGCTGGGGCGCCTGAGTGGCTCAGTCGGTTAAATGTCTGGCTTTGGCTCAGGTCATGAACTCATGATTCTTGAGTTCGAGCCCCACGTTGGTCTCTGTGCTGACAGATCAGAGCCTGGAACCTGCTTCAGATTCTGTCTCCCTCTCTCTCTGCCCTTCCCCTGCTCACATTCTCTCTCTCCCTCTCAAAAATAAATATAAAAAAAATTTTAAAAAACTAAGATGCTATAGAACATGGTAAATTTTAAATAATTTAATTTCTCCAGGTTTTTATCTAAATTTCAGTTAGTTAACATATACTGTAATACTGGTTTCAGGATTAGAATTTTGTGATTCTTCACTTACATACAATACCTAGTTCTTCTCACAAGTGCCTTCCTTAATTACCCGTCACCCATTTAGCCCATCCTCTGTCCACCTCCATTCCAGCAACTATCTGTTTGTTCTCTATAGTTAATAGTCTCTTATGGTTTGCCTCTTTTTCTCTTGTTTTTTCCTTCCCATGTTCATCTGTTTTGTTTCTTAAATTCCCTAATGTGACTGAAATCATGCAGTATTTTTCTCTGACTTACCTATTTTGCTTAGCAGAATACTTTCTAGCTTCATCCATGTTGTTGCACATGGCAAGCTTTCATTCTTTTTGATGGCTGAATAATATTCCATTGTATATACATATGCCACATCTTCTTTATCCATTCATTAGCATTTGGACATTTGGGGTCTTTCCATAATTTGGCTATTGTTGATAATGCTGCTGTGAACATCAGGGTGTGTGTGCCCCTTAGAATTGGTATTTTTGTATCTTTGGATAAATACCTAGTAGTGTCATTGTTGGATTGTAGCATAGTGCTACTTTTAACTTTTTGAGGAAACTCCTACTGTTCTCCAGAGTGGCTGCACCAGTTTGCAGTCCCACCGACAGTGTAGGAGGAGGGTTCCCTCTCTCCACATCCTTGCCAACACCTCATTTTCCTGTGTTGTTAATTTTAGCCATTCTGACTCGTGTGAAATGATATCTCATTGTAGTGTTGATTTGTATTTCCCTGATGATGAGTGATATTGAGTATCTTTTCATGTGTCTGTTGGTCATTTGTATGTCTTCTTTGGAAAAATTCTGATTCATGTCTTCTGCACATTTTTTAACTGGATTATTTGGGTTTTTTTGTTTTGTTTTTTTTTTAATTTATTTATTTTTGGGACAGAGAGAGACAGAGCATGAATGGGGGAGGGGCAGAGAGAGAGGGAGACACAGAATCGGAAACAGGCTCCAGACTCCGAGCCATCAGCCCAGAGACGGACGCGGGGCTCGAACTCACGGACTGCGACATCGTGACCTGGCTGAAGTCGGACACTTAACCGACTGCGCCACCCAGGCGCCCCTGGATTATTTGTTTTTTTAACTGGGTTATGATTTATCTTAACAGAATGCCACAGTCTTCATTTCTGTGCTAAAATAACCTCTGACAATTAGCCAAAAAAAAAAAAAAAAAAAAAAGAAGAGTTTTTAAGAATTTACTCTAGTGGTTTTCGTGATGGGTTTATTCACATCTTCCCAATTTTTCATATAATATTTCTCAAACTATTGAAAAAAAAGTCTAGTTTCAGAGAAGTCAGTCATCTAAATAAGAACTAATTGCTGTTAAGAAATAGTTATCAGTTTTATATATTTCACAACCTGCCTGTGGAGAAAGATAGGTGGAGAGACGAACCAGTGAAGGAAGTAGAATTTATAATCATTAAGTGTTGCTAACATTATATCAATTTATTACTTCCAGTGATAATTAAGGGTTTTTAATTCTCTGACTTGGAAGATTCTGACATAATCAGTATTTCAAGAATAAAAGAAAAGCCATACAAGGAGAAGTCTGTGGAATTTTGAGTATAAGTTGAAATAATTTATAAATGTAATTCTTATTCACAGTGTTACATTGATCCCTGAATGCAGTTGACAGTTTGCCCCAGGTGATGTTGATATGTAAATTTTTTGTATATCTTGATTTTTTTGTTTCTTTATCTTTTCAGAATATTGATCAGGTATTATTTTTATCTGTAAAATGACACTGGCCTACATAGCAGTTTTCTGATCTATTTTTCTCTTTCCCAGACATCTATGAGCAGTTATTTGAAGTCCTTTCATACACTAGAGTATTCTTAATGAGTGGAAGGTGTTTAATAGTGTTTACTGATTATTGTATAATGAGCCTATTACATATAAACCTTTTTTGTAATATGGGATGACTATGTTTTCTTCAATTACCTGCTTATATAGGTACTTTATGAAATCTGGTATATGGTAACAGGACTACTTATTCTAGAGGATCAAATGACGTCAAGGCAAAAATAAAAAAATAATAAAATTAAAAAAAGAGGACTCCAGAACATTCTAATCAAATACTTTCATACTTTACAAATGTGGATAAAGAAGGTAAAATAACTGACAACACTTGGCCTCTAAAAAGTATCAATCCTAGGTTACATGTAGCTATACTCTGATTTGAGTTCTAAGTAATTAGTATTAATTACATTCTGTACTTACATCATATTTTTGTCTTCTATAAACCGACTTTATTAGTCAAGATTGTTTTCCTTACTGTAACAGAAAATGTAACAAAATAGGCCAATTGCAAAAAGATGGAATTAATTGCCTTACATAGTTCAAAACTCTATGATGCAGAGCATACATCAAGCATGACTGAATTTGAGAATTCAAATAACGCCATCAGAGCTTGAGTTTTCTTCCTGGGTCTGCTTCCCTGTGTTCCGGCTCCATTCTCCAGCTGTCCTCAGCCATGAGGGAAGTATGTCTCCACTTCAGGCCCAACAAACATAGGACAATGAGAAATTTTGCTTTGCGAACCATGTGGCAAATTGAGGTTTACTGCCCAGATTTGGGGGTATGTCCCTGAAACAGTCACTGTGACTCCCATAGGCTAGCACTAAGTCCAGTACCCACACAAGGAGTTGTGAGATGGTGTGGAGCCTATCCCGAATACAGGCCTACCTCTTTTTATTGAGCTTTGATCTTTGTGCTTGCTGATACTATGTATTTTAAAAATTGAAGATTTACACAGGCAATTCTATCTCTGCCATTTTTTCAACAACATTTGCTCACTTGGTGTCTCTGTGTCACATCTTGGTAATTCTCACGATATGTCAAACTTTATCATTACTATATTTGCTACACTGATCTGTGACCAGTCATGTTTGATGTTGCTATTATCACTGTTTGAGGGCACCATGAACTATGCCCATACCAACAGCAAACTTAGATGCTGTGTGTGTTCTGTCTGCTCCACCCACCAGCCCATCCCTGTCTCTCTCCCTCTCCATGGGCCTTGCTATTCCTGAGATGCAACAATACTGAAATTAGGCCAATTAATAACCCTACGAGAGCCTCCACAAGTTCAGGTGAAAGGAAGAGTCACAACTCTCCCACTTTATTTTTTTTAATTCCCTTTCTTTAGTGATGTGTAATTAACATACAACGTTATATTAGTTTCAAGTGTACAACATTGATTCAACAATACCACACCTTACCCAATACTCACCATGATAAGTGTAGTCACCATATAATGCTATTATAGTATTATTGTCTATATTCCTTATGCTGCACTTTACATCTCTGTGACTTATTTCTTTTAAAACTGGAAGTTTTTAACTCTCAATGCCCTTTATCTATTTCACTCATCCCCCCACTAATTCACTGTCTGCATTTAAGTGTCTGTTTTTCTTTTTATTTTATTTTTTCGTTTGTTTATTTGTTCAAGTGTTTTGTTTCTTGGATTCCTCATCTAAGTGAAATCATATGGTATTTGTCTCAGTCAGACTTCTTTCACTTAGCATAGTACCCTCTGGGTTCATCCATATTGTTGCAAATGGCAAGATCTCATTCTTTTTAATGGATGAGTAATATTCCATTGCATACCACATCTTCTTTATCCATTCATCTTTTGATGGACACTGGGTTTCTTTCATATTTAACTATTGGAAATCATGTTGTTATGAACATAGGATACATATATATTTTTGAATTAGTGTTTTTGTTTTCTTTGGATATATAACCAGTAATGCAATTACTTGATCATACGGTTTTTCTGTTTTTAATTTTTTGAGGGACCTACATACTGTTTTCCACAGTGGCTGCACCAATTTACATTCCCATCTGTAGTGCATGATGTTCCTTTTTCTCCATATCCTTACCAACACTTGTTATTTCCTGTGCTTTTTGTTCTAACCATTCTTACAGGTGGTATCTCACTGTGGTTTTCATTTGCTCTTCCCTGATTATGAGTGATGTTGAGCACCTTTTCTTGAGTTTATTGGCCTTCTGTATGTCTTCTTTGGAAAAAATGTCTTTTCAAGTCCTCTTCCCGGTTTTCATCAGATTATTTGTTTCATTTATGTTTAGTTGGATAAGTTCTTTACATATATTTTGGATGTAGATATATCAATTGCAAATATCTTCTCTTATTCAGAAGGTTGCCCTTTTGGTTTGTTTGTTTGTTGTTTTGTTCAGTTTGGTTTGGTGGTTTCCTTTACTGTGCAAAAGGTTTTTATTTTGGTGTAGTCCCAATAGTTTATTTTTGCTTTTGTTTCCCTTACCTGAGGAGACATATCTAGAAAAATGTTACAATAAACAGTGTCAAGCAATCACTGCCTGTGTTTTCTTCTGGGAATTTTATGGTTTCACATCTCACATTTAGGTCTTTAATCTATTTCGAGTTTATATTTGTGTATGGTTTATGGAAGTGGTCCAGTTCCAATCTTTTGTGTATGGATGTCCAGTTTTTCCACCACCATTTATTGAAGACTGTATTATCCCTATTGTATATTATTGCTTCATTTGCCATTGAGTAATTAACCATACATTTATGGGTTTATTTTTGGGCTCTCTATTTTTTAACATTGATCTACATACCTATTTTTGTGTCAGTACTCTTTTGATTACTACATTTTTATAGTACATCTTGAAATTTGGAATTGTGATGTTTTCAAGTTTGCACTTCTTTCTCAAGATTGCTTTGGTTATCTGGGGTCTTCTGTGGTTCCATACAAATTTTACTTGTTCTAATTCTGTGAAGAAGATATGGGTATTATGATCAGGATTGCATTAAATCTGTAGATTGCTTTAGGTAGTATGGACATTTTAACAATATTAGTTCTTCCAATCTGTGAATGTGGAGTATCTTTACATTTGTTTCTGTCATCTTCAATTTTTTTCTCCGCGTTTTATAGTTTTCAGAGCACAAGTCTTTTACCTTCTTAGTGCAGTTTGTTTCTAGGTATTTTATTTTACTTTATTTTTTGGTGCAATTTTAAATGGGATTGTTTTCTTAATTTCTCTTTCTTCTACTTTGTTATTAGTATATAAAAATGCAACTGATTCTGTATATTAATTTGTATTCTGCAACTTAACTGAATTCATTTGTCAGTTCTCATAGACTTGTGGTGGAATTTCTATATGTAGTATCATGCTATCTATAAATAGTGACAGTTTAACTTCTTCCTTACCAATTTGGAGACCTTTTCTTTCTTCTTGTCTGATTGCTACAGGACTTATAGCACTATGTTGAATAAAAGTGATGAAAGTGGACATCCTTGTCTTCCTAATCATAGGGGAAAATTTCCCAGTTGTTTTTACCATTGAGTATGATATTAGCTGTGGCTTTGTCATATATTGGCTTTATTATGTTAAGGTATGTTCCCTTTAAACACACTTTGTTGAGAGTTTTTATTATGAATGGATGTTGCATTTTGTCTAGTGCTTTTTTCAGTAGATGATCGTATGTTTTTTTAAATCTTTTCTCTTAATGTGATGTATCATAATGATTGATTTGGGAATGCTGAACCAACTTTGCATCTCTAAAATAAATTCTACTTGATCATGGAGAATGATTTTTTAACAAATTGTTGACTTTGGTTTGCTAATATTTTGTTAAGGATTTCTGCATTTGTGTTCATCAGAGATATTGGCCTAAAGTTTCTGTAGTATCTTTTTTTCAGTTTTGTAGTTTCTTTCTTTCTTTCTTTCTTTCTTTCTTTCTTTCTTTCTTTCTTTCTTTCTTTCTTTTTTTTTTTTTTTTCCTGTTTTGTGGTATCTGGTTTTGGCATTGGGGTAATTTTGGCCTCTAAGAGTAAATTGGGAAGATTTCCTTACTTTTATTTTTTTGGAATGTTTTTTAGAATTTACTTGCAAACCCATTTGGTCTTGGACTTATGTTTGTTGGGAGTTTTTTGATCATGGATTTAATTTCATTACTGGTAATCACTCTGTTCAAATTTTCTATTTCTTTCTCATTCAGTTTTGGAAGAGTATATGTTTCTAGGAATTTATCTATTTATTCTAGGTTGTCCAACTAGTTGGCATATAATTTTTCATT
The DNA here is from genome assembly GCF_028018385.1 of Neofelis nebulosa. Lineage (NCBI taxonomy): Eukaryota > Metazoa > Chordata > Mammalia > Carnivora > Felidae > Neofelis > Neofelis nebulosa. The sequence continues at coordinate 93,335,149 of NC_080783.1, read as the reverse complement.
ATATTCTTGTATAATCCTTTATATTTCTTTGGTGTCAGATGTTATTTCTCCTACTTCATTTCTGATTTTATTTATTTGAGTCCTCTTTTTTCTGTGATGACTCTTGATAAAAGTTTATCAATTTTGTCTATACTTTTATCTTTTCAGAGTAACAGCTCCTGGTTTCATTAATCTATTCTATTGCTTTTTTAGCCTCTATTTCATTTATTTCTGCTCTAATCTTCATTTCCTTCTTTTTTCTAGGTTTGGAATTTGTTTGTTTTACTTTTTCTAGCTTAACTTTTAGGTGTAAGGTTAGGTTGTATTTTTGAGATTTTTCTTGTTTCTTGATGTAGGCCTGGATTGCTATATATTTCACTCTCAGAAATGATTTTGCTGTGTCCCAAAGATTTGGGGCCATTGTGTTTTCATTTCTAATTGTCTCTATGTATTTTTATATTTCCTTTTTGATTTCTTGGTTGACACATTCATTCTTTACTAGCATGTTGTTGGACCTCTAAATACTTGTGTTCTTTCCAGAGTTTTTCTTGTAATTTATTTCTAGTTTCATACTGTTATAGTCAGAAAAGATGCTTGATGTGATTTCAGTCTTCTTAAATTTATGGAGACCTGTTTTGTGGCCTAACACATGATCTACTTTAGATAATATACCATGTGCACTTGAAGAAAATGTAAATTCTGCTGCTTTTGTATGTAATGTTCAGAACATATCTGTTAGGTCCATCTGGTCTTATATGTCATTCAAAGCCACTGTTTAGTTGTTGATTGTCTGTCTGGATGATCTATCCATTGGTGTAAGTGGAGTGTTGAAGTCCCCTACTATTATTGTATTTCTGTCAAATTTCTCCCTTTATGTCTATTAATAGTAGTTTTATGTACTTGAGTGTTCTTGTGTTGGATGCCTAGATATTTATAATTGTTATATCTTCTTGGATTGTTTCCTTTACCATTAAGTAGTATCTTTATTTGTTTCTTGTTACTGCCTTTTTTTTTAAAGTCTATTTTATCTGATATAAGAATACTACCTTGGCATTTGTTTTTCTTTCACTTACATGGAATAGATTTTTCTATTTTTTCACTGTCAGTCTGTATGTGTCTTTAGGTCTGAAATGAGTTTCTTGTAGGCAGCAAATAGACAGGTCTTTCTTGTTGTTTTGTTTTGTTCTGGTTTTTTTGGCTGTTATGTTTCTTTGTTTTTGTGGGGGTTTTTTTGGTTTTGTTTCTTTTTTTTTTAATTCATTCAGTCATCCTATGTCTTTTGTTTGGAACATTTAGTCCATCTATATTTAAAGTAATTATTGATAGGCATGTACTTATTGCCATTTTATTAGTTGTTAGTTGGTTCTGTAGTTCTCTGTTTCTTCTTCACTTATGGTTTGATGGCTTTCTTTAGTGAAATGCTTTGATTTTTTCCTCTTTACTTTGTGTGTATCTCTTATAGGTTTTTGATCTGTGGTTTCCATTAAGTTCAAATATAATATCTTCTATGTATAAGAGTCTATATTAAGTTAATGGTTGCTGAAGTTTGAACCCATTCTACAAGCACTAATCTTTTACTCTCCCCTCCACATTTTATGTGTATGATATCATATTTTGCATCTTTCAATTTTGTATCCCTTGACTAATTTGTTTTAGATATAATTGATTTTACTGCTTTTGTGTTTTAAACTTCATACTGGCTTTGTAAGTATGTATTACATACTTTTTTATGTATTATTTTATCTACCTTTTTTATATGTATTATTTTACCTGTAAATTTCTCTCCTTTTATAATTTTCTTACTTCTAGTTATGGCCTTTTCTTTCCACTCTTAGAATTCCCTTTAACATTTCTTGTGGACTGGTTTAGTGGTGATTAATTCCTTTAACTTTTGTTAAAGGGTATTTCCCTTGTATGTAACTGTTTTATTTCTTCTGCTGCTTTTAAAATCCTCTCTTAATCACTACTTTTAGCCACTTGAATTATTATGTGTGTTGGGGTGGAGTCTCTCTCTCTGCCTCCTGGATCTGGATATCTGTTTCCTTCTCCAGGTTAAGGAGGTTTTCAGCTCTTATTTCTTCAGATAACTTGTCTGCCTCTTTCTCTTTTCTCATGTTGGAATCTCTTTTTTTTTTATTTATTTATTTATTTATTTATTTATTTATTTATTTATTTTTTAATATATGAAATTTACTGTCAAATTGGTTTCCATACAATGCCCAGTGCTCATCCCAAAAGGTGCCCTCCTCAATACCCATCACCCACCCTGCCCTCCCTCCCACCCCCCATCAACCCTCAGTTTGTTCTCAGTTTTTAACAGTCTCTTATGCTTTGGCTCTCTCCCACTCTAACCTCTTTTTTTTTTTTTTTTTCCCTTCCCCTCCCCCATGGAATCTCTTTAATGAAAGCGTTATTGCACTTGATGATGTCACTGAGTTCCCTTAGCCTTTTCTCAGTTTTATTATTCTTTTTATTTTTATTTTTGTTGTTCAGTTTGGTTGCTTTCCATTATCCTGTGTTCCAGATCACTGATCTGTTCTTCTGCATTCTCTAATAAGCTGTTGATTCACTCTAGTGTTTTGTTTGTTTGTTTGCTTGTTTGTTTGTTTTCAGTTATTGAGTTCTTCATCTCTGGTTCCGTTTTTATATTTTCTCTCTGTTTATTGAGGATCTCACTGACTTCATGCAATCTTCAAGTCCAGTGAGTATCTCTATGACCATAATGCTCATCTCAGTTTTATTTAGCTCTTTTGCTGTGATTTTGTCCTGTTCTTTCACTTGAGGTATATTCCTTTGTTTTCTCATTTTGTCTAATGCTCTGTGTTTGTTGCTATGAATTATAGAGGTCAGTTATGTGTCCTAGTCTTGAAATTACTGGCCTTGTATAGAAAAGGTCCTGATTGGCTCTGTAGCGCAATGCTTTCTGGTGACCAGATCCAGGCACTTCAGGGTTGTTTACTGTGTGGACTACACACACTCTACTATTGTGTTTACGCCACCTTTGCCTTCAGCTCAGTCAGCTGAGATCACCTGCTTTGCCTGCTGTGGGTGCACTGGGTAGGGTTGGGTCCCTACACAGTTGAGGGGTCTGTCTGAAACTTCCATGGGCATAAAGGTGGGCAGGGTCAGTAGTCAGGCTAGCTGTCTGCAAATAGCCTGTCTCCACCAGTGCATCCTTCAGCAGGGCTTTCTCCCTGTGAGTCCCGCAGAAGCTTTTATCCATGGGAGAGGCCAATAGTCAGAGGACTTGTCAGCAACCAGCTTCTGCCACAGGTGTAGATGCACTGAATGGCAAGACTCTCTCCCTGTGCAGTCAACTAAAAGACGAAGCTGCTGGAACTGCAGGTATGCCGGTATGTGGGGTTATCTCCCCCTCTCCAGGACAGGAGTCACTTTGGAGTGGTATAGGTTCCTGCCAGAGCGTTTGCATTGTGTAGTGGAGCACTGAGGTGCACCTACCAAGACAGTGGGATCAGACGGGGTTGGTCCACAAGCAAACACAGGGACAGGGCACACGGAGCTAGCATGATAGGTGGAGAGTGTTAGTGCTGGGTCCTGCAAGTGTCTGGCTATCTAGGCCAGGGTAGGGGAAGAGAAATGGCACCCTCAAGGTCTTTTGTTCTTGGAGAAGTCTCCTGAAAATCTGCCTCTCAAGCACATGTTCTGAGATTAGTAAATAGATCTTCATGTGTACCTGAGGTATTATTCAAACTGCTGCTTTTTTTTTTTTTTTCCTGTCTCAGTTGAGCTATTTATTCTTCTGGCTCTTTAAGGGTAGGTACTCAGTTTTCTATTATCCTCTGGCTCTCCTGGAGATAAGCCTGATCTTTAAAGCTCCTGAAGCCAACGCCCATCAATTTTCTTTTTTTTTTTTCCTTATATTATTTTTTTATTTTTAAAATTTTATTTAAATCCATGTTAGTTAACATGTATTAATGGTTTCAGAAATATAATTTAATGATTCATCACTTACATACAACACCCAGTCCTCATCCCAAGTGCCCTCCTTAATGCCCATCACCCATTTAGCCCATCCCCCCACCCAACACCCCCTCCAGCAACCCTCAGTCTGTTATTTGAATTAGAAGCCTCTTATGGTTTGCCTCCCTCTCTGTTTGTATCTAATTTTTCTATTCCTTCACTTATGTTCACCTGTTTTGTTTCTTAAATTCCACATATGAGTGAAATCACATGATATGTATTTATCCTTCTCTTGCCATTTGCAACAACGTGGATGGAACTAATGTATTATGCTAGGTGAAATAAGTCAGTCAGAGAAAGACCCTATTGGTTTTCAAAGCCAATTTCTATGGGAACTTGTTATCCCCGTTCAGGTCCCTGGTGCCTAGGGCTCCCAGTGTGGAGTCTGTTCCTCTCCCTTTTCCAGGCTTATGGTGTCTCTCCTGTGTGTGGTAGTCTCATCAGAGTTTTGGGTCCTCTTCTGCCTCTTCTTCCTGTTCTGATGTGGCCTCCTCTCTGTGATTAGCTGTGGAAGGTCTGTCTGCCAGCCTTTAGGTCATTTTGAGAGTTAGTTACACAGACGTACCCATTATCTCAGTGTGTCCATTGCAGGGGGTGAGCTCAGGATCTTACTACTTTGCCATCTTCCTCCAGTCTCCTATATGTCTCTCACTAAATAAAAAACTAGAAATGATTAAGCTTAATGAGGAAGGCCCATCAAAAACTGAGACGCCAAAAGCAAGGCCTCTTGCACCAAACAGGTAGACAACTTGTGAATGTAGTGGATATGTTCTTGAAGGAAATTAGAAGTGCTACTCCATGTACATATGAATGATAAAAAAGGAAAACAACCTTAATGCTAATGTGGAGAAAGTTTTTGTGGTCCAGATAAAAGATCAAACCAGCCACCACGTTATCTTAAGCCAAAGCTTAATCCAGAGCAAGGCCCTAACTCTCTTCATTTCTGTGAAGACAGAAAAGTGAGGGAGCTGCAGAAGAAAAGTTTGAAGCTGGCAGAGGTTGGTTTGTGAGGTTTAAGGAAAGAAGCTGTACTCATAATGTAAAAGTGCAAGGTGAAGTAGGAACTGGTGGTAGAAGAGGCAGCAAGTTATCCAGAAGATCTAGCTGAGATAATTAATGAAGGTGGCTACACAAAGCAACAAATTTTTCAGTGTAGATGAAACAGCCTTGTATTGGAAGAAAATATCATCTAGGACTTTCATAGCTAGAGAGGAAAAGTCAATGCCTGGCTTCAAAGCTTCTAAGGACAGGCTGACTCTCTTGTTACGGGGCTAATGCATCTGTTGACTTGAAGTTGAAGCCAATGCTTATTTACTCTTCCCAAAATTCTAAAGATCTTATGAATTATGCTAAATCTATTCAGCCTGTGCTTTATAAATGGAACAACAAAGCCTGGATGACAGTATGTCTGTTTGTCACTGGATATATTAAGCCTACTATTGAGAAATACTGCTCAGAAAAAAGATTCCTTTCAAGATTTTACCGATCATTCACAATGCACCTGGTCACCTAAGAGGTCTGATGGAGACGTACAATGAGATAAATGTTGTTTTCATGCCTGCTAACACACCATCTATTCTGCAGCCCATGGATCATAGAGTAAGTTTGACTTTCAAATCTTAATTCTTTAAGAAATGCATCTTATAAGGCTGTAGCTGCCATAGATAGTGATCTGGACAAAGTAAATTGAAGACCTTCTGGAAAGAATTCACCATTCTCGATGGCAGTAAGAACATTCTTGATTCATGGAGAAAGGCAAAAATATTGGCATTAACAGGATTTTCGAAGAAGCTGATTCTGATCCTCATAGATGACTTTGACGGGCTCAAGACTTCAGTGGAGAAGGTAGCTGTGGATATGGTGGAAAGAACCAGAATTAGAAGTGGAGCCTGAAGATGTGATGAATGGCTACAATCCCATGATAAAATTTAATGGATGAGGATTTTCTTCTCATTAATGTACAAAGAAAGTAGTTTTTTGAGATAAAGTCTACTCCTGCTGTTGAAGGTTGTTGAAATGATAACAAAGGATTTAGAATTCCATACAAATCAAAACCACACTCAGATATCACCTCACGCCAGTCAGAGTGGCCAAAATGAACAAATCAGGAGACTATAGATGCTGGAGAGGATGTGGAGAAACAGGAACCCTCTTGCACTGTTGGTGGGAATGCAAATTGGTGCAGCCGCTCTGGAAAGCAGTGTGGAGGTTCCTCAGAAAATTAAAAATAGACCTACCCTATGACCCAGCAATAGCACTGCTAGGAATTTATCCAAGGGATACAGGAGTGCTGATGCATAGGGGCACTTGTACCCCAATGTTTATAGCAGCACTCTCAACAATCGCCAAATTATGGAAAGAGCCTAAATGTCCATCAACTGATGAATGGATAAAGAAATTGTGGTTTATATACACAATGGAATACTACGTGGCAATGAGAAAGAATGAAATATGGCCCTTTGTAGCAACATGGATGGAACTGGAGAGTGTGATGCTAAGTGAAATAAGCCATACAGTGAAAGACAGATACCATATGGTTTCACTCTTATGTGGATCCTGAGAAACTTAACAGAAACCCATGGGGGAGGGGAAGGAAAAAAAAAAAAGAGGTTAGAGTGGGAGAGAGCCAAAGCATAAGAGACTGTTAAAAACTGAGAACAAACTGAGGGTTGATGGGGGGTGGGAGGGAGGGGAGGGTGGGGGATGGGTATTGAGGAGGGCACCTTTTGGGATGAGCACTGGGTGTTGTATGGAAACCAATTTGACAATAAATTTCATATATTGGAAAAAAAAAGAAAAAAAGAATTCCATTACCTTAGTTGATAAAGCAGCAGCAGGGTTTGAAAAAATTGACTCCAATTTTCAAAGAGTTCTACTGTGGGTAAATGCTATCAAAGAGTGTCATATGCTACAATGTAATTGTTTGTGAAAGGAAAAGTCAATTGATGTGTTAAATTTTATTATTTTCTTGTCTTAAGAAATTGCCACAGCTACCCCATCCTTCAGCAATTTGCCACCCTGATCAGTCAACACTGAGGCAAGACCTTCCACCAGCAAAAGGATTACCACTTGATAAAAGCTAATATGATGGTTATCATTTTTTAGCAATAAAATATTTTTAATTAAGACATGCATGTTGTTTTTTAAGACATAATTCTAGTGCACACTTAATAGACTACAGCATAGTGTAAAGGTAACTTTTATGTGCACTGTGAAAACAAAAAATGGCTCATCGTGTTGAAATGTTCACTTTATTACTGTAGCCTGGAATTGAACCCACACCTGTACATCTACTGAATATGAGGGCAAAGCTTTCCCCTCCAAGGAAAAGGGAGGATATTGACAGCAGAGGATGGAGGCAGTGTATATTGGGCAATGATAATGTTGGACAGTCATGGTACTAGATCATTTTTCTACTCCTTTCTGACTGAAACAGCATAAGAATTAGAATCTAACTATCTGAGTTTGAATTTTGTCTGTGTACCTAATAGCCCTATAACCTTGATTTTAACCTCTATCTTCCTTGTTCTTCAATTTTCCCATCTATAAAATGGGAATAGCCCCTCTTTATAAGGATCTTTATGAAAATTAAATTGCATCAAATATGGAAAGGTGTAATGTGTAGCATATCTGGAAATGAGACTCATTAAGCAGAATTTTGTAATGCAAATTGCCTGTCTTATTGTTTCTCACCTTAAAATCTTACTGTATTCTAGTGTAATACTTCTTACAAGATATCTCTTTATATTCTCTATAATTCCGTGAAAAACCATGGAGCCTTGTTAAACCTGAGGCTTTTTGAAGACTAAATAAATGAAGCTTTGTTACAGTGACAAAACTTCATGTGTATATTTCTAGGAAGGACATATAATGGGTCCTGAGAGCCAGCTCCTCCTCACTAAGGTTCTGGTAATCATGGGCCACACATTTGGCTCTGGGAATGTCCTGTTCTACACCCTTCTTATCTTGGAGGTACTCTTATTGCATGTCAACTTGGCAATGATGTCCACTTCCAGCTTGGAGGATAGCTCTTACTGCTGTCTACAGAGAGGTACTCATCTGTCTTTTCTTTTATTCAGAGCACTTGTTCACAGTGCGCTTCTTCAAAGCTTAGAGAATGGATGTTTATCTGTTTGTTTCTGTGGAAGATTTTTCTTGTCTTTAGTGTGATCTGTAGGCTGCTGACTTCCTTCTCCACAGAGTAATGAGCCTGGTTGCATGATGCTACCTACAGCTATAACTCTCACCTGAGGATGATGTGTCTGTGTTCACATGTCACTTTGCCTATCATGGCCACAGAGGAGCACTTTAGAATGCTTTTGCCAGGAGTTACTTCTTATTGGGAATCGCACAGGGATTTCTGTGTCTCAGCATCTGCACACCCAAGCCCCTCTAATCTGTGTTGTTGGTCTTTAATCACTTCATGTTCAATACTGTGTGGCCTGCAGAAGCCCCTGATAAAGTGTGAAGCACTGGAAAGATCCATCACTGCTGTTGCTGCTGTTTTCTCACCTTGTTTAACAGTTTGGATATTTCATATCAGATACTGTGGTGGAGACATCTAGTTGCCCATACAATTGTTATTTTTATCTTTTTCCTTAACAGAAACTTGACTTTTTAGAAGTAGTCAGGCTAATAATAATAACAATGATGAATATAATTATATATGTAATTAAAATCATCATTGTTATTATTATTACTACCATCACTATTATTATTATTATTTCCCAGGCATCCTTGAAGCTGGAGGTAGCAAGTGAGTTATAAGCAGAAATTATTAGGTAGGGCTTCTAGTAAATATCCTTAAATGGGCCAACCCAGCTATCCCTTTGGCTTGTTCTTGCCTGGGTGGTGAATGAGACCTTTGGTGCGCTAGCTGCCATCTTATGGCCTTGAGGACGGAAGGCAAGCACCAAGGACTAAACAGCAGAGAGACAGAAAGCACGAAGAGCTTAGGGGAACTACACTATCAGCCTGAGACCGCTTATCACTGGGTTTGTTTTATAAGAGAGGATAAAATTGAAAGAGAACTTTATGTGTTTAAACCACTAGAGTTGGATTTGTTATTAGCAGTTGAATAACAATTCCTAAATGATAGAGACTCTCATAGAGACTTTTTCTGTTTGTTTTATTTCTTGCCATAGTACCCAAATTTAGCATGTGGTCTTACACATGTGTAAATATATCATTATTATATCACTTTGTAGCCCAGTTCATATATTCTGATGTGTTATATATATATATATATATATATATATATATATATATATATATATAACTATATATAATATATATGTAATATAAAGTTATATAATATTATAATTGTATATAAATATATAAATATCAATATAGTTATATCAATAAATATCAGTTCATATATTATGATATCATTTATATATAAATATATAAATATATATTACATATAATATAAACTTATACATATATACTTATAAATATATAAATTATATACTATAAATATATAAGTATAAACATATATTTTGTTACATGGCACAACACTGTCAAACATTTTTAGGCTACCATACTTCTATCAAGAAAAAAGTTACTTTTTTCTTAAAAGGAATCATTCAAGTTTATTAGAAAGTATAACTGTTTTGAAATTGCACACCTTCAGTAACATTTATTATTCTTTGATTAAGGAAATAACATTAGATGCAGAATCCTAAAACCTTATCAATTTTGAGTTAATCTCTGTATATTTGGGCCATATAGAAATTGACTATAATACGTGGAATAGTGTTAGGGTTGTAACCTTGTACCAAACGCCTGAACTCATGCTTTCATATCTAAATAGAGGAATGAGTATTATTATCTACACATTAAAAAAAGCTCACAAAGGTGGACTGGAAGAAGTGTGTCCCAATTAGTGCAAATTCATTAATTCCTCTCTGCTCTTGGGGACAATTATTCCTTTACCTTGAATGCTCTTTCCTTTCTTTGCCAGATAAAATGCTACTTATCCTCAAAGCCCGTATTAGATGGAACCTTTTCCCTGAAGTCTTTCCAACTTCCAAGACAGAATTATTCCTCCCCTTCTCTAGCTTCCCAGAGTACTACTGCAAAATGCATTTTGGCACTAATCTAGGCTCTCTGACCTTAATTTACGTGTGCTGTAGACAAGTTACTAAATTTCCTTAAGCCTCAGTGGTTTCATATTTAAAATGACAATAATAATACTTATGCTATAAAATAGCTATGAGATTAAATGAGGTTAGTTACATAAAGTTGTCACAAAGAAGTCAGTCTATATTTAATCCTCAAATTACAGAATTTTTCATTATTCTTATCTTTAGCATTAACTTTACAAGAAATATTCATTCCATGTTAGCACTTAACATATACTGTAGTTTAGAGCATTGTGTCTCTTGAAAGGTAAATTCTGCAGTGTAGAACAGGAACATTTCTTACCAATCTTTGAGTAACCTAGAACTAAATTGTGATGAAGTCATTCATTGAACAGGGTAAATCTAAAGTAACTTTTGTCTGTTTTATTGAGGTATATTTGACATACAACGTTATATTAGTTTCAGGTGTACAATATAATGATTTAATACTTATAAATGTGAAATGATCACCACAGTAAGCCTAGGTAACTACCATCACCATACAAAATTATATAATTACTTTTTGTGTATGAAGAGAACTTTTAAGATTTACTCTCAGCAATTTTCAAATGTGTGATACAGTATTACTAAGTATAGTTGCCATGCTGTATATTATATCCCCATGACTTATTTACTTTATAACTGGAAGTTTATACCCTTTGACTCTCTTCTTTCACCCCGACAACCATTCCCAGCTTCTAGTAACAACCAATCTGTTTTCTGTATCTATGAGTTCGGTTTTTTTGTTTTGTTTTGTTTTGTTTTGCTTTGGTTTTAGATCCCACATATAAATAAGATCATATGGTATTTGTCTTTTTCTGGTTGACTTATGTCATTTAACATAATTCCCTCAAGATTCATCCATGTTGTTGCAAATGGCAAGATTTCATTATTTCTTATAGGGGAATAATATTCTTGTGTGTGTGTATGTATGTGTGTGTGTGTGTGTGTGTGCATCACATATTCATTTATTTGTTGATGGACACTTAGGTGGTATCCATGTCTTAGCTATTGTAAATAATGCTATAATGAACATGGAGGTGCATATGTCTTTTGGAGTTAGTTTTTTTCATTTTCTTCAAATAAATACCTAGAAGTAGAATTGGTGGATCATGTTGTCCTATTTGCAATTTTTTGAGGACTTCCATACTGTTTTCCATAATGACTGCTCCAATTTACATTCCCACCATGTGCATAAGAATTCCTGTTCTCAACATCCTCACCAGCATTTGTTGTCTCTTGCCTTTTTGATACTAGCCATTCTAACATGCAGGGGGTGATACCTCATTGTCATTTTGATTTGCATTTCCCTGAGGATTAGTGATATTGAACATATTTTCATGTACCTGTTGGCAATATGAATGTCTTCTTTAAAAAAAATATCTACTCAGGTCACCTAATTTGACTATTAAGTGGTATGAGTTTTTTATATATTTTACTAAGTATCTTTTGGATGAATGATTGGATTAATGATTGATTTTTGTGTGCCTTGTGTTTTGTATACGAAGATCATACATACACATTCTGAGTTGTTATAGAAGTGTTGTGTGTGTGCCAATGAATCTACATATTCTTATCTGATCATCTACTCCAGAGGGGTGGAGAGAGCTTCACCATGATGCAAAATAAAATTAACTTTCTCAGATAAAGAAGATACTTATGGTCCTGGTCTTATCAGTTTGTCATGTCAGTAGCTGAGCCAGCCAATCACAGGCACCATAGGAATGAGGCAATGTGGCAGTATGCAGAGTGGATTCTTTTTGAGTGAAATGGTTGTGAAGATGTTGGCAATAGGAAAATCGAGCCCTCAAGAGCATTCAAATGGATCCTGTGGGATGGTGAGCTGTGCATCTCTTTCAACAACCATAAAGAAACACAAATATACCAACCATATTGTGTTGTTTTAGTCCATGCTGAATTTCATGGAGTATAAATTCTTATCCAATCTAAGCACATCTGTTCATAATAATTAACTTCTGTGCCTCGTGAGCAGAAAAGCAGCATCAGCTATACAGTGAGATGCATTGGCTTTATTTCTGTTTGTCATAATGATTCATTGAGACATTATGGGGAAGCAGATGCTTTTTATGCACTCAAAGACTCTGCATTGTGGCTGCCTATGCACTGCCATTACTCCTCATATGTTGAATTAAGCAGGGCTTTAAAGTTGTAGAGTATTATGGTTGTCAAGTGTTAATACCACTGTGGGAATATAATTTTGAAACTTTAAAAAGTCATTTGCTCATTCCAAAACTCAGTTCCCTTTCCCTCTCTGGTGTGGGATCATAATTTAAACCCTAATCTGGATTTTGAGTAGAAGCTTTTATAAAGTTGCAAATCACTGGACTGGAAATTTCTGTGAAAATTTTAATTCCAGTCCCAGATCTACCACCTTCTCTGTCAAAAATAAGCAATCACACCTTCCCAGTAGAGACATTATGATGATTAAAAGTACAATCATAGAAGCAGAGTACGCAGTAGAGACCCTGGTGTATAATAATAATAACAGCCAATGAAAGTTATTTTTCAGCTTTGTTCAATCTATATGAATTATTGTATTTAGTACTCAGAAACTCCTATGAGGTGGGTACTATTATTGTACCCATTTTATGTATGTAGGAGGAAACTAAATCTCAAAGAAATGAGTTTTGCCAAGCTCATTCATGAAGAAAGTATAGAATCAGGACTCAAGCACATGTTGGGTCACCAGAGAGATGACAACCTTAACTTTGCTGTTCTTCACTTCATAAATGTGAGTTGACAGGTTTGTTGAAAGCTGAGGCAAAAGTATATTTTGATCTTGAGTTGATATTTGATCAGACATCTTTAAATCATAGCCTTAGAAATGGTTATAATATAGGTAGGTAAGATATAAGAAATGACCAAGAGTAATACCCTCTCATCTAGACTTGGAACAGCTCTATTTGACATAGAGCCTCTCCTCATTGTCTTTCATGTATAAATACCTAGGTTTAATTTGTATGGGAAGGCATGGGGGAGAGGATGTTTTCTTATCTCCATCATAAACACATTGAATAGATTATCTGACACTTGCACAGATTTTGTAATGGAAAGCCATTCCAAAGCTCCCGATGAAAGGGCAGCTCTCACCCCACCACATCTGTTACTGTTTGGTTCCACATTCCTGACTTGTGAGCAGGCTCACTGACTCAAGCCACTCAACACATATTTACACACATAATTTAGTAGAAACTCAAGAAATGTGTTGATAGAGAAGTCAAGAGGCTGTGATGAATGATGCTCAATCAAAAATTTTGAGTGAGAAAAACTATGTGTGAGAAGAAACCATGGGATTAAAAAAGACGTATAAAATAGAAGAGCAGAAAAACAGTACAGTTAACAGAGAGACTAGACTAGAACAAGTATGAAGATAGAGGCAGAGGTGGAATCCAGTTCATGAGCAAGGGAATAAGTAGTCTGACCTGGCTTCCATGGACCCTAGTGTCTTTCTCCCACCAGAAGCTTAGTGTTTATTCTCATGAAATCCTTCCTTCTCAACTTTCTTGACAAAATAACCTGATAGTGCTCTCGCACTTCCCATTGTACCATAAACCAGTTCTTTTACTTTCAACCAAAAGAATAAATTAAAGTATCTACTCTTCACTGACTATGCTGGAAGGCAGTGTGTGGCATTAAGAAGAGAATTTTGGGGGTTCCTGGCTGGCTCAATTGGTAGAACATGCGGCTCTTGATCTCAGTGTTGTGACTTCAAGCCCCACACTGGGCACGGAAACTACTTTTTAAAAAATAAATAAACAGGGACGCCTGAGTCTCAGTCGGTTAAGTGTCCAACTTCGGCTCAGGTCATGATCTCGCAGTTCATGAGTTCGAGCCCCGCATGGGACTCTGTGCTGACAGCTCAGAGCCTGGAACTTGCTTCGGATTCTGTGTCTCCCTCTCTCTCTGCCCCTCCCCGCTCTCGCTCTCTCTCTCTCTCTCTCTCTCTCAAAATAAATAAACATTTAAAAAATTAAAAATAAAAAATAAACAAATAAAAATAAGAGAATTTTGGCTATACATAGCTCTAGGTGTGCATGTCTTCTTTGACACTTATTATCTATGGAGGGAAGAAAGTAAGCTATTTTGATAAAGTAGTATCAAGTAGGTGAGTGTTTAGTCTCTTGTTTGTATGAATGAATTTGACGGGAAGCTTGATGACAAATTTGTTGTACAGCCAAACTGGCGACAAACTTTAGTGAATTGGTAATTTTGAAAGATATTAATTCCATAAACTTCACAGGTGTATATTCATCATTTTATATGAGAAAATTTAGGAAGATGAATTAGATTTTATTTGACAAGAATAAATGTTCTGGTTCCAGCAAAGCAAAATGCCACATTATTGTCAGCAGTAATACCTTTCATTTATTTTCATATTTTCCCTAGGTCATGATCATTTTGAAAGTGAATTTTAATTAGGAAAATACATCACTTTCTGAGGCTTATAGCAATGAGTAGCCACAAGAGATATCATCATTTGAGACTTAGGTTATCTCTTCCCCTGTAGTGAACTCTTGGGGATATAATGTAAAAGTGAGTGGTTAGCTTTGATGTTGATAGGTATTGCTATTTTCCTTTCACTTGTCACACTATTTTGCATTTTTAATTACTTCTCTGTATCCTAAAGGCACTACAGCAAAAATCAACGCCTTTAACATGTACAGCCCTTGAGCCTTGTGTAGTTGGACACAAAGTCAGCACTCAATACATGTTTGTTCAATTAGTGGATAAAAAAATAAACTAATGATATTATGTTTCTTCCCTAATGAGTAATGTAGCCATCCAATAATTAATGAAATTCATCATGTTTATTTCATTCAAATTCAATGAGAATTTACTAAATATTTTAGAACCCAATTATTCATTGCTTTGGATTTTATTACACACCTTGTGAAATAACAAGAACAAAAAATAGCCTCTATAGTTCCTACCCTCACAATGGTTATAGTTAAAAGGGCTATTAATGTTTATTAACCAACATACTTTTTAGAGGGATTGCAACTTTCTCATATTGATTCTTACATAGTTCTTCTTCCTTTATTAACAATGGGCAGTTTAAGGGGGAAAATGTATATTCCTATGGAAAAATAAAAGCTAAAGAAATATTTTTTATATAAACAAAGGGAAATACTAGTCAAATCAAGAGTCTAAAAACAGGAGGGGTCTAGTTAAAAGAAAGGACCAAGAAGACTAATTAAAATAAGAGTGAAAGCTGGAGCACCTAGGTGGCTCAGTTAGTTAAGCATCCAACTTCGGCTCAGGTCATGACGTCACAGTTCATGGGTTTGAGCCCTACTTCAGGTTCTGTGCTGATAGCTGAGAGCCTGGAGCCTGCTTCAAATTCGGTGTCTCCCTCTCTCTGCTCCTTCCCTCCTCATGCTCTTTGTCTCTCCCTAAAAAATAAATAAACATTGAAAAAATTTTAAAAAAAACATAAGAATGAGTGCAAAATCAAAGCCCCATATTACTGACTGGTTTCTAAAGAGCTTTCTCTCAGGAGGAAGAAAGCCTCAGACCCAAGTCAACTTGATCAATACATACCTCTTCCTTGCGAATACAGGTCAACAAAGTCCATTTCATAGTTAACTGCATCAGCTGGTTGTTCAGTTAACATGATGTGACATGACAGATTTACTCAAATTCACTGGTTTCATTTCTTACCCAGCCTGTGGCTTTGTCATAGGTGTTGGCATTAAGTGCTATGTCTATTCAAGATTTTGTTGCTGTGGAAAGAAGTAGTTTCTGGACAGACAGCCACAGCTAAATAAGAAATCATCTCTCTGAATTCTGCAGCATTCCCCACCTCTTCTCTTTTTAAATTTTTTTTAACATTTATTTATTTTTGAGAGAGAGAGACAGAGCACGAGTTGGGGAGGGGCAGAGAGAGAGAAGGAGACACAGAATCTGAAGCAGGCTGCAGGCTTTGAGCAAGCTGTCAGCACAGAGCCTGATGCAGGGTTTGAACCCACAAACTGTAAGATCATGATCTGAGCTGAAGTCGTATGCTCAACCAACTAAGCCACACAGGCGCCCCTCTCCACCTCTTCTCTTAAACAACTGGTCACAGATAGAAGGTTCATGTCTGGGGCACTGAGGAGGAACCTCCAAACTGAAGGGAAAGCAAGCAGTTGACTTCTACTATAGTTTACTTTTCATCTACGGCTTCCCCTCCCCCCCCCAATTTTGCTTCCCATAGAAAAAAGCAAGGATGACAGTGAGACCAGGTTGAAAATACCTGTACTGAACAAAATGATATTGCAAAAGAAAACCTGCTGATGGGGTTTCCCAGACCTGTACTTCTTCATGTATTTGTTGCCTGACTGTGAGGAATTATGTATCCTACATCAGTTTCATGATCTTCAAAATGACAAGACACAACATCAGATGACTGAGAACTGAATGATTTAATCTGAAAAACAAAACAAACAAAACATTTAGCACAAGAGTCTGGTCCTCAGTACACATTAGCTAAGTTTAATATCTGTAATATGGGAATAATATCTATTTATTATATTTGACAGGAAGAAATGAGATGACATAAATGGATTTGGAGGGATGATTTTAATGCAATTTAAAACACTACTCAACTTATCCTACTACCCAGAAGTCAAGACTTAACATCTGCTTCATTTATTTTTCTGACTGTCTTGACTCTTTTCTGTACTTCCTTCATTTTATGGCTTCTCTATGGCTACACAATTCCAGAGTTAACATCCATATTTTGCCATCACGTCTGAAGGAGAGGAGATATATCTTCCTAGTGTCCTCTCTTAAGTGTGGGGACATTTTTCTTAGATTCCTTTGGAAATCATCTGTCATGCACTGTTGACTTCGGTTGGGTCACAAGCACATTCCAGAACCAATCTTGTTAATAGGGGAATATCAAGAATTGATAGGCCTAAGGTTGCATTCTTAATCCAATCAATATTTCAAGGAGTATAACTTTCATACTCTCCAAGCCTACCTCTGGCAGTAGTGAGGGATTTCACTTCTCTAGAGGAACGTAATCCTAGTGGGGAGAAATAGATACCCAAAGGAGAACTAGGGTTCCCTCAGGAAGGAGAAGAGCGAGGAATGCATTAAAAACAAACAGCATTGTAACAATGTGTGAACATGCCTTCATCTTTGCCTGGCATGTAAGTGATTCTCAATGTAAACCGTACTAAAGAAACTTCACAACAGTTTATACAAAGCCATTTAAGTTTCTGAAAGTGGGGCTAAATCATTGGCAAAGGAAACAGTGGCTCTGTATTTTTCAAACTATAAAATCCCCCCCAAATCATGCCTGTCAGTTCTCTCACACTGCCCTTCTTCGTAAGAAAAATGGTCAGTTAGTCCAAGACATTGATTTCAGGTCTACCAAATGGAGAGCTGCTTGGAGATATAAAGACAAATAAAAGACATTGGAATGAATTTTCTTTGAAATCAAAATAGTTGACGAAACTGGATGTACACAAGTAAAAATGGCTTGGGTCCTCACAAAATAGCAACTAAACCAGCACAAATCAATATGAGAATGTCAAAAGAATTCACACCCCCTTGATACATGCAGTTAAAAAATAGTAGTTTAAAAGATAGTTTAAAAGGCTGTTTGTCAATCTGTTAACTTGGAGTCTATATGTGTCCTTTTTCCTTGTAAACACAAGACTTTCTAAGAATATAAAATAGAGAGTGGTTTCATATTCACAGCAGGCATGCTTAAATGTGTTTTATGATACATGTTTAAATATGAAAATAATAAATGCATAAAATCCCTCTGTGTGTCAATGCTAGAACTTTTAAGCTTATTGATTCTTTCTTGGAAAATACAGTTATCCATACATTTAATGGTTTTATTTCTATATGATTAGGTGATCTTCCTTCCTTTAGTGGTTAGAAAGTTATTTGTCATTTCTAGGTGAAAGCTGAGTGTACTTTTTGAGGATTTGCATATTCTCCTACCAAAGTCTCTCATTTAAAGAGCAGGCACAAAACAGATAGCTGGACCAATCTGGCCAGGTGAGGGTCTGGCAAGCCAAGGTGATGGCCATGCTCGAGACTCTCTATGACATCTGCTGTCCGCTGCATTCTTTATTGATCTTGACCCAGAGTATTGGCCCGTATCAACCACCCAGTGCATTCAGGATTTGATTGGTTAGTTTTGATTTATTACTATTAATATTAGAAGAACACATTATAGTTTCCTACTTATCATATGATACCAAGGAATAGAAACTCAGTGTGTCTTACTATGATTAATCTAACTTCCAACTCTTCCAATGATGTCTTTCTCCTCTTCCTTCCATGGATTCTACTTTGCTCCCTCTTCATTTTCTCTTCTCTGGCCTTTATCTCCTCCCTGTCTCCTTCCCTTCTGACTCCTTCTCTTCTTCACTCCCTTTCTATTTCCTCCCTCCATCTCTCTTCCCTTCTCCTCTGTCTTTCTCTGTCATTAAATAGTTACTGCAAGCTTATCATAGATCACTAAATCTGAGGCAATCATAGTGCATAGTAAGCTCTGGCTTTGAAATGTGTAAAGCTAGATGTAGTAAAAAAATGTTTTCAAGCAACAATTTCAGAATTGTTAGAGAATGAAATTAATTTTGATTTCTAGTCATACACATGTATTTCTTTATAGCACAGTAGCTAAACAGCATTAATTAATCATTTTAAGTAAAAGCTGTCAAGTTTTACAGATGCGGCCTTTTAAGTTTCCAGATTATTTCAGGGGCCTTTTTGTGAAAGGTATGCTGACATTTTGAAAAGTAGATAGTCCAGGGTGACAGTTTTTTTTTCTCAGCTGGATGGATTTTCAAGATACCATGGAAGCATAGGATTACAGTGCTCTTGCTGTGTTTTCCCCTTACTGATATGGGTTTTGCTTTATAATTACGTATTTACAAGTAGTTGGCATTTTTCACTTCTTCTTTATGAGTGGAACTTTGTGAGTTCTGTGAGACTCAACATCTTATTCTTAGCTAAACATGCCTGGGTCCAATCAATTGGGTAAATATAGCATGTTATTTTTTAAAATTAATTTGAAAAAAAAACTGCTGATTTTTTAATTGAATTTATTTTACCCCTAAGAGCTTCTCTACTAAAAAATTAGAGTAAGACAGAGAAAAGCTAATGAACAAATACAGTAGTCAGTTTCCAGTAGCAACAGGCTTTGGTTGTCCTCTTAACACTAATGCTTAATTATTTTGAATTTCATGGAGAACACTCCTGAAATTTCAAATAAAACATTTAAATGTTAATCAGGACACTGCTAATTTCCCTGCTATTTTACTATGATAAACAAACAAAAACAATTTTTTTTTAATT
This sequence comes from Neofelis nebulosa, assembly GCF_028018385.1. NCBI lineage: Eukaryota > Metazoa > Chordata > Mammalia > Carnivora > Felidae > Neofelis > Neofelis nebulosa. The sequence continues at coordinate 93,315,743 of NC_080783.1, read as the reverse complement.
CTCACTCTAAAACATGAATCAAGAAAACATAACAGCAGAATATACACTAGTAGTAACTATATCTCTTTGAAAAGGAGTGTTAGATGGCTACTGACTAGTAGGTCAAACCAGTTTTCCTGTTCTCCTCCATACCTTTCCAAATCCTCTTAACACAGAAAGGTTTAGTGAGCAACAGAATGAGTTAGGTGGTCATGTAGTTGTGTGTATCCAAGAAACCATATGCATCAATTCACGGTAAGGTTTCCGAGAGGTAGGTGAGTGCATGCTAAGAGTTCAGGCATCATACTGGACATCTGTCCCCCTCTATCTCTGGCCAAGCTCCAGGTTCTCACACATTTACTTTTTAAAGATTCTCAGATTGTCTCCACCTCCACCACCACCACCACCCTAATTCATATTAGCATTGCAATCCATTCCCCACTGTGCAGCCCAAACAACCTTTTAAATACGGGAACAGAACAATGCCATTTGCTTGCCTAAAATCTTCGGTGATTTTCTTCTCCCCTTAGGAGAAAGGCATGATCCTTTACATGGTTGAGAAAGACTTGAATGTTTGTGTTTCTTTTCAGGCCTAGAAATCTCTTTCTTCCCTCAGACTCCACTGGCCAAGCCACACTGGTCTTTGTTCAGTTCCTACAACAGTCGTTGCTCTCTTCAACCTCAGGCCCTCCACAGATTTCTCCCTTCTTCCTAGAATACCTTCCTCAAGAAGGGAAACTTCTCTATTCCCACACTCCTAAGATCTCCCAAGTCACCCCTTGTCATTGTAGTACTTTTCACAACTTCCATTTGTGAGTCTGTGTGATTACTTAATAACTACTCTTTTATTAATGATCTGACAAGAGCAGATAATAGACTCCATGATAAACAAATTACAAACTCACGTCTGTTGTGCCTAATCCTGATTTCCCAGAATCTAGTATAATGATTAGGAACTCTATGCATATGTCAATACGTAGCTCTGCATGGAAGGAAAACACAAAAGTAGTCGTGAGATCTGGTTTTGATGTCAGGCAGACTGGAATTCCAGTCTTGGCTTCCTTGGTGTCTAACTGTGTAACCTTGATCAAATTACATAATTATCCATAAATTTAGTTTCCAACAGGGCTAATAGCTTGACACATAGTGATTATAAAAATTAAATTAGATAATGTCTTAATAAAGTTATTTCCAGTAATATTATGCCATTATTATACTCAGCTCTGTGTTAAAATTGCATTAATCAACTTTCTAATTTCCTTTAAAGGCAATTAATGGCAAGCTAGCAAATGCACAGTTCGTATGATGCTTAAAACGCAATCTCCTATTGGTATTTCTTTGAGTTCTTGAGAGCCATCAGGGAGCAGGAAGTAAACATGATTTCTGGCTCTTTCTTCTCTAGTTATCTAGCTATAAAGATTTGGATTTTGGATTTTTTTTTTACTTTTCTCTAATTGTCTATACTATAAAATTTTGGACTTTGCCTACTGTCTGGCTCTTTTCACTGGCTTTCTTTCATCACAGATGGTCTCTAGAGTGGCTTTTCTTTAGCATTTAACTCCTGGGAACACCATTAGTGATGGCATAGCCAGAATGCAATGGAGAGCCAATATTGAAAGACCAAAAAAAAAAAAAAAAGAGCGATAAAACTTCAACATTTTCAGAATGTAATTTCCTCAAATAGATAAGAAAGAAAACTATTTAATAAATATGCATTGTTTTCATTTGCAACTTCTCGAAATTCAGGAATATGTCAAGAATATTTGTGAAACTAATGGCTCTTTCATCAGTAAGTTTTCAGGGACACTCTCCTGCCTAAATTAAATCTTGTGTTTTCCTGTCTCTGAGTACCTCTACCTGAATAAATGTAGGCCTGTTCTATATCATCCTTTTTCTACCTCAATGCAAATGGTCACAAAAAGAAGAGAGAAAGTAAGAATGGGTACATCTTGTTCTACCATCACCCTCCCCCCCTTCCCTCCTCAGCTTGATCCAGCCCAGCACCAGCCCCATAGGTGTTACAAAGGAAATGGGGCAGGTACTGTGAGGGGAAACTTTCCTGTCCTTTTCTCTATATCCAGATCTACTCCCAAGTCTTTGTTCCCTTCTGGACCATCATATGTCTCCTGCCAAATTCTCCCTTTAGTCCAGTGCTAATTCTTTAGCATGCTTCACACAAATGTCTCTGTACCTCCCTGCTCCTCCACCCACCCCCGCCCCCATGGACCCTGCCCCTAGAGATCAGCACCAATGACTGACCCAGCATGACATCTGCCCCTGCCACTCCATGGTGATTCCTGAGTGCATTTTTCCTAAATATATCCTGAAATAGAAGACTATTTAATAAGCTTAGAATTGGGTTAACTAGACTTCTGTGATGTACCCCGGGAACATTTTATTTCTGTGGAAACATATGGTAGCCATTTGGAAACTCAAATTGAGTTAATCATAACATACGAACTTTAAGAATACAACCACTCATAAGTTAGACACTACCTCTCAATCCTCTGTAAGCCAAAAATTGCCTACTGTTGGGAATTTCTGAGTGCTCACAGATAAGGTAACAAAAGCACTATTAGTAATAGATTTCCAAGGAAGTGAGTGTCCTCCACAGGCTCTGTAAACAGTATCTGATCTTTGTCCTGCTGTTTCCATGAAGGGTCCATAAAACAACAGAGAACAGATTAGCAATGCATCAGATGCAACAGATTAGATGCATCAAGTCTTGCTTCTTTTATTTTAACCTTTCTTTTATTCTCCCCGCCCTAAGAAAGAGTTTTTTTCTCATCCACATTGAATTTTCCAGCCAGAGCTAATAGCCCAGGCTCACAGCCTCTAAATAAATCAGCAACAGTTGGTGATAATATTGGTTTAGGAAGAGAAATAATGTCTGGCATGCATTACATTAGTTAGACAGATTGGAACCAGATTAAGGACAGAGGGGGTAGTAAGGTGATTTTGAATTGTAGTTATTGCCCATCAGTGCACTTAGAGTAAATAGATCAAATGCTCGTTTTGAAGACAGCAAAAGCCTAAGAAAGGCCAGAATATTGATTTTAGGTGATTTTACCTTCTCAGAGAATGGTGATAAGGATTCAGACATAGCATATTCAGAAGGAAACTTTCTTGGGTCTTAAGTGAAGAATGTTGCCCTCCCAAGTTTGAAATGTTTTTCTTTTTTTAGTTTTTAGTAGTTTTCTTTTTCTTTGTACTGCTTTATTCATTTGTATATTTTCTTAATTTTCTTGTGGCTTCTTTCTGGTGGTGACATATTCTACTAGTGAACAATTAATAAATAGTATTTAATACACTTAATTTTCAAAGAGCAGAGATGCTTACCAATTAGAGGAGTATAAAACACTGATCTTCCCTGATTTGTGATTGGGTTACATTCTGATAAGTCCCCTATAAGTTGAAAATATTCTAAGTCAAAAATGCATTTAATACATTTAACCTACTGACCATCACATCTTAGCCTCGCCTCACCTACCTTAACTGTGCCCAGAACACTTGCGTTAGCCTACAGTTGGGCAAAACTGTTCAACACAAAGCCTATTTTATAATAAAGTGTTGAATATCTCATGTAATGTATTGAATGCTGTACTTAAAGTAAAAAACACAGTGGGTGTATGGTAGAGAATGGTTGGAAGTGTATCAGTTGTTTGCCCTTTGATTGTGTGGCTGCCTGGGGGCTGTGGCTCACTGCCCAGCATCATAAGAAAGCATCATACACATATCTAGCCTAGGAAAAGATCCAAATTCAAAAATCCAAGTACAGTTTCTACTGAACGCTATGGCTTTTGCACTTTTATAAAATTGGAAAAAAATTGTTAAGTCAAACCATTGTAAGTTTGTATAAAAGTATAAAAATTTGTTGGTTATTGAAAGTTATATGTTGCTTTCTTGAGGCAGTAGAAGAAAGTTCTCAATTATCAATACTATAGTGTAAGGGGAGCAGTTAATCATGAGGATTTGATTATTCCAAATACTCAAGGTGACTAAATATTTTGGGGCCATTTATAGTTTAATATTTATGTCTGATGTTAAGAAAATTAACTGCCATATATAAAGAGCTGAATATAAAGAGCTGAAGCAGGAAAAGCTAGTAAGTGACTTGCCTCCTCCCCGAATCTAGTTTTATTATCCTTGGAGCATATCCTATATGCTGGTACCACAGGATGGCATCTATCTGACTCCACTTTAACTCAAATAAGTTTAATTTTTATCCATTCAACTCTTGGTCCAATCTGCCATGGCCAGTGGGGCAGAATTTTGCAATATCCACTTGGTAGCCAAAGATCCACCCTGTGCATCAGAATGTACTTTGTAGAGATCGTATTAGAGAATGTAAACTTCCTTCCCTTCTAGCTCTACCTCCAAAATGGGCTGCATATCAAACCAAAATCAAGATGTGTGTAAATCTTCCAGCAGTTCAATTGCAATAAGAGCAGTTCTTTTCATGGTCTTGCTCTCTGTGCTGGGAACATGAAGAACTTCAATGAGATGACCACAGGACAGGCATTTAAATTATGAAACTGTGTTCTTGGACAGAAGACCGTACAACTAAGTGTGTCAACCTTGAACTATAGATCAACTTTTTGAGCTGTTTAGTGAAGCATTACATTACATAAAAGTCCCTCATTGTTTTAAAAATGTCTGTTAAAATCACCATTTAAATGTCTATTCTTCAAGAATAAAATGAAATTCTTTGAGGTCACACCTCATCTTCCCCCACTCCAATATTTTTATGTATTAGTTTTATTTTTTTATTTTTTTCAATATATGAAGTTTATTGTCAAATTGGTTTCCATACAATACCCAGTGCTCATCCCAACAGGTGCCCTCCTCAATACCCATCACCCACCCTACCCTCCCTCCCACCCCCCATCAACCCTCAGTTTGTTTTCAGTTTTTAAGAGTCTCTTATGTTTTTGCTCTCTCCCACTCTAACCTCCTTTTTTTTTTCCTTCCCCTCTCCCATGGGTCTCTGTTAAGTTTCTCAGGATCCACCTAAGAGTGAAACCATATGGTATCTGTCTTTCTCTGTATGGCTTATTTCACTTAGCATCACACTCTCCAGTTCCATCCATGTTGCTACAAAGGGCCATATTTCATTCTTTCTCATTGCCACGTAGTACTCCATTGTGTATATAAACCACAATTTCTTTATCCATTCATCAGTTGATGGACATTTAGGCTCTTTCCATAATTTGGCTATTGTTGAGAGTGCTGCTATAAACATTGGGGTACAAGTGCCCCTATGCATCAGTACTCCTGTATCCCTTGGGTAAATTCCTAGCAGTGCTATTGCTGGGTCATAGGGTAGGTCTATTTTTAATTTTCTGAGGAACCTTCACACTGTTTTGTATTAGTTTTATATTTACTTTCTTTTCAGGCTATTTTTGACCTGCAAAAAAGTTACAAAATAATACACTGATTGTTTGTATGCCAGCTTTCCCTGTTAACATTTTACATAAAAATAATAATACAATTATTCCGAACCAGGAAGGTAGTAGTGGTATAGTGCTATTAATAATCTTTAGATTTTATTCACATTCACCCATTGTCTCATGATTTTTTATTTTTGTTTTGTTTTGTTTTGTTTTTCTGATATAAGAGTCAATCCAGGACCTTATATTGCATTTAGCTGTCATACTGCCTTCATTGTCCTCAACAGGGGACGGTTCTTCAGTTTTTCTCTCTCATGACCCAGACAGTTGTGAAGATCAGTCATCATTTATTTTATACCATGTTTCTCAGGATGGGTTGATCTGATTTTTTTTTCTTCTTTAGATTGAGGTTATGTCTTTTTGGCAAAAATGGTATCAAATAAGGAGTTGCATGATAGCAACATGTCTTCTTACAATTTAATTTTGATCTCTTCCTTAATGTACCATCGGGCTGGTTTCTTCATTGTAAAATGGCTATTTTTCTCTTGCAACTAAGTGTTTTTGTGGGAAATTACTTTCAGACTATACAAATATCCTGTTTCTCATCATTCTTTTTCCCATTTATTTTAAAAACTATCAGTGATTCTTATTCGCTGAATTCATAAATGTAACATTTGTCAAGTGGTAATTTTCTGTTTTCATCATTCTTACTATATTTATTCATTTGAATGCTAATGGTAAGAGGAATTGTTTCCTCTCCATCAATCAATTTATTCGACTATTTATATCAGTATGGATTCATGGATAATTATTTTATTCAATGAATTATAATCCATTACTGTAATTATATTATTGCTCAAATTGTCCCAAATTTGTCCATTGGTAACTCCTTCAGGTTGGCTCTTTATAACACTTTTTAAAGATGAAAAAATATATTTTTATGGACACTGTTACAATTATGTAATGCTATGTGACAAACCCAAAACTTAGTGGATTAAAATAACTCTGCAGTGTTATTAGTTCTCATACTTCTGGGGATCGGCTGTCTTAGTTTGATGTTTTTCACTTGGGATCCATCAAACAGATGCCATAAGGCAGCTGATAGGACTGCTGAAGACTTCTTTAGTTACTTATTTGAAGCTTGGCCAAGAATGGTTGGAACAGGTGCACCTAAGTCAGGTATTTCTCTCTCTAGATATTCACTACAAATGACTAGTTAGGCTTCCTCATACTGTAGCAATCTCAAAATAGTTGGACATTTTGCATGGCAGGTAACTTCTCCCAGACCAGGTGTTCCAAGGAACCCATGTGGAAACTCCAGGCTTCCTGATGACCTGGCCTCAGAAGTCACACATTATTACTTCTGCTATGTTCTATTGATCAAAGTAGTTACAGGCCAGTGGATTCAAGGCTGGGGAGTAGGAAGCCCAGCCAGCCATTCTCAATGGGGAAATGGCCTACACAGAAAGGAGAGAAGGAATTAATGATGACATCTTGGAGATAAGCCACTGCACATACCTAGTATTGATTTAAATTAATTTTAATGCCACTTAATACATCTAAATTCAAAAAACTAAGAAAATATTATTTATGCTTATGGTGCTTATGAATCATAAAGTAAGAAAAGTTACACACAAGGGAAACTAAAATCCCATGTATTTTTAATTAACAATATTAATTTACGTGTCAGTTGATGTTGCTTCATTAAAGCCCTAATTCTGCTTGGGATGTGGTACTAAATGCTGTAAAGAAGGTTTTTGAATACGACATACCAAAATTTCATCCTTTAATTAATTACAAAGCCTATAGGCATGAATGTGAACATACCTGATGGCGGGGAGGGAAAAAGGACTGAAAAGGTAGTAAAGCTCCTGTCTGTGGAGGTTAAATGTTTTTTTAGGGATTTCATTAAGGTGCATTAGCATTGGGAAAAAGTTATCTTTTTCTTGATTCTATAACTGACTACTTTTACTTAGTTAACAAGATAGTATTTATAGTAGATAAAGGTCTCCACTCTCGAGGGAGTTATCATCTATTTCTCTGTAATGTAAGGAAGTACCAGCCTGAACTTTCTCTTAAAAACTGACAAAGGACAAAAATTTTTATCTGAATAAATATCTTCTGAAGACAACTTAAAGACTGACCTCTGGTACTTTTCTTCTAAGACCCGTGTCATCAATCAGAGTCCTATGCCATTAGAAATGTGCTTTTTCTGCTCAAATAAGTGCAACTGTTCCTGTCAGATGGCAAGCATCCAGCGCATCCAGAAATCACTGAAGCAGGTGTGTTTGTGGTAGATGCAAAAATAACTACAGAAGAGCAAACAAGTGCACGTTCTTTAATGTTCTGCTGAGTGCTATGAGAAAAAAAATATATATATAAATATATATATATTTATATATATATATATTTATATATATATATATATTTATATATATATATATATAAATATATACATATATGAAGAGAAAGTCTTTCTTGCCATACTCGGGAACATGGGAGAGGATGAAGCAGGGAAATAAAGGGCAGTACTATGAAGGGATGGACTGGGCACTGGAGTTAGAGTGGATGTCCTAATTTCTAAATTGAGTTTTTTTAAAAAAAGAAAGAAAGCCTCTTCACTTGTGGTTTGGGGTTTGGGAGAAATTTATCTGGCAGCTGTTGTTAATAAATCGGGTTTTGTTTTTCTTTTTTTTATTGAGAGTAATAAAGGAAAGCGTTTTTTGAGCCACGTGATTATCATGATGTGACTCTAAGAGAGGGACCAACTAATGGAAGGAAGCAGCTATGGGATTTTATTCTGGGGCTTTGGTGGGCTTTGGGACAGGCAGGAAAGGATGCTCTTTTTTCACTCACATACATGTGTGTCTCCTTTTCTGCCCATACCTCTCTCCTTACCACTCTTTGTGCTCCCCAATTTAACCATCTTGCCGGGCATTGATTTCATTGACTTCATTGATTTCATTGACTTGAGAGAACAGAGTGAGCTTTTTTCCCCCCTTTTTCACTATCAGACAGATCTGGGATTTTATCCCAGTTTTTCTACTTATTAACCAGGTGATATTTGGCAGGTTGCCTGAAAATTCTGATACCCCAGTTTTCTTTTCTCTAGGGTAAAGGTCTAATAAGTACATCACAGGATTGTTTTTATATAGAAACTTACTAGTTCAGTGTCTGGTACATTGGAGGTATAATATATGTATATATTGTATATATATGTATATATACCTATATTAATATAGGAATTAATATATTATATATACATATATTATAGTTTGTAGTCATTACAAATTGAAATCACTTCCTTTATTATAAAAATTTTATCTTGAACTGTGCTGTTACATCCAGAACTTTCTTTCTGCCAAATAAATACAAATCTAAAATATGTCCTCCATGTTGTATAACTTAAGGGAAATTCAGACTTCACTTTAAAATTCCAGGTTTTGGGGGCACCTGGGTGGCTCAGTCGGTTAAGCGTCCGACTTCAGCTCAGGTCACGATCTCACGGTCCGTGAGTTCCAGCCCCGCATCGGGCTCTGGGCTAATGGCCCAGAGCCTGGAGCCTGCTTCCGGTTCTGTGTCTCCCTCTCTCTCTGCCCCTCTCCTGTTCATGCTCTGTCTCTCTCTGTCTCAAAAATAAATAAACGTTAAAAAAAATTAAAAAAAATAAATAAAATTCCAGTTTTTGGATGAAATATATTTTTTAAGTTATTTATTTATTTATTTATTTATTTATTTATTTATTTATTTATTTTTGAGAAAGACAGAGAGAGTGCACATGAGCAGGGGAGGGGCAGAGAGAGAGGGAGAGAGAGAATCCTAAGCAGGCTTCACACTGTCAACATAGAGCCCAGTGTGGGGCTCAAACTCATGAACCTTGAGATCATGACCTGAGCCAAAACCAAGATTTGGACGTTTAACCAACTGAGCCACCCAGATGCCCCTAGATGAAATATATTTTAAAACTCACGTGTAAGGGATATAAAGGTTTTATAAGGAATTCATAGAATTATCTAAGTAACCAAAGTGTTAGGCTGGGCTATTTCCCAACATTGGCATTATTGACATTTTGGGCAGGATGACTCTGTATTGTATAGGATTATCCTGAGCAATGCAGGATGTTTAGCTTTTCTGTCCCTAGGTACAGACATTGAAGCTGTTTCACATCCAGGCTATTATGAATGATTCTGCAATGAACATGGGTGTGCAAATGTCTCTTTGAGATTTTGTTTTCAATTATTTTGAATATATGTCCAGAAGTAGGATTTCTGAATCATAAAGTAATTGTATATTTAATTTTCTGAGGAATCACCATGTTATTTTCCTAATGGCTGCACCATTTTATATCCCACCCACAGTGTACAAGGGTTTCCTATTTCTCTACACCCTTGCCAACTCTTGGCTTTATTTTTGGGGGGCAAGGGGGTTGGAAAGTTTTGATAGTGACCATCTAATGAGTTTCAGATGATATCTCATTGTGGTTTTGATTTGTATTTCCCTGATCAGTAGTGATGTTGTACAGCTTTTCATGTGCTTGTTGGCCATTTGTGTTTCTTTGGAGGAAAGTCTATTCAAGTCTTTTGCCCATTTTTAAACTGAGGTATCTGTTACTTTTGTTGTTGAGTTGTAGGGAATTCATTTTCAGAAAAATGTAGCGTTACTAGAGGGACTCTAGACCAGAGTTTTACAGTAGCTGCACTTGAATTGGACCATTACTCATTTTATTTGTGTTCATACACCTATGTGGAAAGTCCATATGGAAGCATTTGACACATCTTAAAGGTTCTCATGTGAAGAGAGATACTGTGAAAAGAAACCTAAATGCAAAATTTCATGAATATCCCGTTGATGTAGATACTCAACAAAAGATATGATTAACATGTCACCAATAGACTATCTAGATTCAAGTTACACAAGGTGATGTCAAGAGCCAAGCATGATTTATTAACTAAAAAGCAATTGTTTGCCACTGAATGCCTAATGACAATATCCATAACTGCAAGGCCAGATGTTCAGACTCATGTGTTTTTGTGTGTTTTCTTTAGTTTTTTATTTTCTGAGTGCTGTTAATCATATGCCCTCAATATTCAGTGTCCAATCCATTTTGTTAGCCTTTTATCATTTTAAACAGTTACAGATTATGTCTCCATGGAGTGTGCTAGAAATGTCCTTATGTTGCAACAGCCTATGCTTTATGAGATAAACAAATGAGTAATTCAAGCTTTGAGGCGAGTATGTGTGTCACATAAGGGCTCAGTCATAATTTTTGAATTGTCTGCAATGCACATTAAATCAAAGTGTCTATCTGAAACAGTAGTAGTATTTCATGAGCTGTGTAGAATAGTTCCTTATCCTCTCTCTAAGAATGTATTTATTTTTGCCTTTCCAGTTTTACTTGGGCTTGGTGGATCACAAAAGTTTAACTTAATCAAGGCCAGGGTCAAGGCACTAGAATCTACATGCAGCATTTTTTATTCCTGTTGTCTTGAAAGTTTAGTAATTTGTGCGTAAAGATAGCATATCCCTGCCTACAGGATATTGTTCTTTACATTTCTTGAGGTTTTAAAAATTGATAATAAATCTGAAAGTTTTGAAAAATCAATAACATTATAAAATAATTATGATATAATATTTTTCTGGCCATCTAAGATAGCAGTTTCCTGAAATGTGCATGTGTGTGTATGTGCATGTGTGTGTGCATGCACGTGTGTGTATGTAACTATTTCCACAGACTGGGATAGGTTTAGATAAAGTTAATGATACATTTTGTCCTCTGGCAAAACCCTTTATTTGACTCGATGATCAAAATGAAAAATGGCTTCAGAAGCATCATTCAAGTCTGTTGATTTGGGAAATCATGTATAAGCAATCATGGGAATCCTCAAATCAAACTAACTTATGTTCCCTAGGGAGACATTATTTTGTGATTTTTTTAACAGCATTTTTACTCATTTGTCATTTCTTTATGGAACAAGATGATCATGAAAAGGAATATTACTAATTTATGGTGCTGATTGCATTCTATTTCAACTGATTAAAGCCAGCTGAGACATAGTACCCCAATGCTGTTTATAAGAATCATGCCTGGTGTGTGCAAAGTTCATGAAAATCCTTAGCAATTTGTTAAATAATGTGCCGGGTGATGGCTATAGATTTGTAATATTTTAGAAAGGTCTATCTTTAATTCATGAACCTTTCAATTTCCTTAAAAACTTATGCCAGGAGGGCAAAGCTGTGTGACCCACTTATAGTTATTGCGAACTCTGCTTCCAGTTACAGTTTCAAAGTAGGCTATTCTATTGCCTGCTGTGTTCAACCTTTTATTGAGACCATTTTTCTTTGACTCTTGAATACCCAGGTAGCGACTTGTGATAGTTATTTCAAATTTCTATTTTCTCTCATTTTTTTAGATGAGTCCATACTTTATCAAAATCCTACTCGGTGATCAGCCAGTGAGAACTATAATATGCCATAGTCATATCATCAAAAGAACTACCAGAGATTAAGAGGAAGAAACGTCTTTTTAAAAGTATCTGTCTTTTCTGTTAACTCCCAGATAAATCATAAGGTGTGGTAATTGTTAATCATAATTTGCTAGACTAAGTTTTTCATACTTCTACTATGGAACACATAGTTAGGTTTGGAAAGAGTGATATATATCTCTATCAAGTATCACTAAAAATGTCTCTTAAATCATAGGTTTTTTCTCATAATTATTTTTAAAAAAGAAGTGCTTTGATAACCTGCTACGTACCAAGGTACCAAGGATGGACTAGAGAACAAGAAATATAGAACACTATCCCTGTGGATCTTTTAACTTAGTAGTGAAATTATGTACTAAATAAATACTTACAAAAATAAGTAGTTATTATTCTGGTAAGTGTTGTAAAAGAAAAGTTTGGGGTAAATGAATAAGTTTAATAAAGTTGATACCAGATGAAAGGAACTTGATTGATCAAGGTGAGTTGTTTACTTCCAACAAAGGGAGTATTATGTATAAATCTATATGCAAGGAAGTTGTTCAATGCATTAAAATAATTGAAATAGAACTAGTGACTAAATTATAGCCAGTAATAGAGTGAGAGAGTGGCCTAAAGTAAAGCTGCATCAGTGGGGAGGGAAGAAGGATCACATGGGAGTCTGTAAGCTAGTGTACTTAGACTTTATGATGAAACCAATAGGACCATAATAGAGTGTCAGGTTGATGCGTGGCATGATTAGATTTATGTTCTAAAAAGATCACTCTGACAGCAATGTGAGGAAGGATTGTGTGTGTGTGTGTGGCGGGGGTGGGGGGAAACTGGATTCAAGAGACCATGTTAGAGACTGTTTTCATAATCCATTGGAGACTTTATAGTAGCTTTGATTATCGATATACCAGGGAAGATGGAGAGAAAAGGATGTGCTAAAGGTAGAATACCCAAGATTAAGTAGATAGGGAAGTAAAACAGAGAGAAGTACCCAGGACAACACTCAGGTTTCCAGCTTGAGCAATGACAGTGTTCGTTAATGAGTTAGCCCCTAGGGTGGAGCAGGATGGAGAAAAGATCATTAAAAGCACTTTGGAAATGTCGAGTTTGAAGATCCTGAAAAAAATAAATAGCCTAGGGGAGATGTCTAGTGGGCAACTGGAGCTAAATGGAAAAGTCAGAGTTGCAGATTCAAGCCTGGTAATCATTGGTCTCAGAATTGGTAATTGAGTCTTTGGGATTGGATAAGATCCACTGATCTGAGAGCTGGAGAATGTCAAGTCAGAAGAGATGAATCCAAAGCCCTGAAGAACTCCAACATTAGAAGGTCAAGTCATAGAATATGGTATGAGTTTTTGGTATCATTTAATAACTTATGCAATTAGCAAGTTATGTTTAACATGGAACATTAAAATCATACATTTGATATATTGGGTTTTTTTTTTTATCACCATCTAATGAAGTACTATATTTTCACCAGGATACACACAATATTTCTGAGAATTTAGGCAAGTCTTGACCTCTAAAGCTTCAGATTATTTGGTGGTAATATTAAAGACTACCCAACCATCTGTTCATAAGCAGAGGGAGTTATACCTGTAGTTTATAGTAGGGATAATTTCCAACTAAGTAGAAAACAGAGTTATGATGAAATGAGGATAAGTCTTGATAGAGTTTAGGAAATAGATCAAATGTAGATGGTCATCAGAATGAGATTCTGGGTAACTTGCAGCATGAGGACACTAAGCACGTGGGAGGTAAAGAGAAGAGCTAGATGTAACTAAGACAATTAGGAGATGGGAAAGCCTAGATGCCAACTGAAATTCTTAAGGACAGATTTTTGACAATATTGAAAGGTTTATTGAAATCCTCCCTAATGCCACAAAACACTAAATGGTCGTATTATTTATTCTCTCTCAAAAGGAACGCTTTACCTAAAAAAGGGGGAAAAAAGGAGAGGAATAATGTTATATAATTATAAAGGAAAGGTGGATTCTGAGTGCCAGTCAGGACAAAACAGACATTTTGCTCTCTCTTACTTTGCTCACCTGTCTGCATAATCCAAATGGAAGTTAATAGGCAAATGGTTCACCTGAGATGAACAAGGATTACTTCTGAAAGTCCACGTTTTAATGTTCAATGTCTCACTTTTTAAAGGAGGGGCAAACATTTGTTTTCCTTCCCACTCAAACACAGTTTAGTTTTGTTGGTCCTTTCAGAACCCGACTTAGCTCATGGGCTAAGAAGGAATCCTCTCAGCTTCAGAGAATCTAATGTCTTGTTTTTGAAGTTATTTTCTCAAGGTTTATGGACTTTACTTAGAGAGGGATCTAGAAGATTCAGAATGCCTCCCATGACAGCAGGCAGCCTCTCTGCTGTGGCAAATGTCCCCAATGGTGGTTCCTGAGGCACACTGCTGAGTAGGTATCATGTGTCCCTGATGTTCCATCTACATGTCATGGACCAGGTGTTAGAGCTCTACTGGAAGCTGATTAGAGCCTCCCAAACTAGACTTAGGGCCAAGCTTGTTGTGGAAATGTTTTTAAATGTTCAGAGAGCCAAAGTGTGTTCAGAAAAAGTAATAGTCTTATCTTTAAATAACTTTGTATGGAAACCAATTTGACAATAAATTTAATATTAAAAAAATAAATGAATAAATAAATAATAAATAAATAAATAAATAAAATAACTTTTGGAGCACCTGGGTGGCTCATTTGGTTAAGTGTCTGACTCTTGGTTTCGGCTTAGCTCATGACCTTGCAGTTTCATGAGTTCGAGCCCTGCATCAAGCTCTGCACTGACAATGCAGAGCCTGCTTGGGATTCTCTGTTTCCCTCTCTCCCTGCCCCTCCTCCATTCATGCTGTCTCTGTCTCTCTCAAAATTAATAAATAAACTAAAAAAATTTTGTTTTAAATAAATACCATTTAAACAGAGGTAAACCGGTTTTGTTTTTAAACATTATAGAGCTTTCAGTATAAAAATATACATTATGGGGGGCCTGGGTAGCTCAGTCAGTTAAGCGTCCAACTTCAGCTCAGGTCATGCCGACTTTGGCTCAGGTCATGATCTCATGATTCGTGAGTTCAAGACCCACATCAGGCTCTGTGCTGACAGCTCAGAGCCTGGAGCCTGCTTTGGATTCTGTGTCTCCCTCTCTCTCTGCCCCTCCCCCACTCGCACTCTGCCTCTCTCTCATAAATAAACATTTAAAAAAAAATTTTAAATATGCATCATGAATTTCTAACAGGTATATTTGGTACGCATTTTCCCTAGTTTTTTTGACGGCAGAATAAAATCTGTTTAACATCTCCTAGAATTAGTGTCCCCTGGAATAGAGTAGAAATGTTAAGTTAACCTTAAAAGAGACTATGTACCTTATAAGTAGGTCCAGTTCTAGAATTCTGCTCAGTTGAAATGTTCTGTATCAGTCAGTGACTAGTTGACTCAGATTCTCATTTTTTTAAAGACAGATATGCAGCGTTGGAAGGAAGTCAGGAATAAGTGGAGATGTGGATTAAGAAAAGCAGTCAGAGAGAAGCTGAGCGGTAGGTATGGTGATGTGCTAAATTAGGGAGATAGAGGTGGCCTCACCTGCGAGTTTAATAAGATGCATCCATTCTCAGAAGTACTGTGAGAGCATTCCTGTGACTGTTGGCTTGTGATCAGTAGTGAAACTCTGCCCCAGTTCTCTACAAGGGGTGTACAGCTATAGACAGGTGTCCATGCATCCCAGCCTCCATGTATATCCTTAACTGTCCTAACCAACCTATTAGGTTGCTCTTGTTCCTTAAAGTTGGAATGTCTCTGTTGACTCTGTCCTACCCTGGATGGTGACATGGATTTCCCTAAAAGAATTATAGGGGTGAGGAGTTATTCTTCCAGATCTCCTAGCACCCCTTACAAAGTAGGGTGTTTGTTTTCATGCCTGGCACTCTTTTTAAATCCTTTACTGGTGAGAATTAAGGTGGATTTATCCTTTTGGTTTTCTAGATAAAGGCTTGTAAATAAATACATATGAATAAAAGGATGTGTGCGTACTCTGATGAATATAATAGATGCTTCAACCATATAGAAGCTTTCTTTCAAATCTCTCAGAATCCTTATTTTACATATATCAGGAAATACCACACATCATTGAAAAGAGAAGTAGAATATATTTTAGGAGAATTAGTAGGCTATAGCTACGACAAGAAAATACAACACATTTAAATCAACCTCTGTGTCACTTTCTGTTAAAGAAAGGTAATCTCACAGCCATATGGCCTGCTATTCCAGCCTTCCAACTGTGTCTGATGTCTGATGCTCCTCTCTCTCCCACTAATCCTGTTTGTAACTATGTGGCTGGCCCTGGAGGCAGAAGCTAGTATCTCTCTCCCTTCTGCTTTCAGACAACTATCTCTGCTGAAATATTTGATTATACAACATTATAGCTATTTGTTTATATAATTGTCCTTCTCACAGGATTATGAGTTTTTTAAGGGCTAAAGTAGTATCTTATTTGCCTTTGCATCCCCACAACCTCATAGATCTTGGATATTGAATGCATGAGTATAATCATGCAGTCAGAAAGAGTTCCTTATTCTTGATATCTTAATTCCATAAGTGTGTAATGCATGACACTTTACATTTTAAGTCTCTCTTTTAAGAGGAAAAGGAGGGGCACCTGGGTGGCTCAGTCAGTTAAGTGTCTGACTCTAGATTTTTGGCTCAAGTCGTGGTCTCACGGTTTGTGAATCCAAGCCCCACGTCAGGCTTCATGCTGGAAGTGTGGAGCCTGCTTGGAATTCTCTCTCTCCCTCTCTCTGCCCCTCCCCAGCTCTCTCTCTCTCTCTCTCAAAGCAGATAAATGAGCTTAAAAAAAAAAAAAAGAGAGAAAAGGAAACTGGTTAAATTACCTGTAGATAGACAGTAGACATTTGGAAAGAGCCAATAGCTTATAATTATATTTATGGTTTCACCAATTGGATGGGTTTTTCTTTAATACTCATATATTCAAATCCTCTGCTAAGCAATATAAAAAACATATTGGTACTTTTAGATTCTTTCTGCTATAGATGTCCAAGCAATTTTATAAATATAATACTTATATTTATATATAATATGTATAAACAAAATAACATAGAGTATATCTGGCAGATAGGAGATAGCTTCAAGCTAAGAGTTTTGCATACATGCTCCATTGTCACTTGTTATTGAGCTGTTTAGCACTTGCCTTTGTGGTTATATTTCACATCGTGAAATCTATGATAATCTTGCAGGGGTTTTTTTGTAGTTATGATATATAGCATCAAGGTGGAACTACTTTTGTTCAAAAAACATCTCATAAACTCAGTTATATTTTGATCGAAGTTTGAATTTCAGGTCCCTCTGGGTATCTGAACATCCATTTATTTCTGTCTTGATCATCTAATCAAAGGGAATATTCTGAATGCATTTTCATTTTGCCTAAAATTAACAGCGAGGCTTCAAGCAGATGTTATGAGAGACTGGAAAAAACTTTAATAAAAAGAATAGCAAGAAACTGGTTTAGCAAAGAAATGGCAAAGTAAACAACCAAATCAAAAAAAAAAATTAGTAAACATCCACTGTAAGTGTCTTTAATAGATTTATTTGGCATGATTGAGTTTTTAATGGTTTGTGAAAGGAGTAATCATGAATGAGTTTCAGACCTCAAATATTTATGCTTTTAAGAAGAGCCACAAACTTTAAAGCTTTTTACAAGCTTCATGTTCTTATAGAGGGTTTTATTTTTGCTGGAGCCAGAGCAATAAAAATAAGCCAGTTGCTATCAACTCTTAACATTGAAATGTGGATGGTCATTTAAATACTGCAAGGCTGAGGATCCAAATGGCCCATCAAAGTTGTGTTGCAAAACAAGCAACATCATCATATCATTGATACTTAACTTTACAAGGAAGAAAATGACACAATCATAGCAGGAATATTTCAGTAAGAATAAAGGAGTTCTTCTGTAAAGATATATTGTAACATTTATATATTCTTCTAAAAGCATCTTAAGACAGGATGAAAAGTATAAGAAATGTCAGTTTACTATTAAGAAAAAGGAATCGGTATCTTTGCATAGACAAGGGGATCTGGGATGGACTAAAAGAAGTATGGTTAAGATTAAAATGTACTAATACATAATTCCTAATGCATGAGTGCTTTCTAAAATCAGCATGGAATTTCTGAAGAGTTGTAAATACAGCCACACCATTAATTTTTCTAATGAATTGACCCCCTGTCAAGGCAGAATGACCAGTGGTTCAGAGTCTACACTCTGGAGTGAGACTTCCTGGCTGTGAGTCCTACCTCTGCCACATGACAGCTCCTTGAATTTGAAAAGTTAATTAACTTTTTTTTTTTGGCTTCTATTTCCTTCTGTATAAAGCAGGAATGATAATAGAATGTAGCTGTAGAGTACAGAATAGTACCTGGCACAAAGTAAGCGGTCCAGACATATCCCCTTGGGGCTATACCTGCCCTAGTGTGTCCATTCAGGACTGATTCTATGATCCACCAATAAATGGGCTAAAACTCTTGCCCCTCTTTCTCTCTTTAGGACTCAACCTTAAAGGTTAGATATCTTTCCCCCTTAAATTCTTAAACACCAAGTACTTGATAATATCTCTTTAGGAGCCTGAAAAACAAGACTGCTTTACTCAGTTTTCCAAAGGAAAACTTCAAGTCCACAAAGTTATCGATGGTAGGGTGTTGTTTTAATAGCTCCTAGTGAGTCTCATAGCCTATTATTTATTATCCATGTCCTTGGTAAAGCCCTCTCCAACATTGACTCTGTGCTTGCCCACATGGTTTGCTTTGACCAATAGGTATTAGTTAAGATGACATTAGCATGGGTTTGACAAGTGCTTGCCCGATAGAGCTTGCCCTATTGGATGGCGGCTGCCATTGTTTGAACAAGTGTTGGACTCCTTGAGGGTGTAACACCACATGGAAAAGAAGCCTGGCTATTCCATCTGTGACAGCTCAGCCCATCTTCTAGCAGATCCTCCAGCTTAATTTTTTCTCATGGGTGAGCCCAGGCAACACCAGGAGAATTGCCCAGAGAACCCATAGTTGTAAGCCTTAGCTTTGTGTAGTTTGCATGTATCAATAGATAAACTGAGGGGCACCTGGGTGGCTCAGTCGGTTGAGCGTCCGACTTCGGCTCAGGTCATGATCTCGTGATTTTTGAGTTCAAGCCCCGCGTCGGGCTCTGTGCTGACAGCTTGGAGCCTGGAGCCTGTTTCGGATTCTGTGCCTCCTTCTCTCTCTGCCCCTCCCCCACCTGTGCTCTGTCTGTATAAAAAATAAATAAATGTAAAAAAAAATTAAAAAAAAAGATAAACTGATACAGTGTCATGCCTACTATTCCAACTAAAATACTATCAAATACCTCTTGCCCCAGTGAAGAGAAACACACACACACATGCACACACCACGCGCATACTTTTACTCTTAGGTAGCAGATGTTGTATGCTTGGCTTGAAAATGTTCTTAGGTGTTCCTAGGAAATGTATTTTATAATTGCATTTGTTGAAACATAATAATGACATTATATGTGTATGATTTATTAAATGAAAGATTTGGTGAATGCCCAGGAAAAGATTTTACTAGGTATTAAGAAAATTCAACCTTAAAGAAAATATGAGTAAAGGGGCACCTGGGTTGCTCAGTCGGTTAAGCATCCAACTTTGGCTCAGGTCATGATCCCACGGTCTGTGGGTTCTAGCCCTGCTTCGGGCACTGTGCTGACAGCTAAAAGCCTGGAGCTTGTTTTGGATTCTGTGTCTCCCTCTATCTTTGCCCCTCCCCTGCTCACACTCTGTCTCTTTCTCTCAAAAATAAATAAACATTAAAACGTGTAAAGATGTGTAAAGAAGAAAAATAATAAAATTGATATTTTATAATTAAACATCCTCAAATGTTCTTTTACTTCAAAAGTGTGTTTCTCCATGTGGAAGCAGCTATGTATAATAGCAGTGACTGCATCCTGTGAACTTTGGTGGGCATAGGTATACATTTTGGCATCTCCATTGACTATTTTTGTGATTTGGGGAAAAATGATAGGCTTTTCTGAGCTTTAGTTTCTTCTGAAATCCAAAGACTATATTTTCTCATGTATAGGATTTTGACGAGTATTAGACAGTGATTTCATAAAGCACGTAGCAAAATGTTTGACCCTCGATGTCTTAGTAGTTGTTATTACATTCATGGCTCTCCTTCCCATTACTGGTTGCGAGGTTTGAGGCCATCTGGACAGACTTTAAATAAAACTATGGGAAAATGTTGCTGTTTGAAGACATATTTGCAGAAAATGGACAGTGTAACTTGGAGGACTTGTAAGTCTCTCCTTTGAGGATAATGCATAACCCATATTGATACCATCCTCCTCTCTAATCTTCCATCCCCAGATGTTAAGAGTTGCAAGATGAAAGACATCATAGGGATGAGATTGCAATAGCCCATGTAGTGATAACTGTGGAAAGAGCTGTGATGATAATTTACTCTGCAACTCACTCTTATTCACACCTGGTAGAACATAGAGAGTAAGGCTCTCTTCAAATAGAGAGTAAGGCTTTAACCTGTGTTTCTAATAGTCCCCTTCTAAGTGTGCATTTTAATCCTACCACTTATTCATATTTTAGAGCAAAATATTTCTCCATTTATTCTCTTCTGCCTTTGCCCTAACACATTCCCTTATTTGTGGTGATGTCCTAAGGTACCAGTCCTGAGACATGCCTCTTTCAAATATATGAGAACAAGTGAAGCACACTTCTTTTGGAGGATAGAAGACTCTTTCATCATGTTTTTTGTTTTTTTTTCCTAAAGGGAATTCTGAGATACCCACTGAAATTTCCTCACAGATGTGTTCCCTGAACATATTTCTTTTGTTTTTAATTTTTTTAATTGCTACCCATGGCTCTGATAAGAACCTTATTTCCTTTTCTCTTTTATAAAATGATTCAATAGAGCTAACTTTTCAGTATCCTGTGATAGCATCTGCAAAAGCATTCTTGGTCATGATTAAGGGCTAACTTAATTTGCAGACAGTAGATGATTAGATGTAAACTTCCAGCAACTACAAAAAATATGTATACTTAAGACTGGAGATGAATATGCCAAAGTAATATGAAAAAAAGCTTAAAAATAGCGAAGCTCTTAATGGCTTATGAAAGAGAACATCTCAGGGATTCAAGGGGAATGCATTCGGGAAAGTGGCTCTCAGGCAAGAAGAGCAGAAGCCATATTATACTCTGGATCCCTTCAGCGCCAAACACTATATCTCGCATTTGGAAGGTGTTTAGTGAATACTGCCTCAATGAGTGACTATCTCAACATGGCCTTAGTAACTTTGCTTTTCCAAGTATCACAGTCTGGTTGTCAGCTTTTATGAATCATTTACATCAGTGTCCTTGGTTACAACTGTATGGATCTGTGGGTGTTCTGAGTACCTGAAGCTGTTTACAAAGAAGGTTTTTACTTATGGGCATTCATCAGATAGCCTAAAATACGTATACCTCTGATGAAGACAAACAGAACAAATTCCACAGATCCTTATTTCCTATAGAAACCAAAGCCCTTAATAGGGCATCTAGGGCCTTCTGCAGTTTTGTGTATGCTTACTTTTATAGTCTTATTTCCCATACAAAGCTTAGGTTCTAGTCCAAAGAGGGCTAATTAGCCATGCCATTACCTCTCTATAGGATGTCATCCTTCCCCATATCATCAGGCAAAACTGTATGCATCATTCATGATCCTGGGAAGGAGCTACCTCCAGGAGCCTCTGGGCCCCCACCCAGTCCAGTGGTAGGGTGAGAAGGGACCAGGACCCTGATGGGTTGCATTTGAAAGAAAGGACTGGTAGGGCTTAGTGCCAGGACACAGAAAAAACAGCTTATCTAAAAATGATCTGAGCGTTAAATTAAGCAAAAGGGAGTCATTGTCAAGGCATCAAGGCAGTGGAAAAGGACGTAAAATTTTAGAGAGATTACGGGGAGATTTAAGCCATGGTACTTACAGGGAAGTCAGCCACGAGTGGATGGACTCAGAGTAGGTTCTCATTGAAGGGGGCAGTAGGACAGAGATAGCAGGATGCAGTAGGCCTATGGCCTTTATATACCCTTGACTTACTCCAGACCTACATTTTATAGGTGCATGTTAACCTGTGGGCTATTATAATAACCTTCAACACTTGCTAAAACCTACCATGTTGCGTTCAAAAAGCACACCATGAACTTCTAGGAAAACAGGTCATGTACCAGGTATCCTTTTTATATGTGCATATGACACACGTCTCCTGTTCTCCTGTGTAGACAGTGGGGTTTGTTCCACACTTATCTTTCTATCCTTTCCACAGTCCTCTGACCCCACATTCACAAACACGTCCAAGCTCCCAAGGCAGGTGGCATGTGAGATATTTTTATTGAAATAATAATCAATGAATGAATAAGTGACTCACTTGTAATATAGACATCTTAATGTGAAATCCAGTAATGTGGATAAAACATGGGCTTAACACATATGTAGCAGGTCTATGTTAACTGAGTGTTACATTTTTTTAAGCTTATGTAATCAATACTAAATCAATACTAAAAATTAACTTGCCAAATAAAAACACACTGAAGTCTGTGACATTTTTTAATGAAACAGTGTCCTCAGAGACATTATTTCAACAATGTGAAACGTGGACCAGAATGCAGAAAATGTGCACTTGTGGCTGACCCTGCTGGGCATGAGACTGAACATTTTTGAGCCTCAGTTTCCCCTTGTATGAAATGGAATAATTCCCTGACCTACCTATCACTATTTGCCTTTTTCAGATCTTTGAAAAATTTGCACAAAAGGCATAATAATGCCTAGTGTTTCTCCAATTTTTCTTTTACTGGCTGTAAATCAATAAGATATTTTGAGGAGAAGAAATATTAGGCGATAGATAGCATATAGGATGTGACTGAAAGGAAAACTTTTGGAGATTTTAATTACAATAACCCTTTAATATTTAATACTTGAATAACATTTAATGTTTCCTATAAATGTAATTACATTTAATTACAAAATGTAATTAAATTAAAATACAGGCATTTTAATAGATTTATTCACTCTTCTAATACAATATTAAAGTATAGAATTTCCATAACTATTTTTCCTTTTTCTGTTATTTCCTTTGCTGTCATCAATTATTATATTTCTCTACCAAAACCCTTTAAATTCAATTTGAAGTGAATTATTAACGGAAGTAGTTCGAGGAATATGTGAAATTTTTGTTTTGCCTCTTTACTTCCAGAGTAATGATATTTTACCTTCAAAGTTACTATGCACTTTTTTAGAATTAATCCAACTGGGAAAAATAGATAAAATGAAAAATAGATGATTATTTTTTCTTTTCACTTGATATTTCCCCCTTGTACTCATGCTTCAAGTAGCCACACTATTTGTGAGTCTCACATCCTGGTGCTGTAGTTAACTAGCATAACTAATACACAGTTAACTAAGCTTTAGACAGATTACATGGTAGAAAACTAGATAAGGTATCAAGAGATCTGGATTCTAAACCTATTTTTCATTTTAATTACTTGCTTCAGCTTGGGCAAGTCACCTGACATCTCTGAAATTTAGTTTCCTCATGTATACAAGGAGAGAGTCAATACAAATCAGAGACACAGGCATGAAGCAAGTTCCAAAAATGTGTTATTATGGCAGGAGGGATGCCATTGACACTAATGACTCTTCTATAAAATTACAGTCATCACCCCTAAAGTGTTTTTTAATTCTATGAATACCTACAAAACAAGTCTGCAGTCTAATTCAAAAGGCCACCAGTTTTTAACCCTTGGAATGAGTTATCTCTGTGTACCTTTCCAGTTTTAAAATGCTATAATACTTATAATTTACATTAGTTTGGACTACCATAACCAAACATCATGGACTGGTTGACTTGAACAAGAGAAATTGATTTTCTCACAGTTTTGGAGGCTGGAAATCCAAGATTATTGTTCCAGCAGAGTAAAATTCTGGCTTGCAGATGGCCTCCTTATTGCTAGCTCCTTACATGGTTTTTCCTAGGTGTGTGTGGTGGAGAGAGAGATATTTCTGTCTTGTGCTCCCTCTCTAAGGCTACTAGTCCCATCATGGGCACCACCCTTATGACTTTATCTAATCCTAATTGTCCCCCAAAGTTCCATCTCCAAACACCATAGCATTAGGGGTAAGGGCTTTAACATATGAATTTTGGGGAACACTAATATTCAGTCCATAACATAACTCATTTGGTGAACGTCCCTGAATATGTTGTAGAGGGTGGGCTATGTAGTCCAAGGCCCTAAAGGACTCAAAGCCATTTTTCTTTGAAGAGGAATGGTTGAGGTGGAATAAAACATGTCTTACTTATACTCGAAGATTAGGGGGAGAATGTGAGCTCACTATTTTCTGTCTCTGTTAATGAAAAAAAAAAAAGAACGAAAGAAAAAAAAAAGAAAAGGAGTTGCCTTCCAAAATTAAAGAAGGATGGATTTAGGATATGTTAAAGAAAAGAAAAAAATCTGTAATTAACCCAAATCTCTAGATTAAAAAGAAGTTACAGAATTTATACTAAAATATCTTACCAAAAAGCTAAGCTGATTTTCTCTCTCTCTCTCTTTTTTTTTTTTCTCTTAAAAAAATTGTCTATCTCGGGTGCCTGGGTGGCTCAGTCAGTTAAGCATCTGACTTTGGCTCAGGTCATGATCTCACGGTTCATGGGTTGGAGCCCCATGTCAGGTTCTGTGCTGATAGCTCAGAGCCTGGAGCCTGCTTCACATTCTATGCCTCTCTGTCTCTCTGCTCTCCCCCATTTATTCTCTCTCTCTCTCTCTCTCTCTCTCTCTCTCTCTCTCTCTCTCTCTCTCTCTGAAAAGTAAATAAATATTGGGGCCCTGGGTGGCTCAGTCGGTTAAGCATTCAACTTTGGCTCAGGTCATGATCTCACAATTCTTGAGTTCAAGCCCAACAGCTCAGAGCCTGAAACCTGCTTTGGATTCTGTGTCTCCCTGTCTCTCTGCCAGTCCCCTGCTCATGCACTGTCTCTCTCTCCAAAATAAATAAACATAAAAAAATTAAAAATAAATAAATAAACATTTAAAAAATTTTAAAAAAGCATAGATCAGTAATTTAGACATTTATATAACCTTTTGGTTTTTCTCCTTAGCCATATGAAAATTATGTCATCAATAACAAAGGTATTTAGCTAAGTTAATCCTGGATTCTTCAGCTAGCTTACACTGAATTGTTTGTTAAAGGGTAACATAACAACTCAGTTGATTTCAATACAAATCCATTTTGTCAATGATGTAATATTCAAATGCCTGGGTTCCTCTCCAGACATGTTTTTTATTGTGATAATGCAGATTATCAGTATTGAAGATTATAGAGCCAAGAGCACATCACAGTTAAAAAGAAAAATAGGTGCCATCTAAGTTTCCACTATTTGGAAAGTATTATTAAAAAGAAATTAAATTTTATTATTAACTCCTTAGGAAGAAGATTGTGTGTTGAGTTTTAGCTTTATCTGCTTCATTAATTCCCAATTCCCACCTAACTAGAAGATGTATTCATTATATTTGCTACTCGTATTGGGAACCCTGACCACAAAAAGACTGCTATCCCATAATTTTCAGAATTCTCAATCATATTTAAGTAAAGTAATCTTAGAACTCTGCTTGGAATTTCTCAAACCAGTCTTATTTTGATATATATTTTCTAAATCTTCTCGGTTTCTTTAATAATGGTTCATTTTTTTTTTTTCCCAAGTAAACAGACTACTGACAGATTGGAATGTTAGCAGTACCTCAGTGTGTTAAAGCCAAGTCTTTTAAGAATATTTTACCATTTTCCCAGCTAGGCCCCCTGCTTTGCTTGGATCTGATTTGAGCTCATCGACTATCCCTTCCTGGTTGTTGTTGTTTTGAAACAACCTCAGACACTTGCCTTCCTTTTCCCCACAAGTTATCACAATTTGGGAGGAAGCAGATCTCTCATGGTCAGTAATGAGTCTGTCTTGGCCGAGAATAAAACTGGGTTATTTGGGCTTGGGTTTGTTCATTGTTGTTGATAGTCTCTGACATTCATTTCTGGAATTATTTGCTTTAGCAAGCAGCAGCTTAGAGGAGTAGAGATGCCTTCACTACCAAAATTCATGTCTACTGCTTTGGAGTTGCATTGGACTATTTCTTTGTGACATGTGAGATCTAAGGGATATGTAAATTAAAGCTACTCTTCTAGAAATAAGAATATGGAAATAAAACCTGAGATTATGTGATCTCTAAATCAGTGGTCTTTGAGAGTTGAATGTCCTAAAAGGGGCAGAATAGTTCTAAATAAGGAAAGTGAACTGAGAACTTCTAAATAACCAGCTGCCTTAGCTTTTCCACTCAGCTAAGGAATAATTTCTTTCTTTTGTACTCCCTGGTGTTCCTGTAGTTCATCTCTCATTATGAGCTAATAACCACTTCATTTCATTTTTGTCCTTTTGACTTCTGTTATCAACACTTTTCTCAGGGTCCAGTCCTAGTTTTTCCTTCTGGAGGTAAAAAATAAATTACATCAGGGGTGCCTGGGTGACTCAGTCAGTTAAGCATCTGACTTGGGCTCGGTCATACTCTCACAGTCCATGGGTCCAAGCCCCTCATTGGGCTCTGTGCTAATAGCTCAGAGCCTGGAGCCTGGTTCGAGTTCTGTGTTTCCCTTTCTCTCTGCCCCTCCCCTACTGCTGTCTGTCTCTCTCTCTCTCTCTCTCTCTCTCTCTCTCTCTCTCCCTCTCAAATGATAAACATTAAAAAAATAAACAAAAACAACAAAAAACATTTCTTTTTTTAAAAAATAAGAGTAAATTAAATCAGTCTAATCAACCTCCATACCAACCAGCCACTTAACATGTCAAAAGCCAAGAACTAGGTTTCCTGTGTGTATTTCGATTATTGTCACAAAATAGAAGAAAAAAACATGCCACCTTCCATTGTTGTTGTTGTTGTTTTGTTGTTGTTTGGAGAAAGATAAAGATGTAAGTAGAGTATCTAGAGTAATGAAATATGAAATTAAACTCCATTTTAGTTTGTTGGCAAAAGAAGACAAATTGGAAAGGCTTTGCGTATAAAGAATGTATTTATGAAACATAATCTACTATGTTATGTATTTGACTTAATATACTATTTTATATACCTGGGAATATTTTAAATATGTTAGTCTGTTTTACTCCTTCAATCCCTGTAAGTTTTATCAAATGTATAGATTTTCAATTTGAAGGATCAAAGAGTTCTTCAACAGAAATAAAAAACTTAAATAATTCTACAAGGTTTTCTCCTTGCATCCATTTGCCTCAACTACTTTCAACTATTTTAGCTGATTATGCTGTTTTAAATTCATGTCTCTAACTATGTTTGGTTGTGGCATCTTATATTTTCAGCTTTAAGCATTAACCATTGTCTTCCCAGTATGATTAATAGGGACTTAGCTCTCTTGTATTATCCTGCCCTAGCTATGCTGATACACTTCCTATTTTCTCCATATGATTATCACGTAGTTTTATGAGATCAATGTATTCAGTGTTTATATTAGTATGGTTATATAAGTATTTTTTAAAGTCTTACTGTGTGTAAGTACACTATGATAATCATACATTTCTTGAAACATTTTATTATCCATAGAGTTCCTAATTCTCTCAGTTTTTTCCTTCCCTTTGTTTTTCATCTTGAAAGATCTAAAGGATACATAAATTAAAGCTACTCTTCTGGAAATGGAGAAATAAAAACACAGAAATAAAACCTGAGATTATGTGATCTCTAAATCAGTGATCTTTAAGGTTTGAATGTCTTAAAAGAGGCGCAATAGTTGTTGTTGTTGTTTTAATTTATTTTTGAAAGAGACAGAGTGTGAGTGGGGGAGGGGCAGAGAGCAATCCAGACACAATCAGGGGCAGGCTCCAGGCTCTGAGCTGTCAGCACAGAGCCTGATGTGGGGCTTGAACCCACAAACTGTGAGATCATGACCTGAGCTAAAGTTGGACACTTAACCGACTGAGCAAACCAGGCATCCCCACAATAGTTCTAAATAAGGAAAGTGAACTGAGAACTTCTAGGTAACCAGTTACCTTTGCCTTCCACACAGCTCAGGAATTGAAAAACTCCCAAACTCTCCACTGATTGAGTAAATATTTTCTCAAGATAATCAGATCATATTTCAGACAAACTTTAATGGATTTTTCTGGCCTATTCAATTTTTTTCATTCAACCCCATTTCTAGAGATTCTGTGTTGCAAGCCAGTTCACTTTTGGCTTTTTGTAGTTTCTACCTTCAAATTTAACATTTCCCTAAATTCATTCAATCCTTTGCCTCTTGTCCACTGATTTATGGCTTCCAAAATCATGACACCATTTTGTTCCTTCTTATTCTCTTAATGTGCTAGGGACTCACAAAGTTTACTGAAGTTTTACAAGGAAGTAGAAGTATAATCATGTTTCCTCTCTGCCATCTTTACCTGGAAGTCTAACTAATTTATATGTGTTATATAAAATGCCTTCCTGAGGCACCTGGGTGGCTCAGTTGGTTAAGCGTCCCAACTTTGGCTCAGGTCATAATCTCATGGTTCATGAGTTCAAGCCCTGTGGCAGGCTCTGTGCTGACAGCTCAGAGCCCAGAGACTGCTTTGGATTCTGTGTCTCCCTCTCTCTCCTCCCCACCCCCTCTCAAAAATAAATAAACATTAAAAACAAGTCTTATAAAAAAATAAAATGCCTTCCTGAGTGAAGTATGGATTTATTTTTATCATAATTGTAGAATTTTAGCAATGGTGTGCTAGTGTGCTATATGTATTTAACAACACATCATCAAATGAAATAAAAACAGTTACACATAAACGCTTGCTTTAGGACCAGCTATCTATGCTAATCTTGCAAGTTCTTGATAAAAGCCTGGATTACAATACATTTGAGAATGTTCTGTCCTGCCTGTACCTATAATGTTGTCATGTAATATTAGAGCTGGAAGGCAGATCAACCTGGTCCATCTCCATCATTATGCATATAAATACACTTGATTTTTAATGAGCCGAACCCAGAGTGGGTCATGTGTCTCTCACAGGAAAAGCCAGAGTCAGACTCAGTCTCCTGACTGACCCTGCTCCATCTTCAGATTGTGTTTGGGTCCTGGTCATTGGTGTAGAATTCTGGCCAAAACACAAGTTCCACTTGGGTGCTATGAAGACTTGAAGGAAATGTGTGAAACAATGCATTATCAGAAGAAGTTTTGGTTATAGGCACCAATTAGCCTTGGTAATTTGAATTGTGCAGATGCCAGTACTAGCTCAAAGTAGTTAAATGTAAGAACTGGATATTATTAGTCACATGAAGGTTTATTATTTCCTAGTGCTTAAAGGCAAAAATAGATCAAGTTCCTATCTTATAACCGGTAAGACACTAGAAGGCAGCTTTACTCTTAACTCAGCCAACTTTAGCAGGTAAAAAAAAAAAAAAATGCACATAAGAAATCAAGAGGTCACTTGATTTGGGGGTATATATATCACTTCAAACAAATTCAATTTCACATAAAAGCATGCATTGTTTACTTTGAAAAATGAATCTTTGAGGTTAAATACTATTATTCTGGATGGAAAACCTTTTGACAGCACGCTCTTCTGTTGCATTAAAGTAGATTCATTTCCTTCATATTTACTGCATACACCTTTTCAGGAATCCATCTACATATTGAATGAAGTGAGTTGTTCTTCATTAAAACGTCTTGTGAGAGAAGCTAAGTTGTATGACTAGCGAATATATATAGTGCATAAGAACTACAGTATGATCCCTGAATCCACCATTACTCAGACTTTTATTATAGGATTTTATTAAGTTTGAGACTCTGGAACTGAATTAAAGTGTAACAAATTTGTTTTTCATAAAGGATGCGGCAAATGCATGGTCTCCAGAGGGACCGAAGACAAAATGGGGATTGAATAAACATAATTTCAGCAGCATCCTGGCAGAGTGTACAGAGGAGGAGACCCAACAAAATGAAAATAAATGTCTTTTCCACATGGCATCAGCTTTGTATATAACAGACAATTGATTATAATGGTGGTGATTACGATCCCATGTAAAGCATTAGTACTCATAGTGATCTACAAAGAGTAAATCATTTGTAGAAAAAGAAAATTTCCTTTGAACATGTTTTAAGTAGATCCACAAGACAGTGTGGGATACTTTGGCAAGGGGTGGGGGGAATACATGTGGATATTGTGCTGATTTATTGTTTCTCT